>NC_136497.1:66269924-66642424 GCF_053919585.1 Euprymna scolopes
TAATCCTTGAAAACAAAGCAAAAAATATATCTTTCCCCTACACGCATAAAAAAGAGAATACAATGTCTGGGAGAATAGTATTAAGACAAAAGAATAGATACGACATTATCCTCACCACTGAATTGACAATTAAAAGATAGGATAGTCTGACTTTAGATTTAAAAATAATAGGATAATTTCGACTTTAAACATACAGGTACGAAATCTATATATTAGCATTTAAGATTTAACAAAGCAAAAATGTTGCAATTCGCATGTGCAAACTGTTACATGCACTGGGGTAAAAAAATAAATAAACACAAGCTAAATACATACAGCTTATTGAGTTCAATATAAACACAGAAAATTGGATGTTGAGATGACTGCCTGTGGCAATGCTAACAAACCTATCTCAGACGGTTTCCATTTGATTTTAACAGCTGATTATTTCGTTACGAAGCAGTTCGACACCCGTGTCTTGTTCTCAATCCAAATTTGAGACAGCTAATGATTTTGCCATGAAGCAGAATCTGGTTCGTGTCTCATCCGGTTCTCTACACAATTTATAATAACTTAACATTTTGTTACTGAGCTGTTCAATGTTCGTATCTCAGACGATTCTCTGTCCAAATTTGAAACAGCTTATTCGTTTCATAGAGTGGTTTGTGACTCGTGTATCAGACGGTTCTCTGCATAATTTATCTCATTCTAAAAATAATTTAAGTACAAAATTAAATCCACCGCAATGTATTTCAATTTATATGTAAACTTAACTAGTAGGAAAACCTAAGATGTTTTGTTTGTAGCAGCCGAGGATACATCTTTGACATCCAGTCCCACAGAATCTGGGCCATTTAAAGCATGTGACCTTGTTTCTGTCAAGTTGAGCTATGATACTGTGTAGTTCTAGAAGATTCATCTTACCAGGCTGTTCTTTCTCTCGGTGAAGAAGTGTTAGTTTATTGATAATCGCCTGGGGCGCTCCTATCAAGAATACCGATGGGACTACTCAGGCATTTTGTGGCCCAGATGTTAAATCATTACTTCCCGACCTTATGTTACATCCTCTCATAGCTGAAGGGTTCAGTTAATACCAACAAAAAAGCGATTTTAATCTTGATTTTAATAAACGAAAGAAGTGAACGTATTTCTTTGCGATATTTTTTAAGTTTAAATGTATTTTTAAGTCTTTAACCTGCTGAATAGAAAATTATTTCAAGCTTTAAAATTCTAAGCAAATCCTTGTGCTTAAAAGACTGAGGAATTTGAAAGCTATTTAACTCCAATAATTTTATAAATAAAGATTAAAATAGTTGTTGTGCCTGTCCTTCTTATGACTCGGCACTCCTAACAAAACAAGATATTAAATTTTTGAAAACCTTAGCCCGTATGACAGAAAACCTACACATTTTATTTCTTTCTGCAAATATCATCACTTGAGCCAACCAATCAGATCTTATGAAACGGCTGTAGCAATTGGTAAATCAGTATGAAAATGATGTGTCTCTTCACTTAGCCTTTCATTCAAGGGCCTTACTTCCTGATCCTGACGCATGTGGACCACTGACTCTTCCATCCCTGCTAACCGCACCGTGACCATTATTTAGAATATTATAACGTTATTTAACCACTGCAACATCATCATCATCATTATCATTATCATCATTATCTTCATCAACAACAACACCACAATCTATGGCAACACTTCAAAGCCCAGCAATGACCAAGATCTTCTTGATTCTCTCTGTGCTGATCTTCAGCACGTGGTGCAATGGGGAAAAAGTTGGCTGGTTAATTTTAATGTAGCTAAAACCAAGCTTCTCTCTTTTCATCAATTGTTCTGACCCCTATCAGGCTAAAATTGGAATGAATGGTTCTTGTCTTAGGGAAGTACCATATCTTGACAAGCTTCTGGAACTGACCTTCACTCCTAATCTGAAATGAAACACACACATCAAATTTGTTGCTAAGCTCACTGGAAAAATGGTTGGATCACTCTACCGCTCCAGTAGGTATCTCACTGCCGATGCAGTCCTCTATCGGTATAAGAGCCAAATATATTCTAAAATGAAGTACTGTTGCCACATCTGCGCAGGAGCTGCTCGGCACCCTTTCCTGCCTTAATACAGTTAAAAAAACCGGCTTCAAAACCTAGTAGGTGATGCCCTTTTCTCTTTCTTGCAACCTCTTTCTCATAGAAGAGATGTTACGAGCCTGTCTCTGTTCCATCGTTATTTTCATGGCAAGTGCTCGTCTGAGCTTCAATCTACTTTCATTAAAAAAAACCCACCAGACTAGCTACAGCCACTATCAACAATTTCTCTCACTCTCTATTTGTGCCTAAATCTAAATGAAGATTTCATCGAAAACTGCCCGACTGTGGAACACTGTTCCCCAAGCCTACTTCCCAGCTGACTGCAGTATAGTAGCCTTCAAGTCCAATGTAAACAAGTTCTTGTTGAACCGCCCTCTTAAATAATAAATTATATCCAACTTACACCATTAACGATTACTACACTACTATCTTACTGTCATTAACCCTTATCCTCGGTGACCTTCAGGCCTTGATAAGTGGTGACTCCCTTGTACAAAAAGAAGAGAAAAACATTTGCAGCTTCTTCTTGGCCAGCCAAAGTCAAAACAATAACGCTGCGCAGTATTAACAAGGATTATTTAACAATTTTAATCAATTGACAATTTAATGAGCAAACGCTGCCACAATGATTAAATTTAACTTTGGAAATCCTATTAGCAAATATGTCAAATACTTTAGCACTTGACAAAAACAAAAAACAATGACAACAACAAAAACGGATGTCCAATTCTTTACCATCTTTTAATCAAGAAATATTAATCACGTGTCTCGAAATATATATATATATATATATATATATATATATATATATTTCGAGAGACGTGATTAATATTTCTTAATTAAAAGATGGTAAAGAATTGGACATTGTTGTCATTGTTTTTGTCAAGTACTATATATATATATATATATATATATATATATATATATATATATATATATATATATATATATATATATAAATGGAACGTCTGGTTTATTCCAAATCAATAAACTAGAAATTTACAATCCCGTTTTCTGCGAAATTTTATAACAGTGATTCTTTATCATCTAACTGTGTTTATAAATATTAAAAAGTAAATATTACCTAATTTTAAAAAAAACTTTTCTTCGTCGGGGAGAATTTCCGATTTCATCCGAGCCGATTGGCGAATGTTCTTCCGGTTTACCATTTTGAAATGACAAAACATAACGATTCTGACTATAATACACTTTTTTTTTAATCGTTAAAATAGTAACACAGAAATTATTATTCAATAAAATAAAAATATTTTTAAAAGTATTTTTACCCATGCACCATGAGTTGATTACTTCCGATTTACAATATTTCAATATCTGTTTAATCGATAAGTACAAAAAAGCATCCCTATTTTTTACTTTTAGATTCATTTGTCCATCTTAATTTTTATAACGTTTTGATTGTTTAGTTTTTTCCGAAAAAAAAAATAGCATCCATTTTTTTTCTATCGACTTCATTTTCGGTTTTACATGCAAACTTTTCTCCCCCTGAGGGCCCGTCTCACGTTCATATATAACAAAACATTTTTTGTAGATTTCGGTGTGCTGAAAACGAAACTGTAAACCATTTCCACTGCAAAAAATACTTTACATGATATGAGGATTTTACTTTTCCGAAAACTTGGTGATCACTTTTCCATGTAAATTTAACTTAACATGAGCACCCACTTTCTGACCACTTGAGAGAGGGGACGTTTTTCTTCGTGTTTATTGCATATAAGTTTTTTTTTTTTGACAAGGCAGTTTGGTATGCGAGTGCATATTTACCAGCCTTCGTTTATGCTCGCGCGTAGCGTAAACTATGGCGAGGAAAAATAGTCCCAGAGTCTAGGGGTTATTACCATGCAAAGGAAATTAAAAAAAAATAAACACACACAAAATGCCGCGCTCTCACGTGACCACAAAGTAGGTGCTCATTCCAAGTTACATTTACATCGCAAAGTGATCACCCACTTTTCAAAAAAGTAATTTCTTCATATCATGAAAACTACTTTTTTTTTGCGACGGAAACGGTCTACAGATTCGTTTTCAGAACACCGAAATAAATCTACAAAGCATTATTTTCTTATATACGAAAGTGAGACAGGCCTTAAAGTAAAATAATACTGGATTTTGGGGGGGGGGCAGATTGGCCGTTTAATTGTACATATATCCTCACACCAGGTAATCACTAAAAGGGACTCTTAAAATTCGTCACCCGTATCGAGCGAAAGCTTGTTTACATGTTTTACAACCTTTAAATGGGTAAAATATAATAACATACTTATTGAAAAAAATAAACTGCAAGATGAAATTTTGAAACGATTACATGTCTTTCATTTTATTTAGAATGACAAACATTGACAAACAAAAATGAAATTTTCGATTCTTATGTAGTTTTGGTGCCGTGATGAAATACATCGTTATTATTTGGAAAACCATTCTTACGGAGTGGGTGAGGGTGTTTTCTAACTATTTTGTGCTTCCACCTTATATTTATTAGATATTTAAAAAAATATATGTAAACATAGTACGGCTACCATCTGCCATCGTATGCACCCGGGAACAATGTCTCCTGTAAAATTAAACCACATTTTGGTGCTTATGCATTTTTGATATCACGCTATTTTTACATATTTTTTTTTGGGGGGGGGGATTAAATTGAACTTTCACGATATCTCTTTTTTTATTTTTACTATCCTTCCCATGTTACGAATGCCTTTCAAAATATTAACATTATTATTTCAGCACAGTAACAAAAAATATATAAGTACCCAAAATTTTATTTTTATTACTAAAACTATAAATTGTTAGGTGAAAGTACAGTTTATTATGCATTTTTCGTATCGTGCTGAAATAATAACATCTTTATTTTTTATTTTTTTACATTGGCGAGGGGATGGTGTTTTTGTATATATATATATATATATATATATATATATATATATATATATATTGTATATATATATATTGTATATATATATATTGTATATATATATATATATATATATATATATATATATATATATATATATATATATATATGTTTACTTATTACTTATATGTATTATCTATGTTTTATAATTACTGGTTCCGATATCGTATTAAATTCTATACTATTTCGGCAGAAACATTCCCGAGTTCGACAGGATACACCTGAAGAAGGTCGGAGATTACATCGACTGAAACCTTGTGAAAATCGCTCTCAAGATGAGAACGATAGTTCGATGAATCGAAATAATATGAATAACTAATCCTCATCTCAAGAATTTAGGGACTTCATACTTTGTATGTTATATATTTCTAAAATTTTCTCGCCGCGATCATCAAGTACATTTATCGGTTTGTCGTGAATAACAAGTAACGTTTCCATATTACGTACGGCAATTGACGCATAAAAAATTTAACATGTCTAGATGAAGTGGAAATCCCAAAGGGTAATCGTTTATAAAAAGCTTCTGCTAAATGGTGCTATAAATGTCTTCATAGAAAAATGGCGTATTTTGGTCTTGAGGAGAGTGAATTAAGTAAATCAAATCTCACGGGCCCGAAATAGCAGAGTTGAATTGCCATAGCCATTTAACACATACGAAAACTGCACCAAGAAACCAACAAATGAAAAAAAAATGGAGAACGAGAGTGTAAATTCATGAACATGATGGGAAAAATCATTTTATTCGGAAAGCAATTGAAATATAAACATGCTGAAATATTAGATTGCTCATGTTTTTTTTTTGTTTGTTTGTTTTCTGTATATAAAGAATCATAAATAAATATTGACGGTAAACATAAAAATCTATATAATGTTTAAACTCTGGTGATATTGATTGCTTGTTTGTTTGCATATTGCATGTGTTTGATGGTGATAGAGCAGGCGAATGAGACGAAAAGTGATGAACAGAGAGTAAGATGATGGTGCAATGAATTAAATATTGATAATACAGATTCAAAATATTCTATATGATACTAAAACTAATAATATTGTTGATTGCTTGTTTGCATATTGAATGTATCAGAATGTGTGAGGAACGGTGAATAAGACGAGAAGTGATACGAGGAGAGTAAGATGATGATGCAACGAATTAAACATTGATAAAAGAGATTTCAGAAATTGATATTATACTAAAACTAATAATAGTGCTTGTTAGCTGTTTGCATATTGAATGTATGAGATGGTGGAAATAAAGGCGAATACAACAAGAAGAGAAAGGATGTCATGATATATATAATGGATCAAGTCATAAATAGTATTCTGTCTAGTCAGTCACTATGGCAACAAGGGTTTTGACTGAATGATTAAATATATATTTATTTAGTGACATCGTTTAAGATGATAGTTGATATTTCTGAAGCTTATTTGTGATATCCTATTAATTTATAATAAATCAAAAGAACACACAAAGTTCCTTCATGTACATTTAAACCATCTATTCATCATAAAGATTGGCCTCCGACAATTTTCCATGAGTTCAACTTGGCATCATTCTAGCAACCTGAATACTGTTCTGAACACTTGGACGCTTTTTCTTTGGAATGGATAATTATGATCGAGTTCGGTTCAAGTAGATGAATCTTTCAGGCCTGCAAACGGGCGTTTGGTTTTATAAAGTGTTGAGATACCATATCCAGGTGTGTCCATTCTCGCTTATTTTTTTATTCAGCTTCTCAGAGTAGCTGGTTCTTCTCTTTCCTCCAGCCTTGTGTCACATCTCGCTGCAATGGGAAGCATGTAAACACCTCGACCTGTATACTCGATAAAGGACAAAAATGTAACACTGACGTACATTGTACCAACCTTGATCCAACAGGTCACATGTCATCTATTAGCTAGTAAAAGCGGGCACGTTTTAATAAATCAATAAGCTGACCATTTTTAATATAAATAAATTTAGATATAACATTAAAATTATATATTCGATGAAATCCTTACAATTTTTGTAAAAGTTTTCAATAATAAATATGCTTTTAATAAGATCGCTGAAGTAAATCGACATTGAGTCTGATTAGTAATGAATGAATAACCATTTGGGAAGACCCGTTTCTATATGAGTGCAACGAAAATCTTTTCAAATTAATCTACAAAAATTAATCGTATACAAAATGTGCTATTTCAGCATAAAGTGATTGAATGGTTGTTAACATGTCGTAAATCACCACCATCACCATCATCACCACCAACAACCCTGAAGTCAAACCTCTTCTCGTCGTTGTAGGGCTGGTCGCTACATGGTAGAGTCAGAGTTATCCTGCTTTGGTTATACTCCAGGAGGATTCGACATTAGAATCCGTCGTCCTCTTGTAATCTCTGCACGTGGCAATGAAAGACGTGTAAGGCACAGAACAAAAATCTATGGGATGACAGTGCAAACGTTGCTTCTCCGTCATTTCTAAGGGTATTCGGAGCCAAACCTATTCTAATCTTGTGTGAAACCAGGGATCTTTGCTGTTCTCGATCTTAAAATATTGTACGTTAATGAATAAGTGCAATCAATAAGGAGGACTTTATGCAGACAACACAGTCCTGGGGCACAATCCTCATGAGCTCTATATAGAAACCTGACTATTTTTACAAACAAATAAACAACGACGACGTCAAGAAATAATAAACATTTCTCTATCTTTACAAAACAAATATTGTCAATATGAAATGTAAAAAGACACACCCGACTCTTTCTAATTGGCATTACCCTCACGTCCATTCCGGCACCGAATATTAGTGCCTTTCAGGGTCACATCTATAGAACGAATATAAACTATCGTTTGTAAACTATTTATTTATGACGTATACACATACAAAACAAATGAATCTATAAAAATTTGAATAACTTGGAGCATATAAAACATTTACTAGGTATTAAATAAGTCGAAAGGGTTGATATGCCGTAAGACAAAGCTAAATATTAAAGGACCAGTAGAAATGGCATCGACAAGAAAACAAACCTCAAAATATCCACTGTCATATTCCCAACTTGTATAGCGCATATAACCTTAGCCCCTAACAATCACTGTCATATTTCCAACTTATATATAATAAATCCGCATTCATCTGTCTGTAATCATAGCATATGCATTATATACGTTATGGCATCATTTGTGACGTCATACCGTATAGCGTCATAACAGATGGCGTCATGAATGCATTCATAATAGATAACGTTATACATGACGTCGCGTATAACGTCATGTATTGGAGAGGCAAAAATGAAAGCAGATTCCCCAGGCAACGCCGTGCAGCCGGTTAGTATATATATATATATATATATATATATATATATATATATATATATATATATTGTGACGATACGTACCGGTTGAAAAATCCCAAAAGGGGAATTTATCCTCGAAACGTATCGTGAAATAAAAAAAAATAATTTATGTACGTGCCGGTTGTGAAATTGTTACAACCAAGTAGCACTTACCCAGGTTCTGGACAGTATTTTCATCGTGGAATGTTTTTATAAGACTTACGGTTGACGAAATACCAGGCAACAAATAACGGAACACACGGATGTATATATATTATACGCATGTCATTTATTGAGCGTTAAAATTAAAAAATATCAAGACAAAATATTAAAAGAAAAATAGCAATGAGGAAACATGCAAACAGTGTCCAACGGGTCAAATAAAAAAAGAGGGGGGCAACACTAAAGAAAATTGTTCAACTGAATATAGCCTCTTTTCTTTCCTTTTCTTTTCATCCCTTTTTTTCGCATGGAAAATGGTTGAGTTATGGTGAGGCAGTAGAAATCTTTCAAAATAAAAATAAAAACAGTTCAGTTCAACAAATCGACATTTGCAAGATGGGGAGGGGGGATATTGAATGGTACCGATCCGACAAAATCTAATACTTTGATATTATAAAGTGAGGCAGTTCCATTTTGCCGACACACGAGTCGTCGTCCTTCGGAGTTCGCTTGTTCATTCGTCTTCCATCATATTTCTTTGCTGAATGGTTTTCTCCACCAGCGACGTTCGGTCGCATCTTTCCCATGTTTTGAACCAAGGTGATTTCGCAATTCTGATGAATTCTCTTTTCGGTCCCAGGGATACGTTTTAGTTGAAGGAAACGCCATTTCACCGCGTAAGTCGCGTTGGTGCTGCTTAACGCGACCTTTCCACTCGAGGATATACCTCCCTCCGATGGTTTTGAGCCAAGGTATTTTATAGTCGTTCTGTATTCCTTGTCGGCTCCGACAATGAGGATTAAATCGAGTAAATTTCCAAGCTATCAAGCGAATCATGTCGGCTGGTGTTGGTGTCTGTCGCATTTTTATTATCGCCGTACGTTCGACGATGTGATCAGCTCTATTTCTTTTTGAAAACTACCTTTTTTGTCCACGACGCCACTCCCGCCAAAAATGTTTTTTTCTTTTTCTTTCCTTATTCTTTTTTTTGCCCGCACGCTGCTTCGTTTGGAGTCGAAGTGGGGTGACTGGGTGGATTCTTGTCGTGACCTTCGCACGTGTTTTTTGACGAATCACTTGGTGAGAGGATGGGGCTGGGATGTCTATCTAGTTTCCTTTTATGGGTAGACGCGTGGATACTTGGCTGTCCCATGTCTTGATAGCAATGAATTGGTGTGGGGGGTATCTGGCCGATAGATATTCAAACTGAATTTAAAAAAAGAGAGGGGGGGGGAAATGATCACTTCTGTATTATGCTCGATTTTCCCGTGACAATATACATGTATAACTCTAATCTTATCCTAACACTAACCCATGTAAGGACGGAACGATAAGGTGTTCTTGTTTAGGTTTTCACACAAATTGTACATTTCTCTCTCTTTACCTTATTGGGATGACCTATTAGCTGTATAACTCTGCTATAAACAAAAGAGAATGTGCAAATATTTTTCTAGTTTAACAAAAGGTTATGATAAAGTATCTTAAGTTACGGTTAATTAATAAAGTATTTGTTATGAATAGTATATCGTTGATAACATTTACGTACAATAACAAATATCCGTGCATGAGGTCGCCAAGCTAATCAAGAACCTAGATTCCAGTAAAGCAACTGGCCCTGATGGCATCCCAATTATAGTGTTAAAAAAGCTTCAACCAGAACTTGCTCCCATACTTACGAAACTAGTTAAGCGCTGCCTTAAGGAGAAGTGCTTTCCAACTCCCTGGAAGACCTCATCAGTTTGCTTTGTATTTAAGAATTAAGGTGATAAGTCATCTCCCTCTCAGTACAGACCAATAAGTCTCCTGTGTGTTATGAATAAGTTGCTGGAATTCATATTAAATAGAGAAATAGTCAACCACCTCAGCAGGAATAACCTTCTTAGTGACACACAATATGGTTTCCGCTCTGCAAGATCTACCGCAGATGTGCTGACGGTTATATCCCACAGGATTAGTGAATCTCTTGACAAAGGCTTCCTTTCTAGGGCAATTGCTCTTGACATATCAAAGGCCTTCGACAAGGTATGGCATAAGGGTCTACTTCACAAGATTTCCAGCTACGGTATAACTGGAAATGTTTTCTCAATCATTAAAACATTTCTCTCCAATAGACTCATAAGAGTAGTGGTAGATGGACAAAAATCGGAGGCCTGCAATATAAATGCTGGAGTCCCTCAGGGGTCAATCCTGGGCCCAACTCTCTTCCTGATCTACATCAATGACCTCCCTAAACACATACTTAAATCATTCGTTGACATCTATGCTGATGACACGACCATCTACGGCAACACATCAAAGGCTGTAAATGACAAAGTTCTCTCTGATTCTCTCTCCTCTGATCTCGAGCGCGTGGTTCAGTGGGGGAAGATGTGGCTGGTTACCTTTAATGCATCAAAAACCAAACTCCTATCCTTACATCATCAACGCTCTGATCCCCATCTGGCATCAATTGTGATGGATGACTCTCGTCTGGGTGAGGCTCCGTGTTTTGACAAGCTTCTGGGTTTAACCTTTACTCCTGATCTGAAATGGAACACGTACATCAAGTCTGTTGCCAAGGTCGCTGGAAAGATGGTGAGATCCTTCTACCGCTCCAGAAGATATCTCACTACTGATGCAATTCTCTATCTATATAAAAGCCAAGTACGTCCACGGATAGAATACTGTTGCCATATCTGGGCAGGAGCTGCTAAAAACAGCCTATCCTGCCTTGACAGAGTACAAAATAGACTTCATGACTTAGTGGGGGATGCCCTTTTCTCTACCCTGCAACCTCCCTCCCACAGAAGAGACGTTGCGAGCCTGTCCTTGTTTTATCGTTATTTCCATGGCAGGTGCTCATCTGAACTCCAATATCTGGTCCCCCCTCGCGAATCTTTCACGAAAAACACCCGTCTAGCTGAATCCACTGTGAAAAATTTCCCCCACTCTATATCTGTGCCTAGATCGACACGCGGATTCCATGAACAGAGCTTCTTTCTTAGAACTGCACGCCTGTGGAACTGTGTTCCGTCTGCCTGCTTCCCACCGGACTACAACTTGGATGTGTTCAAGTCCAATGTTAACAAATTCCTAATCCTAATGAACCGCCCCCTTAAGTAAACACTTCATCAAATCTCCACACTAACGTAATGTACTTGCAATAACCCTTATCCCTGAGTGGCTTCCGGGTCTTGATAAGTGGTGATCACTGTGTAAAAAGAAAAAGCAGCATCCATGTTAATAGTTTCAACCGCCTCTTCGACCTCAGGTGTCTGACATAACGAAGATGATATATACGGTTAATTAAATGAAATACGCTTGGATGAAAAAGAACTACTTGCATATTATAATCAGACAAAAAAGTAATTCATTTCGTATCGAAATCTGGTAGTTATATGCTATATACATTTGCGCACGCATACGCAAGCACACGCACTCATATACATATATATATGATTATTTCCACAGCCAAACAAATCTGACTATGGAACGGATCTACTTCGTCTCGACAAGGGACGTGATAATCCAACCAGCTAACACAAGTAAGAATTTTCAACTTGGTAGGACGATGTCATCCAGCTATGCTAACATAGCGAGCAATTAGTAATATAATTTTCAGAATGTGAGAGATTATATAATTATTTCCACAGCCAAACAACTGTAATTATATATATATATATATATATATATATATATATATATATATGTGTGTGTGTGTGTGTGTGTGTGTGTGTGTGGGCGTGTGCGCGCGTGTGTGGGGGGTGGAAATAATATATAAAATAATATATATATTAATATATGTGTATGTGGAAATAAAAAAATATATATATTTATATGTGTGGGTGCAAATAATATATATATATGTGAGTGTGTGTGTGTGTGTGTATGTGTATGTGTGGAAATAATATATATATATATATATGTGTGTGTGTGTGTGTGTGTGTGTGTGTGTGTGTGTGTGCGTATTACCACTGAGGAAGACCGAAAGATCGATCGAAAATATGTGCTATTGAAAGAAACATTTTCGTTTTTTTTAAAGACTTCAGCACATAGGAAATAAATACAGAAAAGATATAAACATTTATATACTTTTCGTATTGATATTTTATTCGTACGTATATCTATCTATCTATCTATCTATCTATCTATCTAACTATATATATATATATATATATATATATATATAAATATAATCCCAGTTTTTGCTGTAAACATTTTATTGTACTTCTCTGCATACGCTCTGTTGTATGGTTGTTGCTGTGACTAAAAACAAGAAGCCGATCAAACATGCACTTATTTTAATTAGGAACAAGAATAATGCCATTTAATACGAAAGAACCAGCTATCATAAAAGTACTATAACACATTTTAAGAAAAAACTCAGATATATACACACACACACACAGACACACACACACACACACACACACACACACACACACACATATATATATATATATATATATATATATATATATATATATATATATATATATATATATGTATAGATACTTTCTGATATAAATTATATGCATATAATGCATATAAAATTTTGCCACAATTAAATAAGTTCAATAAAAATGAATTTGAATTTTCAGAGCGTGTATAGTGCCGGCAAAAAGAAAGTCCGCATTTGTAATTTTTTGAAAAGCTGAAAAATTAAGCTAAATTTAATATAACCTTTTTAAACACCCTATACTTTATTCCTCTATAATTTTACCTGTTCATATTTGACTTCTAATTGAAATAGTCTAGTGTTCACGTCAATTTAAAAAAATAACTTCAAATTGAAGAGGCAAAAAGAAAGTCCGCAGCACAAATTCGCTTAAAACCAGCTTAAATTATCGCCCCTAAATCAGTTTAAATATCCACCAACAGGCAACAAAGCATCTCTAATCGTAATTGTTGTTCCAGGTTATACAACTTAGATTTAGCCCATATACTGCGACTTTCTCTTAGTGATGGTCGGGAGCTCATTAATCTCCACCTTTCTGGTTTATCCAATCAAGAAATCGACTGCAGATTGAAATGTGATGAGAAAACGGTACGAAAGACTGTGCAAAAGCACTAAAACACTGGCAGTGTTTATGATGCCCCTAAATCTGGTTGAAGGAGAAGAGGGAAGACAATGCTATCAAGATCCACAAACAGAATTGAAACGGCTCCCTTAATCCAAGAATAGTGTAATCTTGTTTAAAAGTGCACTCTTTCTATTGACAAGAACAGATTAAAGGAATTTAATTTACGAGTATATGTTGCAAGACACAAGTCAATGATTTCTGTACAGAGCAGAAAGCGCCGTCTGGACTTCGTCAGATGCAATGAAGATCATTACTCTTTATATTGGTCAAATGTGCTTTTTAGCAACGAAAGCCAGTTCAATAGGTTAGGCAGTGATGGTAGGCAGTATATCCGCACGCGGAAAGACGTAGAATTTAATCCTACGTGCTCAGTTTCAATGCTGCAAGATGCAGGAGGTTCAGTTTTCGTGTGAAGCATTATTAGTACCAATGGTTCAGTGCCTATAGTTCGCTTGCAAGGTCGAATTAATTACGCCAAGTACATTAATATGTTGACTGAGTATTTTTTACCCTACTTTGGTCGGAATTTGGATGATAATCCCATTTTCATGCAGGATAATGCTCCCATTCACACAGCTGGCAATGTCAAGAGATTCCTGAAAGAGCATGATATTCCGTGTTTGGATTGGCCTACACAATCTGCAGACCTCAATCCTATCGAAAACGTATGGCATTACGCCAAGCAACAGCTACGCAATTATAAAATTTCAAATCTGGAATAAGTTTGAATAAAAGTTAAAGAAAAATGGGATGCCCTTTTCCCGAAGTATTGCTGCAGTCTAATTCAAGGAATTCCCAAAATATTGCAGGCTGTCAAATTGCAGAAGGGCTATGCTACTAAATATTAACTAGTTCATTTGTTGCGTGGTTATCATAGAGGGGGATCGTGCGTGATACATCTAATCAGCCTTAATGTCGTGTGATCGTCTAGTGGTCCAGTCTATTAAATATGTACATTTGCCGTGGTGTGTGTGTGTGTGTGTGTGCGTGTGTGTGCGCGCGCGCGTGTGTGTGTGTGGTACATGCATTTTTTGACATACTTTCTGTGTCGTCGATGTTGGTCCATCTGGAATCATCTCGTCTTGGAGAGGAGACCTGGTATCTGTTTTGGACGAAGATTCAATCACTCCAAGACAAGGAATTGGTTTTACAGTTTATTTCACTTTCCAGACGTCTCGCCAAAGGAAGAAAAGTGAATCTCTGGCCTGTGTAGTTTCTATTGGTCTCGTTTTTACACGCGTCAGCATCCCCCCCAGTGAAGGGGAGGAGACGTCTAAAGCCGTCCGCCCTCTTCTAAGTCCATACCAAATCTCCACGATTCAGCTAACCTGATCATGTGACTCACACACAATCCGATCAGCTGATCCTGACTTCCAGTCAACGTGTCTTAATATAATTTGCACACCTCCCCCTCTCTCTCTCTTTATCCATTCTCTAACATTCCATCTATCCTTATTTTCAAAAAATCTACGCATTTTTAAATTCTAGTACATTTTGCTATATCTACACAACTACTTGGCTAAGAAAGATCAGACACCATAAAACAAAAAACGAAACTTTTTTTCTCAAGTCAGCCCTTTTCCAAATTACTTCATAATTTTATTTTTTAGACCAGAATCTCTATCTGATCTACCTGGCATATTCCTTTTGGGTGTAGAGTACTGCCTCCTATAACTCACGTCAGCTGCTTCATCCAGCCACCCTTATGCCGCAAACTGAGGTCTCATTTTACCTCTTTACGAAATCGACGACTCTTCGACCAAATGTGTCCTTGATCCTTTCTTCCGCATGGTTGTTCTAATTATTAGAGCTTTGTTTTCGTTTTGTAACTAACTTATCTTTTGGGGCATTTTCAAAGCTCATTTAATCTTCGTGGTTGGCTTCCAAATTTTAAGATATACCTTTCATCCACTGATTCACTTGGATTTCTTTGCTCGGATTCTTGGAATTTTAATGAAGATTTTAGAGAATATCACCCTTAACTAATTAACCCCCAATTTTGCGCCGTGATCTCTATTTGCGCCTAATTTCTAGCTATGGCCCAATTTTTGTGATTTTTTTCTTTTCTCTCATCAGAGCTTCCAAGATCCAGCAGAGATATCCAGCATTAATGCATCTCTAAAAAAATGCAAGGTTATATCTTCCTACGTACTTACGGTGTATTTTACTTTTCTCTCACTTCATTATGCTATATGCGATTAGCCTTTGGACTCTCATAGCCATTTTTTCATAAGGAAATCTCGTATACTTTCAACGCCTGCCTTTTTAATTTATTGTACCGAGACTTATCCTCTTCTCGAAACCATTACATGCGGCATGCTTTAAAAAGCACACAATATCGCAGGTTCCCATCTGTATTTTTCTCTTCCTAGCAAGTTACTCTTCTTGCGAAAAATGTTAGGGGCATCATAAAAAACAAAAACCAATTGTCAAAAAGAAAATTTCTTTCGGCTTATCACATCTGAAAACTCTCGAAAATACCCGTTTACTTTATTGTTATTTTTGTCCCACTCCTAAAATTCTAATTTCTTTCTAGGCCAACCATCTTTACCAATATTATCTTAGTTTTCCTAATTCATTTCAATTCTAATGTATATACCTAATAATGACTACGCATCCGGAGAAAAATCCCACGAAAAAACGACACAAAAAATTCTACAACAATTTCGAAAATTAGAATAAATATCGACTGAACCTTTTACTCTTCCAAAACTTAAGAACTAGTTGACCCTTTATTCAACCCAGTAGTGTGTCTTTTTTAAAAAAGTGTATTATTATTTCTTACACTGCTTAATCTTATTTCTTTCTCTTTTTCCCCATTTTATTAATATTATTACCATCATTATTACTTATTTAACAACATGTTCTTACTTTTTAATTTTTTCATTATTTTAATAAACCCCACAAGGCCAAGATTCACTCCTCCTCCATTCTGCGAAAAAAATCTATGTAAAGAACAAGAAAATCCCGCACAATACCGATTCGAGAAAACATCAATTATATAACAAAAAAATAAAAGAAATTCACAGAATCTCATCTCACCAATAATAAAACACCAAATAACAAAACACAGTTTCGTGGAAATCCAATTTTGTCCACGTCATCAATTCTGAGGTGGCTACATCACCTTTACCACCTCCAGAATATAAAAAATAAAAAATATCACAGTCGTTTAAAAAAATACATAGGCATTTACAATTATAATACATAGTCGTTTCCAAAAACAAAAAAAAAACCGACTCACTTATAAACTTCCAGACAATCCTTCACAAAACAAAAGTTCAAATCGATGGAAACTAAAATTTTCCACGTCACCCAACTCTAGGGTTTTTTTCTAATCTTAAAAAAAATAAATCCGTAAGAAAAAACCGTACAATTAGAGAAAAAAAATTTCACATTAGCAGAAACTGTCCCTTGTTTCTTCACAAAAAACACCGAGTTTTACAGTCTAAAATTGCAACATTTTAAATGTATATAGTTGTGTAATTTCTAACTCATAACAAATATTTTTGATTGACGTATTTCTCTCTGGTAATGTGAAAGGTCATTTCACCACACTGTAACTAAATTCATATGTTCTATTTTTTCTTTTTCTTTTTTCTTTCTGTTTTACATGTTGGCTGTATATTCAAAATCAACAATTTATTATCAGTACGTCGATCGATATATCTGGGTTTTTTTTTTCAATTTCTTCTGTTTATTTTTCTACACCGTAACGTTAATATTTTTTCTTTCTGTGTTTTCAATTTTCATATTCAAATTCAACAATTCGTTATCTGTATGTCGATGGAGCTATCTGTTTTTTTCTCTTTTCTTCTTAATTTAGCATATAAATCTATCTATACATAATTTTAATGTGTCTATTTTCCTTCTTTTTTCATTGTGTCTATATTTTGTTTTTCTTTCCCCGTGTTTTTCTTTTAAATGGACCCTACGTTGTTTTTTTTTCTTTAATTTTCTTTATCTTTTCATCTTTTATGTCTAGTGTACAATATTTCTTTTTTCTTTTCGTTGTGTATATATAATATTTTTATGGTAACCTCCAGGCTCGATTTTTTTTCACACTCTTGTATGAGTGCCCTGGTTCACGAACGCCAAAGTGAGATTTTGTTGCGTTGTTTTATCATAAAGGGGATCGTGTGTGATCGTCTAGTCGTCTGTCGAGTTAATGTCGTGTGGTCGTCTAGCTTTTCTTTCTATTAAATGATATGTTCATATGCCGTGGTGTGTGTGTGTGTGTGTGTGTGTGTGTGTGTGTGTGTGTGTGTGTGTGTGTGTGTGTGTGTGGTACATGAATTTTTGGACAGGCTCAATTTTTTTTCACACTCTTGTATGAGTGCCCTGGTTCACGAACGCCAAAGTGAGATTTTGTTGCGTTGTTTTATCATAAAGAGGATCGTGTGTGATCGTCTAGTCGTCTGTCGAGTTAATGTCGTGTGGTCGTCTATCTGTTCTTTCTATTATATGATATGTTCATATGCCGTGGTGCGTGTGCGTGTGTGTGTGTGTATGTGTGTGTGTGGTACATGTATTTTTTGACATACTTTCTGTGTCGTCGATGTTGGTCCATCTGGGATCATCTCGTCTTGGAGGAGAGACCTGGTACCTGTTTTGGACGAAGATTCAATCACTCCAAGACAAGGAATTAATTTTATAGTTTATTTCACTTTCCAAATGTCCTGCAGAAGATGGAAAGTGAATCTCTGGCTTGTGTAGTTTCTCTTGGTCTCGTTTCTACACACGTCAGCGTCCCCCCAGTGAAGGGGAGGAGACGTCTAAAGCCGTCCGTCCTCTTCTAAGTCTAAACCAAATCTCCACGATTAAGCTAACCTGATCACGTGACTCACACACAATCCGATCAGCTGATCCTGACTTCCGGTCAACGTGTCTCAATCTAATTTACACCCCCTCTTTCTCTCTTTCTCTCTCTCTCTCTCTCTCTCTTGATCCATTCTCTTACACATTGTGCTCCTGTAGTATTTGTGTTACATTAATGTCCTAAAGTTACATTTGAATAACAATTTTCCATTGTGCTGACTTTCTTTTTCCCTCCTCAATTTGAAGTCTTTTTTTTAAATTGACTTGAACACTAGAATATTTCAATTAAAAGTCAAATATGAACAGGTAAAATTATAGAAGATTAAAAGGCCAATCAAATGAGGTATAGTTTGTTTAAACAGTTACATTAAATTTAGCTTAAATTTGCAATTTTTGAAAAAATTACAAGTGAAGACTTTCTTTGTGCCGCTTGTGTATATCGCTAATAAAATTCCAATACAAAATATGTATTTATTTCGCAGTCATGGGGTTTTATTGTTAATAAAGTGTTTCTTACACGTGTTCCTTTGTAATGGTGGAAATTCACCAAACAGTTCTTCGGAAATGGACTTTTATATTCATTGGAAAAAAAAAACAAGCTTATAGACTTTTTTCTCTGAAATATAAAGGATAAATGTTGGTAAAATAAAATGAAATTTTTAAAAGACATAAGAGTAATAAAAAATCTTATTTATAAATATGCTGACACCATTCTGAAGAAAACACGCATTGAAATTCAAATGCCACAAATTGAACGAGTGTTTTCTTCAGAATGGGGCCAACATATGCTATAATAAGTAAGATCTAGTCCACCTGCTGACATGATCAATTGCTTGGATTATAACTACCACGACTTCATCTGGCTGTTAACTAACTACA
This sequence comes from Euprymna scolopes, assembly GCF_053919585.1. Classification (NCBI taxonomy): domain Eukaryota; kingdom Metazoa; phylum Mollusca; class Cephalopoda; order Sepiida; family Sepiolidae; genus Euprymna; species Euprymna scolopes. Next base: position 66,289,160 of record NC_136497.1, read on the forward strand.
CTAATGCAGACGTTGACATGATCAACTGCTCCTGTTGATGTTCTTACGATTTTGTTAAGCTGTCAACTAACTCAACTTGTCTAACCATTCACATGACCAGCACAAACATCATTTGACACCGCAGCCATACCCAAGTCCTTAAGTAGGTTAAAAAAACAAATCATAACACTTGACCAGTTCCAAAAGAGTTCATTCATCAACGCCTTTTTTCATCTAGCCAGCTATTTGCAACCAATATGGTTCTTTTCAACGGAATTTATTAAATAGTAAACAGCGCAATCAGTCTATCTCTGTTGTGAAAAATACACTCTGCCGATTACAGGGCCATTTTTAATGTGATATCCACGAAAAACATTGTTTGAGTAACCGGACAATCAGACCTATCCAATACTGAGCAGCATGACTGGAGAATGGAGTCGACAGGACATTTAACAGCAACGTTTATTTGATGTCAACAACTGATAATAGCCATTCTCAATTGTATATATAACTACCTAAATCGGTTATGGTCGACTATCAACTAAATAGTTGTAGCTTCAATCCCTGGCTAGAAATGGGTTTAGCCGCATTGATGAGCTGTGATACAGCGAAACAGTACTGCATGTGGATGACTATATTTTAAGCTCCCCTACTTGGGTAGAGCACTGTCGTAAATGATTTAATCTGCTACTTAATTAGCATTATGTTGTTGTAAATAAACAAGTAAGTCGAGCACTGTAAAAGTACTGGGCAAGTGTCTATATAATTGGACATTTGATGAGGTTGTTTACGGGCACTGATCTCATGGGCCGGAGGTTAGAACTACCGACTATCAACTAGATGGTTGTAAGTTCAATCCCTGGCTATGGATAAGTGCCAGTCTAGCCGTACTGATGAGCTGTGATACGGCAAGACACAACTCTATGTGCATTACAATATATATATATATATATATATATATAGTTAAAGCCGAAATTATTGGCACCCTTTCAATTTTTGCGTCTTTTGGAGAAAAAAAAAACATTTTTTCACTAGTTATTTTTATTAAAATGTTGATGAACATTTATATCGACCATCTACAGATCTCCTGAAACACTTTTAGTTTATTATAAAATATTCAAAATAAATATTATTAATGATAACAAAACCAGACAAATTCAAATTTATTGGCACCAATGATTTTTATCATAGAATTCAGGATATTTTATGCAAAATAATACTTGTTTGTTATGATTTGGGTATTGCATCATCTTCTAGAACGTTCCAAAGCCTTCTCTAAATAACGTGCATTAGTCAATCCTTCACTTTATCAATAACACCAGACTGCAAAGATGGCTAAAATTAAGGCACACAGTTTCGATTTCAGACAGAAAACAGTGAATGCACACATGAAAGGTAGTGGATACAAATCCATTTCTAAGCGTTTTGAAGTTCCTGTGTCAACAATGAGAAACATGTTTTCAATACGATTCATAACTTGACGGGTCGAGGCCATGAAAAGAAACTTTCTGCCAGAAGTGTACGACAAGTCATTCGAGAAGTGGAAAAGGACCCGAAAACTACTGGTAAGAAAGTAGTCCAACAATTGAGCGATCAAGGTATTGAAAGTTTTGTTTCAACATTGAAGAGGGCACTGAAGTCACACGGGATTCAGGGTACCGACCAAGGAAGACCCCTCTCCAAGAAACATGTTAAAGCCTGCTTAGAGTTTGCATAGGAGTTTATTGACAAGGATTCAACGTTTTGGGGTTCAGTTTTATGGTCAGATGAGACTAAAATTGAACTTTTTGGCAGCAGAGGTGTGTCGTTTGTGCGGCGGAAGAAAGGAGAAGCCTTCAACCCAAAGGATACAATCCCTGCGGTGAAGTATGGTGGAGGAAACCGTATGTTTTGGGGTTGCTTTTCGGCCAATGGCACTGGGAAACTTTCACTGTGGATGGCATCATGGGGCAAGATCAATACATTAAAATATAGACTGAAAATCTGAAACCTTCTGCAGAAGCTTTTAGTCTTAGAACCAACTGGGTCTTCCAACAGGCCAATGATCCAAAACATACGGCGAAATCGGTGAAGAAATGGCTTTTGGATAATGAAATAAACGTCCTAAACTGGGCAAGTCAAAGTCCGGACTTGAATCCAATGGAAAACTTGTGGGATGTGGTGAAGGCGAACTTGAAAAGAAGGAAACCAAGGAACCCGAGGGAATTAGAAGATATCGCCAAGGAAGAATGGTTTAATATTCCTGTTGATGTGTGTAGGAATTTAGTAATGTCATATAGAAAACGCCTGGAAGCTGTTATTAAAAACAAAGGCTTTGCAAGTGGCTATTGATAAAGGGTGCCAATAAATTTGAATTTGTCTGTTTTTTGTTATCATTAATAATATGTATTTTGAATATTTTATAATAAACTAAAAGTGTTTCAAGAGATCTGTAGATGGTCGATATAAATGTTCATCAACACTTTAATAAAAATAACTAGTGAAAAAATGTTTTTCTCCAAACAACGTAAAAATTGAAAGGGTGCCAATAATTTTGGCTTTAACTATATATATATATATATATATATATATATATATATATATATATATATATATATATATATATATATATATATATGAGAATATTGGAAATAGTATTCCGACGAAATAGAGAAATAAAAAGGAACAAACCAAGTAATGTGTTCATAAATGTTTCGTCTTTATTTCATCCAGAGGAACTCTCTAAATAAAGACAAAACGTTGATGAACACATAACTTTGTCTGTTCCTTTTTATTTCTCTCTCTCTCTCTCTCTCTCTCTATATATATATATATATATATATATATATATATATATATATATATATATATAGGAAAAACAATAAGAATGGAAAATGAAGTCTCAAAAACTATATATTGGTAAATATAGAATGGTTCATTGATTCAATAAGGGTATACACACATTTAGGGATAGAGGGGAGTTTTTATGCCAAGGCATTTCGAAGCCTAATGCTTCTCATCAGAAGAGTAGAGAAGATGCTAGGTAACATAATGGGGATACGATGTCTAGCATGGTATTCATCAGGAACGAAATAAATCAATAAAATTATCGATGATGATGGGAGGAGAGATATCGAATTCTAAGATAAAAGAGGAGTGTTGTATATATTATATTATATTATTTCTACTCTTCTGATTAGAAGCATTAGGCCTCGAAATGCCTTGGCATAAAGAATCCCCTCTATCTCCCAACTAAATGTGTGTATACCCTTATTGAATAAATGAACCATTCTATATTTACCAAAATATATAGTTGTTGTGACTTTATTTTCCATTCTTGTTGTTTTCCTATATATATATATATATATATATATATGTGTGTGTGTGTGTATGTGTGTGTGTATATATATATAAATATATATATATATATATATATATATATATATATACGAAAATGAACAAGCGGTGTAGTTTTAGGCCTTAACATATGTACCATGCAAAAAAAAAAAGAAATGACTGAGTCCATCATTTTAACACACACCCATTTAGCCTCAAAAGTCTCCAAGTCTCTTTTTAAATTTGAGTTCAGCACCATGCAAAATTGCTAAACGGACATACACAGAAAATTCTGGACAAATACGGTAAAATCGTCCCAAAAATCGCGTGTTTTTATTAGCTATAAGAAAATCCATGGAGCACACCCAAGAGTTATGAAATATAGACAAACGAAATTATATAGAAATAAGTTAGTTACAACTTTTTAGAAAGTTTCATAAAAATCCAAGGCTCAAGGCATCATTTTTTTTTAATAAACGCAAAAGTGTCAATTTCAGCCATTTTATCCCGAAAGGCACCCTGGGGGGGGGGACAACGGGAGTTTTCCCGGAAAATCCGTTCTGTTACTTTTTTTACTTATATCATGTTTAATGTGTGTGCAAAATTTCAAAAAATTCCAAGGGGTAATTATTGAGTAAAGTGCGGACAGACAATCGGACGAACAGACGAACGGACAAGGGTGAATTTACAGTTCCACCCTCCTCTTGTCGGGGGACCCACAAATTATTGAAACAGAAAAATAAACGAGAGAAAGGTAGAATATTGGAAGAAACATTATATAATGTCAGAAAGAGAGGAAAAAAAGAGACATTTTTGTGTTTTTTACTAATTATGTACGACTAATTAAGGCGTGACAAAGCACGACAAATCCTTCTGCAGATTGTTGTTGTTGTTGAACATCATTAAGGACGATGATTTGTTGGCATTCGTTTCTCTGTTAGCTTTCTATTAAGAATACTTTCTAGAAGTATATCGGGTACTTACGGGATGGCCCACGTGAAGGTTGGCAAGGTCCTTAATTGTTTCTGTCGTTAACCAACGATCATCTCACTGCTTTTGTTGATTTTCTGTTCGTGTGAGGCCAAGATTTAAAGAAATTAAATAATTTGTTGATATATTTACTTTTCGTCGTCATATATTTTGTAACCATATACTATTTAAAAATTGTGAATATATACTATTCAAAAAATTGTAAACATACGCTATTTCAAAAATTGTACATCTATACTATTAAAAAAATTGTAAACATATACTATTAATAATTTGTAAGCATATACGATTTAAACATTTGTAAACATATACTATTAAAAAATTTGTGAACATATACTAGTAAAATATTTGTAAACATATACTATTTAAACATTTGTAGGCATATACTATTAAAAATTGTAAACGTATACGATTAAAAATTTGTAAACATGCAATTAAAAAATTTGTAAACATACTATTTAAAAATTTGTAAACATACTATTTAAAAATTTGTAAACATACAATTAAAAAATTTGTAAACATATACTATTTAACAATTTGTAAATCTATATTATTTAAAAATTTTGTAAACATGCACTATTTAAAAAATTTGTAAACATATACTATTAAAAAATTGTAAACACATACTATTTAAAAAATTGTAAACATATATATAAAAACAGTTGTGATTATAGACTATTAGAAAAGTTGTAAGCAGATACTATTAGAAAATTTGTAAACATATACTATTAAAAGCACCTACTATTAAAAAAAACAAAAAAACAAGCAAACATCAACGATTTTAAACATGTAAACGAATATTTTTTTCTTTGAGTTTAAGGGAAACTTTTCTTTTTATATTTGAATCGTATTCCTTTTAATATTTCACCTAAATCTTACAAAAATGTTTATATTTTTACAAACATATATAGCGAACAAAATAACGTGACCAATTTTTCGTGCTTAAACTAATCGTGCCTAAATGTGTCGTTCCTAAATATCACACGGATAGAAAATTTTCAGAAGCAGTTCTCGTGCTTTGTGCTTACATACGTCGTATATAAATAGTAAAACCGAATGCTATTATTTTTATTTTCTGTGAAGCTCTTATTCACATTTTTGCTCAGAATCTGATAACGCGCGTTTTAATAAAAGAAAAGATAAGAAGCAGCGTCTGTATTATCATTCTTATATAGATTATCACTACATACATAAAACAAAACATTGTAAACTTATCTGTAAAAAATAAAATTCCCCGATATTTGAAACATATATTTATTTCCAAAAATTTTCTGATGAACGTTATTTGTATTTTCCAAGATTGTCATCTTAATGCTAAACAATGTTTGATAAACTTCACTAAAATAAATAACAAAGGTTATTCGTAATCTAAACGAAGGTCATTGGTAAAGATTTTTTTCTATCATAAAATAAGCATTATGAAGGTTTACTTATTAGAATCATAAAAAAATACTACAATTTAGAAAGATCCCAATTTCAACATTTAAAACTTTATTAATAAAATGAGACACTTTCTGTCCGTGTAAATACGGCTAATCATGATTAGTAAGATTTAAAAAAAAATAATAATCTATATATGTCTAGTAGTATGTTCTCTATAGAAAGTCTAACACGTTTTGATGATATATGCTAACATTTAGATATACGTCAGTGTTTGTTCCCTCAACAAAGAAAGGTTAGATAATCTACATTAAAATCTACATAAAAACTAAAAGTATATATGTAATTTTCCATGAAAGACAATGAAACGGGTCCTGAATCTAACGATACATTTGTGACTAGAATGTGCCTAAAAACTTCAAACGTCCTAATTTGGTGATATTTACCTCAAATGTACACTGCATATCAAATTATTAACGAGTTTACATTTTTTTTTAAATATTTAAGGAACGAGTGAATAAAAAACCAATGAAATTTTGAGAAAATGCTTACAATACTATTTAGCTACTCCGGTCAGAAAATAAAAGTATTTAAAGCAGTATTAGCGAAACTATGGCAGAAGATAGGAATATCTGTTGATTTCAGTGTGTCAAGTTATTAATGACGTTGAGAAAAAAACACAATATAACCATAACTTGTTTATTGAAATAATTTTCAAACATTAAATGAACTAGGAAAAATACTTAGAACACAATAGCTACATAGCAATTTCTATGTTGATATAATTAGTAGGGGATATGCGATTCTTTTTTCTGAATTTCACAGGCTTCACATACTTTGCCACTTCTTTCAGAAAGCGACATCGAGTACTTTTTGAGACATCCTTCAATCCGGCTTCGTCAAAGACTTATCGACTTGTCTGCCAAGGATTCTTAACAACTTCACGTTTAATTTGGAATAGAGAACGGCGTTAAACAATTCTAGTTTTACCTTTATCAGCTCTCTTACGTACCTTTGTAGGGTCCTTGACAAAGTTCTTCAGAGTTTTATAGTACCTTCCTATCATTTCCGATATTTTGAGGGTAGTTTTAAATTTTGCTAGCTGTTCTGTAATAGTACTCTTTTCAGAACTACTCAAACCACCTTTACGACCCATTTTATTGACGAAACAAACTGCCTTGTTAATAATTTGACATACCTCAACTACCGTGGATTCAGCAATTACGATAGCACGTTGTTTACATTGCGCTGAACAGTACGAAAATTTCACAGTACGCGCAGCTCAGCATTGTCAATGTTTCCAAAGCTTTTGATACGAAACTACCGGTAAGTTTCTGAAACTGGTAAAAAAATGTTATCTCGTTAATAATTTGACACGCAGCGTATAAAATTTCAAGAAGACTCAAATCATTGTCTTCCGAAGAAAGCTATGGGGGAAAAACTTTTATTAGAATATCAAGCATCGTATTTTGAAGAATTATAAATCATATGTATAAAATTTTCTAAGGAAAACAATGGGAGGGTCCTGAATCTCTACATGTTCCTTAATGGGACGAATCTATATGTGTTCCCTCTAAGAGAGCTAAGAGGGCAGGAATGAATTAATTTTTTAAGTGCGTATTACTCGATTTTGATAATATTAAAGTATATTCATAAGATACTAATTCAGAGGTTTTCCAAAGTTCAGTTTCTGTCGACTATGTTGAGGAGTGAAACTAAATGAGGTAAAAAAGTAATATCGTGTTCTTATTGTACTAGTACAGAACTCAATTTAAGCACATAAAGACCGGCCTTGTACATGAGTTTGTCCCCGTGAGGAGGAAAGTAACTAGAGACATCGTTGCAACCACTATTCATTATAATGCGTCATCGATCAATTGTTTACTGGCTTTAAAATGAAATCAAGATTCGAAAACCTCTAGCGCAAGTCAATGAATGGCGAAAAGAAATTCTTATTTTCTTTCTCTCTCTTTCTCGTCCCCTTTCTCTAATTGTTCATGTATTTCTTCCTTTCCTTTATTATTGCGCGTTTCTCTCTATAGTTTTGTTACTACACGGGAGAAACAAAAAGTCAATGCCTGGCCCACGACTGTAGTTATATTATGAAATAATGAAATAATTCATTATTTCATTGTGAAAAACATGACTCTAGTATATAGATTGAGAAGTGTCCTCTCACACATTCTCACTTATATATATATATATATATATATATATATATATATATATATATATATATATATATATATATATATATATATATATACTCAGATATCTCAGATCTGATTGCTTGCTTGTGACGATGAAATGACTGGTTTACGACTAGTGGTTTCAAAACTTCGAGATTATGCAAGTAATGTATAGGTGTGATTCGCCTTCTTACCTATTTATTATAATAAATAAACCGAAGAGGAAATTGTAAACGAAGAAAGAAAAAACAACCGACGGTGGATATTTTTTCCAAACGACTTATTTTGGTCGAAATAATGTTTTTTGTTTGAACAAAAACAACTTCTTGCTGATTATGTTTAAGAGGCCTAATTTTTATTGAAATATCGTATGCGTGTAAAGAAGACTTGGTGTTTCTTCGTCATTACAGCAAAATTTCAAAATTGCAATATTGAATTTCAAGTTAAACCAATGCTATCTATATAATTGCCATGTCACACTAATGAGCATATCCAAAAATTACGAAAAACGATAAAGTATAAAATTAATTATCAATGAAAATAATTTTCCAAAACAAGTAGCGAACATTGAGTTTATCTAAAAAAAAAAAAAAAAAAGAAACCGTAGAGTTTGACTCGTAACAAAGGAGGAAATAATTTCCTGAAAACAGGCCGATTAAGAAATAATTTCCTGAAAACAGGCCGATTAAGAAATAATTTCCTGAAAACAGGCCGATTAAGAAATAATTTCCTGAAAACAGGCCGATTAAGAAATAATTTCCTGAAAACAGGCCGATTAAGAAAAAACTCAATTTTCACTAACTGTCTTCGAAAACTTTTCATTCTTCAATTAATTTTGTACCTCATCGTTTTTCTTAATTCTAAAATTTTGGATATGTTCATTAATGTGACACAATAGTTAAGTGAATGCCATTGGCTTCACTTGAAATTCAGTGTTTCGATTTTCTAATTCCGTTCCAATAACGAAGAAACACCGAATACTGTTTTTATATAATAACACTTTAGAATGACCAAAAAAAGATTCAATTTTTACTCCGTATTATATATATATATATATATATATATATATATATATATATATATATATATATATATATATATATATATATATATATATATATATATTCATAATCAATTTTAATTAATATTTATTCATATATGTAACACGAAAGGGACATTATTATATAAAATGAGTCACCGCTTATCTAGGCGCAAAGCCACACAATGTTAATTATTATTAGGTTGGTACTCATGCACTTATTGATCCGTGCTGAAATAATAACGTTATTATTTAAAAAGCCATTCTTAACATGGGGTGGGGAGGGTGTTTTGTACATATTCTGTACTTTAACCTTTCACATGAATAAAAAACATATCATAGAACTTTAATTAAACTTGGAAATACGATTTAAAAAATAGAGCGAATCAGTAAGTGCATTAGCACCATTAGGTTAGCTGGCTAAACATTTGTGACTTCTTTGCGTTTTATTTAAATTACTTTAACAATAAAAAACAAACAAAGAATTGTTTCTTCTTGTAAGAGAAATGGTTTTTATTTAACTATTTTAAGCTGAACGCGAGTGAAAATAATCGAACACTCACATATGCTATAAATATGATTAAGTTTAATGTTGAAACTATTCTGAATAATCTATTTATCTATGTATCATTTTTTTCCATTTTTATGTGCTTTCGTAACAACGTTTTTCTTATATAAAAAAAAATACTTGACCAATTTACGTGACTTTTTAAAATATTTTCTTTTCGTCAGAGTATCATGCTTATATAATAATTCTGTATAATAACGATTCCATAGTGAGATATAACATATACTGACCAAACGGGTCATGGGTAGTCTAATGTTAATTGATTTTTAAACTATCAGTAAAACTAAAATCTCTAAATCACCCCCATACACACACGCATGTGTATTTTTTACGTTTACGAAAATATATGCACATATTGCATGAGTTATCTATAACTAAATATTTAGATATTAAAAAAAAATCAGAATCGGTAATTGTATCGGAATCAGCAAAACTATTGGAATGGTCCCATCACTAGTCATTACACACATCAAAGGCAGTAGCATCTCTCCCGCTGATGTTGATTTGCTAGCACAGCTCTTCAAGCTTCTCAGTTGATTCTAGCGCTTCATGAAATCTTATGATCAACTACAATAAAACGGTCACTTTTCAGGACAGAAATTTCACTGACTGCTGTATACGATAAGTTTTCGTTTTCAGAATAAACTTATTCCTTAAACTACTACATGCGATAACCTGGCTCTTTCAAGGCATACTTAATTCACAAACTACTGTATGTGATAACTTTATTTTCCTATTACAACGTTTTAGTATATTTTATGGTAAAAAAAAAACTTGATAATTGGAAATTATATAAATTCAAATGAGAATAAAAATGGGGGCGATTCTGCACTATTGGAACGAGATTTTGTAGTCGATAAATACAGTTTTCAGATAAAAAAAACAATGATTTCAATTGATTTTTTTATCAATTCTAATAAGTTACAATAGTAGCTGCCTAATTATGCAGTCGGAATCACCTGAGTAGTACTGCATTATTAAAAAAAATCGTGGTAGCAGGTGAAAAATTGCCGCCATCTTTTTTAAATCGAAACGGAACATCACCTCCCTTTTGAACTCTCCTGTGTCTTACGATCGTTTTCATCAAATTCTATTTTTTATTTTCTTTAATAAATAATTTTCTACCTTATCGATTTTCGTAATTTTTGGATATAATCATCTTAAAAGTACGAGGAATACGTGGGTATAGTTGTTTTTATGTGAAATTCAGTTTTACGATTTCCGGAATTTCGTCCCAATAGTGCAGAAGCGCCAAAATGGGCTCAAGGCTTTTTCAAACAAGCCTGGTAAATTATCAGAAATGTTATTTGAAACTAAAATATGACAGGTCAAGGACGATGCTATTTAAAACTTCAGCGTGACAGACTGAGAAAAATGTCATTTTGAGCATTGCAGATCTATGAAAATGTTATTTAAAACGTAAGGGCTACAGTTCGATTTTTTTTATAGATATGCTTGATTGGAAAGAAAAAAAAGAAAGAATTCTCAAGAAATACTGAGAAATCCAACACATTGCACTTTCCAAAATTCTGGAAATTCTTCTGAAATATTTGAAGGTGCAATGAATATCAGAATTGAAATGCAGAAGAATTGATAATTTTGCAATATGTTGTTGACCAGAAATGTACAACACATAGACATAGGACAGAAATGTATTGCAATATTAATGTGCAAAGTAAAAAAAATAAATAAAAAAATAAAAAATGGAAGCCAACGGGCACATTTTTTTTTCAACAGAAATATATGTATTCTTGCTGCTTAGTTAATAGATTCACAATCGTCTGACATTTCGTTATTATCATGACAATTTATTATCTGTCAGTAATTTTGTTTATGATGTCGCAAGCGATGCAACTTCTACTCTATTAGTAAAAAGAAAAACAAACGTACCACCAACACTTGAACATCCTGTTTTCAAGCAAAAGCAAATGTTAATTCATTTTGAGACTAGCTAGTTTCTATATTTTAAAAGTATATATAGCAGCATGAAAACCTATATGGTCGCCTATAAAGCATATATAGCAGCCTGTAAATCCTTTAAAGTCACCCACTCGCATAAAGCCTATATAACAGCCTATAAAATTCATAATACGGCTTATCAAGTTTATATAGTAGCCTATAAAACATCTATAAAGTCTATACAGAAGACTATAAAACCTAAACAGCAGACTAAAGAACAAAGATTAAGCAGCCAGGCAACACAAAACGGAGTCGCCTTGTTAATTCTAACCTTAACGCTTTTTTTTTCAAAATCAGAAGGATATTCTCCTAGGTTTTCCTCCTTTCTTCCGGGAGGAGAGATAATTTATTACCGTTTGAGAACGTAATGTTTGCAAGTGGCTGCAAAAATGCAACTTTTTCTAATATCCTTTGGAAAGCTACAAATTCAACTCTTTCCTTGTTGCTATTGTTGTCTATTGAAGGGGACAGCTCCCGGTAATTAGAATAAACAAAAAAAAAATTAAAATGCTAAATTTTTAGGACGTATTTACTTTTTTATTTTATTTAAATATTATTTATTAATTATTAAAATAAAATTCATCTACATACATGCATGTTTCAGAGTTCACTTCTCATCAGTATATAGATGACTTTTATGCACGTAGTAATTATTAATTAATAATTAATAAATAATATTTAAATAAAATAAAATGTAAATACGTCCTAAAAAATGTGGACGAAGAAAAATGTAAACAAAGGGCAAATAACTCCTTTCTTATAATAAAAAAACTCATAATATAATATAATAATAAAAGAAAGAAAGAAATCACTAATAAAAATATAAATAAAGATTCAACAATCTTTCATTTATAAGCGATAAAAATCGTACATAAAATTGGCAAGGGCCCGGTGGTCCCGTGGTTAAACACCAGACTGCTTCTCTAGCCGTTGTAGGTTCGATCCTTGCCAAATAAAGCCTATCTATACTGATGGGGAGTAAACTCTGAAACATGCATGTATATAGATGACTTAGTTTTATGCACGTAGTAATTATTAATTAATAATTAGTATATATATATATATTTGTCCTTGGCCTGACGAAGCGATTCCCTTACTGGGTTTTCGCTGAAACATGTATGCTTATGTGTAGCCATTTGTTTGTAAACCAAATTCACTTATTTTGGCCCTGTCTAAACATTGAGCACTCTTTTGGGTGACACACTTATATATTTTGTTTTAAACAAACAAATAATTACTACCAATACTATATATATATATATATATATATAGAGAGAGAGAGAGAGAGAGAGAGAGAGAGAGAGAGAGTTGGGGCTCGATTTCGAATCTCGCTAGATACAGCAGCTCTGATGAGTCGTAGACGACGAAACACAGGTCAGTGGATAATTGTATTTTAAAAATAGTATATATATATATATATATATATATATATATATATATATATATACTTGTATGTATATATATATATTTGTAAGTGTGTGCGTGTGTCTGTGAATATCGAAGCCCACACAGGTCATTAAAGGAGCAGAGAAATAATCAACAAATAAGTCCGAACTCTCTAATAACGCTATTAGTTTCCTGGAGTCTGTCGTTTACATTTTCTGATAAAACTCAATATAGATGGCTGCAAAAATGTCTGTATTAGACGCACAAGGTCGCCTTTTGAATATGGAATATCTAACAGTTGGCAGGTTATTTACTGCCAATTGGAATAAATCATATTGGTGTTGAAGATGGCGGTGTTGAGTACCAACATCAACAGCAGCTGCATCAATATATGCAGTGTAAGTGAGAGGCGGCAAGGAATGATTATAATAAGAGGGCTTACATTCACTTTCATTGTACTCGAATCGAGAGAAGTATGGTTTAACTTGTGCTATTAAAATCATGGTATAGACAGCAATCTCTCATTCGATTCAGATTTACAGATATTTATAAAATCTCTGCTGTGTTAAAGCAATCGGTCACACCAAGTTATTTAAAACACTGATAACATTTCAGTCTCTTTGGTTTTACAGGGTGACCCGAAAAAACAAAGAAGCTAAATAGAGGCCATCTAGAACATATGCTGTAGAACGGAGAAAAAAAGGCCAAAGACCCTAGTGTTTTGATGTGACGTTTTGAATATAATAAACTAGTTATGACCAAAGTTTCATTTTATTCGGACAAAACACTAAGAAACAGGACCTAATTAGAGTTGGGGTCCGTTTTTTTTTTTGGGGGGGGGGTCACCCTGTATATGTATCTATCTATATATCTTTTTGTTTCTTTTTCTCTCTCTCTCTTTATATCTCCTCTTTTTCTCTCTTGTTTTTGTTCTCACGAGAGAAAGGAGTAAACAGTTGAATTTTGGATGCCGTTCGAGTTCTTCAAATGCCCCTTCAAATGTTAAAATAAAAGCATTCTAATTTTATAAAATATACAATTCTAGCAGAACGGCCCTTGCTAATAATGGCTCCGAGAACTCGACAGAATATCAGAAGAGACAACCTAGCAAGCTCGTGTAAAAGACGTCGTATCAACACTTGATCAAAGGGACATCGTCCATGTTCTACCGTGTTTAACACTCGCGGAGCTGGTTGCGGTTCCCAAAACATAACAACTGTTCCCGAAACGTCGCCACAATACGGACACACCTGAACACTCTCCTCGGCATTCGATAGTAACACACATTAAATGTCTATCCAATAAATCGAATATTCCAAGATGAAATGAAATAAAAGATTCATCAATAGAAAGAAATTACACTAATTTGCCTCAATTTACAGAAACAAAAACTTTAAATCAAAACTCATATACTTACGTCATAAGTTGGATTTTAGAGTGTATATGTAATACTTTAATATCGATTCATGTACGATTTCATTGTCAAAGAATGCTTACACAAAAATGCAAGAATAAAATTGCAACAATAATGACAAAAACAAAAGCTTACCAGCTTCAAAGTGTTTTTGATGCTTTGCGTGTCAGTCGACTGTTTTACAGATCGAAGCGAACCTGTTATTTAATTCAAGATTTTTTATAGTTGCGCGTAAATCGCATGCGTACACTAACTACGTTGAAATTGAAAGAGTCTAAATTTGGACAAGTGAGAAAAATCATTAGTTGTGGATGTTTTCTTCGCTCTTGAAAAAGCCATCGAAACAGTTGGCGAAACGTTGATTTATAAGGTCTTCCTTTTCTCATTTCTAATTCACCCCCCCCACACACACATATATATATATATATATATATGAAAAAATTACACTGTTCTATTGTTCTCCAAACAGAAACATTTATTCAGAACGCGCCCCTGTCTCATCAAATGTCCATTCCATACTGTTCATTTGATAAGTTAATTTATACTGTTCATTTTATACGCCAGACCCTTCTGTTTATGAATTAATAAGGCTTCTTAAATGCACTTCTGATGTTTTGGTCAAAACCAGACTGTTCTTTCTTGAATCGGATTTATTCGATTATCGATACTTATCGGAGGCAGTCCAATGCAAACCGCATCTAAGAACACTCACAAATACATCAAGAATATTTGTGTGAAATTTCAAAAAAACCAGCCCGACCGTTGCGGAAACCATAGGCAACGAATTCACACGCAAAAGGGTGCTTTTTTATATATAAGCAGAGACGTGTGTGCATGTTTGTGTGCCTTTTTAAAAAGTAAAATGTGCAAATGTCGTTTTTCTTATACATATTAATTTATGTAGTAAGAACTTAGCAAATTAAATTAAATTTCGAACTTATACTATATATATATATATATATATATATATATATATATATATATATATATATATATATATAGTTGCTTACATTTGATGTTTAGTTGTTTTCTTGTTTTTATTCTAGAAATATCATTTATTGAGCGGAAAGAGTTCCACCAGTTATTCTCCATAAAAAAACCACAACCAATTATATCTCGACCAAGATTTCAAAAGATCTACTTTTTTGCATTTAGGAAAACGGAAAATTCAATTTAATCTCAATTCTTTCACCTTTCAGATATGTGTAAATGTCATCGCAAACATTATAACGTATATATTGTAGCAGCAACGTCAGCATGCTTTGCAGTCTTTGTTTTGTTTTTTTACACATATTCACTCCTAACTAAGCATATCGCCACTTGGATGTTAGAGCTACTATTTGGGACTATGCCTAAGAAAGATCAACAAGATGTTAGTTTACGTTACATTTAAACTTCTGCATATCAGTACCGTTAGGGAAGCGGGTAGTATGAAGGTAATTCCAAAGTTTAGCTGTTCCAGGGAAGAAAATATTACAGTTGAAAGCTTTCTGGCATTTAGAGATCTCAACAGTGAAAGAGAGTGATTTTGCTGCTAAGCGGGTTTGTCAGGAATATGGACGTCTAGAGGGTACAAATGCAACGAGTTCATCACAGCGCATTCCATTAAAATACTTGTAAAACAGGCGCAGAGACGCAAAATTGCGGCGATGTGACAGGGGTTGGAGCTTAGTGGAACCTATTAGATTGAAAACTCTTTTCTGTACCCTATCCAAGAGGCAGAGGCTTGTGGAAGACGCACCAACCCAGATGTGGTAAAAATACTCCATGCATGGCAGAATGGTGGCATTGTATAGGTACAGGATACTCTCAGGTGTAAGTAGTCTTCTGATCCGATAAAGTGAACCCACCTTCTTTGCAGCAGTCTTTGTAATGTCCTCAATGTATTTGTTCTAGTTCATATTACTCACAAATGTTAGGCCTAGAAGTTTGAAGGAAGAATTCTCAAGTAGGGTGCTATTTGTCATGTATATCGATTGGGATATTGATTATATTCGTTAGTAAATATGGGGAAAGGGTAGGGGTTAGTCATGGAAACGTGAAAAAAGTTCATGTGTGTACCGTATTGAAGTCCAGATCTGGTGGTAACCATGTTGGACTCATTGTCTCCCAGTCTATAGTCGAACTCCGGACCAAGGGTTCAGTTGAGTTCTGCTGGTCCATAAGATAGTAGTGTTTGGTGGTAGATCCGTGGAGTTGTTGTCCTGGCCAAGAGAGTTAGAGTGAATGTAACTTTTTGATGAACATTGTTAAGTGGTCAGCTCGCCAAAAGTGCTGATCTCTGAGTTGGAAAGCCAGAAAGAAAGTTGACTGCTACAACCAATCAGCAATGATCTTATAAACCAAAGATATTCAAAATTTCAATGCGCTAGTATACGCTGTTCTTGTGCTACAAACACATACACACATACGCACGCATATATATATATATATATATATATATATATATATATATATATATATATATATAACAAAACCAGGGATAGTGTACGATTGTTTCAGAGACGCTATCGGGTTAATTTAGATATAATCTCATTTTCAGCACAATAGAAAGAATGAAGGTTTACGCCAAAATGTTAATCAATATGCAACGTTGGAGGGAATAAGATTACTAATCGATTTATTTTCTTTTCATACACGTTCATATACGTACAGACACACACACACACACACACAATCACATATATATATAACGAATTTCTTAAAGGGGCTGTCATAATTGTTTTTTTACTATAATAATTAAATACCTATATACCCTAGTGTTTCATCCTTTCGGGAATCATTAGAGCAGGGTGTCACGATTAACACCAGTCGAACGATTCGAACTCGGCAACACGAGACATCTCTGGCTCGATTAGCAAAGACCTATCCATTCGGCTACCATTAACCGCATGAAATAACGTTGAATTTAAACATTATAATTTTAAATGTTCTTTACGTCAGTCAGACAGTGATCTAATCGTTATACGATGATCTATGCATAAGAGCTAAATTGACCGACTTTAATTCAACTGAAAGTATTCAACGATAAGAAACGAATTTCTTAAAGGGGGTGTCATAATTATTATTTTTTTACTATAATAATTAAATACCTACAGATACTAGTGTTTCATCCTTTCGGGAATCTTCAGTGTAGGGTGTCACGATTAATACCAGTCGAACGATTCGAACTCGGCAACACGAGACATCTCTGGCTCGATTAGTAAAGACCGTATCCATTCGGCTACCATTAACCGCGGGAAATTTAAACAGTTGAATTTAAACATTATAATTTTAAATATTCTCCTACCAAACTCCTCTGTGGGTTTTTAGTCTATAAATATGAAACTTAATATGTAGGGTATTCGAACTCATGCGAAACTTTATATTTGTGTTTTTACCGGGGAAAATCGGGGCAAAAGTGTGAAAATTACAAAAATGTACTTTGCGAAGTGATGGTGAAACGACTGCATTACGAAGATGCATGTGTAACGTAATAGCTATTGCTTCATATTTTTATTTTTAGCCTTACAGAAAACATGTTTTCAAAGCTCAGGCATTTACGCCAAAAGAAAAAGTAAATCATAAGCTAAACGTTTTGGTTTCGATTCTCGGTGGTGGCGCACGAGTAATTTTTTTTTTTTACTTTTTAAATCATTACTATATATTGAGTCCTATGTAATATAATAATTAATATCTGCATTAATCAAAATATCATATTTACGCGTATTTTACGACCGGGCAATGCCGGGCGACCTGTAATATATATATATATATATATATATATATATATATATATATATATATACTAACAGGTCGTCCGGCATTGCCCGGTCGTAAAATACGCGTAAATATGATATTTTGATTAATGCAGATATATATATATATATATATATATATATATATATATATATATATATATATATATATATATATATATATATATAAGAGGAAATTCTGAAAAAAAGTATATGGAAATTAAGCTACACATAGTCTTCTGCGTTTCATTCCGCTAGTGAATCGTCAGGCTAAAATGCATGACGATCATGTTGGCGGGTGCTTTTATGCATACACATGACATTTATTTTAGATTAGTTGTTATTCCCGACCACGTTTTAATTTTTCTACTAGCCAATGAAAGGACATCTCGCTGACAAACGTGCGGCTGAATTTTAGTTCCTCTTTCTTTATTCTGCATAGAATTAACTCAACATATTTCTGCTAATGTATCGAATTAATAAGTGAGTTTTTAACACGTTAGTGCTGTGGTGCTTACTTTTTATTTCAGAATTATATTATTTTTCTGTTGTATTATTATCATAGAATAACGTTCGTTTTGTATATAAAATTGTTTGTTATTCTACTTTTGCAGTTTATAATAGGTTTTGGGGGGTCTTTAAAATTTAGAATTTCAAATTTTTCATTCAGACGTTATACATACGTCGTCTAAATGTCTACATAAACTGGCTTGTCATGTTATTTCCACTTGATTATTGGTGAGCGTTCGCTTTCTTTTGGCTCCCTGTAATGAATTGTAATGCTGTTTTTATTCCGTGGGGGTTTTTTTTTCCAAATAATGTTTACATTCATTACAATACCCATTTATCAAAACTTTTGCATTGTTACCTATTCATAGGCTTACGCACTTCGTTCACATTCGTCCTGTTTTCGTTAATTTAATAAGTCTCTTTTATTTGGTTGGTATACAGTGTTAACGTTATAATAACGATCCATGCACCCTATCCTCACAAACTCCCCAAAGGATTCGATGATTTTCAAATAATATTTATCTGGAAGAAAAGCCACGGCGAATTATACACATACGCCAAAACATTATATAATTTCTAATAATTTTGCCCAGGAAACCTTAGCGGAAGCAAGTGTGACCTCCAGGGTCAAGTAGGCCTTCGAGACTGCGAATGTTTACAGTTAAACATGTCGGTTTGGATTGTAAAAAGGAAAACGCTGTTCGGGGAGAGGGATGGAAATGCTGTGTAAGGAAGCCATGCAATGTTGCTGATAGCATGAGAAAAAGAAACGAGGAAGGGAAGGAGGACAGACTAAGAATTGCTGGCTGTTTAGTCAAGCAATAACAAGTGCCTCTATGTTGGTAGAAGAAACAAGAGACATAACCTTGATAGAAAGATTTTATTTTTACTGGATGAAGAGAGAGTGAACTGTAGAGAGAAGACGTGAAATTTAACTGCGGAGCGTTTGTTCTCCCCCAAAAATCTTGTACCTAGAAGTGGATAAGAGATTAGTTGAAAAAGAAAAAGTTCGACCATTTTATAATTTATGAATTTTCATGTCTCAAACTAAAATCACAAATTACTAACCCAAAATTAGTACAGTAATAGGATGTTTGTCCGTCAAAACAACGATGACCAACTGATCATCTTGGAGGATGGATGGCTTACCCGCGCTGGATTGTAAAGCAAGGGTTGCGCAATCTCTAACTTCTCCTCTCCTAAGTCGGCACAGTTTCATCCCAGTGGCTGACTGAAAACAATGCCGAGATAAGCAGAGAGCATATACAGCACCTGGTATTCTGAAATGGTTACCAATTTAGTACTGACTGATCTCAACGATGTTATACTTTGTTGATCTAAGAGGAACGGTGTATCAACGTGAGTATGCCGAATTCGGAACAATAATAGGTAATTATTACTTGTATTGCGATAAAACTACGAAATTTTATTTCCAGTTAGATGCCTTACTTATGTATGAGTTGTGGAATTGCATTCATCGGCAAAAGATCTAACTAATTTGCTTATTCTTTTAAACATTCATTTTAATTAATTCCCATTAGTTTTTTTGTTCCGTTTTCTTATGGGATGATCATCTTCAGTTTACTATTACGTGCAATTATATTCTTGCAGATATTCTACATAATTTATGCTTGCGTAATATTTGCGTAAAAAGGTTATAGTAAACACAAACCTCTTTCTATATATATATATATTTATGCATGTGTATGTATATTTGTTAAAAATAAATTGCCTATCAAACTCCTCTGTCAGTTTTTAGTCTACAGGCATGAAACTTAATATGTAGGGTATTCGAACTCATGCCTGTTTGTTTTGTGCTATACCACCATTTTGTTTTTAGGTAACATCAAAAGAGTTACTCTGTTAACGGTGAAGCGTTGTCATTCCAGACTCTTCTTCTGTAGAAACGTAACGTTTGCGATAAAATTGGATTTAACCATAACTTAACCCGCTTTATAAGAGCCTTGGTTTCTTGCTCTGATAAAAAAAATAGTCGAGATTAAGACAATATTATAAAGATACTAGATATTTAAGCCCGTTAAAAATGGGTAAAAGTTATAGCTTGTGTACTGAAAATGATTATTTTATGCCAAACTTTTAGCGTAAACGTAATATTGTGATGAATAACCACTATTAATTCCTAACTTTGCATCAAACTGATAACATAATACTTAGGTCGCTGTATCTTATCATGACAAAGGTTCATAGAAAATGGCAGCCATATCGGCTCCGTACATTCCGAGAAAATTTCTAGAGTAAATATGGTATTATGGCAATTAATCCCTATCAACCTTTAACTGCACATCGAACGGACACCATAGTACTTAGATCGCTGAACCTTATCAGAACAAAAATCCATACAAAATTTTCACCAGATCGGTCGTTTCTAATAACAAATAACAGACAGAAAAGCAGACCGACGAAGGGAATTTTAAAACAGATTTTAAAGAGATTGCTTATAAAAGTCATAGAAAATGTTTATATACGCATTTAACCCAACAAGCGTTAAGGCTGATTTCCGTGCAACTAGCTTACCATAAGTATGTTTCTTTAAATATTTCATATTTTCATACTCCATCTTTTCTCTCTTTTCGTATACATATATATATATATATATATATATATATATATATATATATATATATATATATATATATATATATATATATATATATATATATATATATATATATATATATATACTGGTGAGTTACATAACAATATGATAAAAAAAATAAATAAAAAATAATCAATTCACAAACATAATTTTTGTTCATTTTTAATTGTTTTACTTATATGGGAACGCCTTTCTGTTTTCCATAGATATCTTACACGTGTTTCGTTGTAATGGCGAAAATATAATCCTTTGTGTCGTCGTACAATTCATTAGAGATAAACAACCTATATATATATATATGATGTTTGGAAAATATATTGGTATTTTAGGATTGTTTCGTATGTTGACAAGAAAGTTCTTTCGGTTTTAACTTTTAAATTCAGATGAACATATCTCGGCTCAAACAAAAAGTTATTGATCAAAATAAGAACCAGCAGAATCAACACTTTTGCCAACGCAGAATAAATGTATTCATGCTAGTAACGTAAAAAATCTTGCATTCTAGTGGCGATGAAATTGCTGAAGGCGTTTTTGATATCGATTAGTTTTTTTTTTTTTTTTTTAAGTATTTCGCACCCAGGAAGTTGTCGAAATGATTGAAAATGTGGTAGTCAGTACGTGAGAGGTCTGGAGATTATGGCAGATGGGATAGAATTTCGTAGCCCTATTCCTTCAACTTCTGCAGGGTCGGTTTTGCAAGGAGAGGTCGGGAAATGTTATGGAAGAGAATTGGACCTTTAATGTTGATTAATGCCGGGTGTTGTTTTCGATGTTTCTGATGCATTTTTTCCATTTGTTGACAATACTTCTTCGCTGTAATGGTTCCCTCTGCATTCAAAAAAACTGTAATGGATGAAACCGGTTGCAGACCACCAAACAGTCAGCATGACTTTCTCTTAGTGAAACTCTGGGTTCGGGAAGTATCGTGGAGCTTCGTCGGCGTTTAATCACTGAGCTGGGCGTCGCCGGTTGTCGTAAAGACCTTACTTTTCATCGCAAGTCACAACCCGGTCGAGAAACGCTTATTGTACTTAACACTTGCATGAATATTATCTTCTAAAAGCAGTAAAAACATACACACATACATAATGCCGTAATTCTTTTTTTTTTTTTTTTTTTTACAAATATTACATTCGTACGGATAATATATTACTCAGTTCTTTCAGTCCGAGCAGATTTCGTAAAATGTTTTAGGCTTTATAATGACATTATACCAAAACACGTAGAGTTCCTTCTAATTTGGTCGCTAGACTATCTCATCAATCTTCTCATTTTCATTTCGTTCGGCCGTCTTTTCGTTTTTCATCAAGTTTCCTGATTTCTATTTTTATAATTGAATTATATACGCCGAGTCGTTTTTCAATTCGTTTTTCGTTTCGTTACAATTTTCTCCGACGTATAGATTGTTGTTTTAAAATTGCTTAGAATTACATTTTAAAAACCTAGTAACCTTAAAAATGTAGTTGCCAAACAATTCTTAACTCTTAACTCATTCAACTTTCTTACAAATGTTGTACAGTTTTGTGTATTCGTTTCCTTTATTGGTTTCGTTCAACGAGGACGTTTTTTTATTCTATAAAAATCAAAGAGATAATTATATTCTGTTTTATCCGTTTTAAAGTAAACGTGATATTGTGATGGATAATCTAAATATCAATTTACTTGTCCGACGTCCAGTGTCACACAAAAATCATCATCATCGCAAACATTAATTCATGTTAAACGAATTACCTCCCTTTATAGTCGCTCTTTTTTCGTTAAAAATCATTAAAACCATTTCCTCTCCAAAAATTTGCAAATCAAAAGAAAAATATGGCTGTCTGTTTTTTTCAAATTGTCCATTTTATTTATGATTAAAAAAAGTCATGTTAATAGGAGACTGTAAGTTTATTTCATTAAAGATTATTTTTTAAATTAAAAAAAAATGTGCAAGTGAGTTGACACCTGTTCCTTTATAATTTATAATAAAAATTATTCAGAAAAAATAGCAAACAATGTGCTATGATTTGAATTTTTGTTGTATTCTTTTTAATTGGTTCTTTTTAACTTTAAAGGGTTAAAAAAGGATTTACTACAAGACTTATTTTAAATTCGTCGTTATTTGTTTTATCATTTTTATCATTTTATCTATAATGTGTTTTAAAATCTTTCAACTACCATGGAATTTCCACGGGTTCTGCTAGTTCCTATTAATCTAGAAAGAATGTCATACTACTTAGTTTGCTGTACCTTATCATAATAAAGGCCCATACAAAATTTCCACCGGATCATTGTAGTCGTTTTTGATGAAAAATAGAACGGACAGACAAAAAGACGGACTAAGAGAATTTTAATACAGATTTTGAAGAGATTGCTTATAAAATTCATACGCATGAGTCGCATCTTTCGGTTGGTGCGGATTGCGAACTCGCGTGACTTATTTTTCGCCGTTCCGATCCAGGTCAAGTTTGTTGATGGACGCCCAACTGTTGAGAAATATTCAATCAAAAACATTTTATCTCTACCTTTTCCTTGGCTTTCCTCTGCCTCTTTTACCTTCTAACATCGCCTCAAAGCATAACTTTGACGGTTGATCGTTGGACATGGCCAAAATGTTTATGAATTTTACTTTTGATGTTATCAAATACAGGGGGTAGGGAAGTAGTTTGAGGGTAGATATTTTGTTTCTTTTTTTTTTTCGATCAGGTGATATCCTATAATGAAACGCATTACGTGATTTTGAAACACCTGAATGCAATTGGCTAGTTTAATCAATGTGATAAAATCACCGCCGTATAAAACGGACATAAATTTAAAAAAAAAAATACCTTTTACTTTAACAGTTATCGGGACCCTTTTTGATTTTAGAATGGTGCTGTGTTTTTTGGAAAGCCGCTCAACCCAGCCCGGTTCATAGAAAATGTTTATAAAGACCTTTAACCCAACAAGGGTTAAGACAAAGATTTCTGTGTAACTAGCTTACCATAAGCATATTTATTTTAATACTTTTATGCTCCATCTTCTCTCTCTCTCTCTCTCTCTCTCTCTCTCTCTCTCTCTCTCTCTCTCTCTCTCTCTCTCTCTCTCTCTTTTCGTGTATACAGGGGCCCGACAATATTTTTCGGACACTTTGAAGAAAGTACTTCAAGGTGATTACTTGTGCAAAAAAAAAAAGGACGTAGTTGAGGAGTGAAAATCCACTACTAGTGTAATCATTTTTTTTTTTAGTTTGGCTTTGATAATTCTAGTTTTTTGTGATTTTCGCGAAACTTGCGCAACACTATTTTTCGGACATGACAAAAAATCTTATGTTATTAAGAGCTATGTTCATGTATATGTTGCTGTATGCAAATTTTCTGCTTGCACACTTAGCTGTCATCATTAGAATCAATTATCTGTTCTATTCTGCTGGCAAAACAATTAAGTTTAATGAGGTAAAATGCATTCAAAAGAAATCGTTTGTTTGGCACGGAAGAAACGGGAAGATGGCCTCAGCATCAAAAGGATCGCCATGGATTTGAAGCTGTCGAAATCAACGGTCGAATATATGCTGAAGACAAACTCCGAGCGGGGGAAAAAGAGAGGACGGAAAAGATCAATTGGCAAAAGGATTGAAAGGAGAATGAAAATGACTGTGACACGGCTTTTGACATTTGGAGAAAAAGTCACAGCAAGAAAAGTGAAGGATAAATGTGAATGGGATGTAAACATCCGAACAGTACAAAGAACGCTGCATAGGATTGGTTTGAAGTATACAAAAGCTAAGAAAAAAATAGCACTAACAAAGAAACACAAAAGAGCAAGACTGGGGAGTGTTAAAAGGTGGTTAACAAAGCATGTTGACTTTAAGAAGGTTATATTTACTGATGAGAAGCGTTTCAAGTTTGATGGGTCCGATGGATGGTGTACTTGGCCGAGAAGGGGTGGGTCTGTTGTACTGAGCAAACGACAGATGGAAGGAGGAGGAGGAGGAGGAGGAGGAGGACGATTTTGGTTTTGGGTATGATCTTTGCTAATGGAAATATATAGTTGGAGTGGCTGAAATGACGACAGAACCGCAAAGGTTACAAACAGTTGCTGGACGAGAAAGCCCTACCAAGGATAAGAAAAGAGATGGGGAAATATTTCGTTCCACAGCAAGACAATTGCAGCATCCATGTGTCAAAACTTACGAAAGAATGGATGGCTAAAGTGAATATGACAATTTAGGAATGTCCTGCAAAAAGCTCACATCTTAATTTAATAGAAAATGTCTGGGAAATGCTTGCGCAACTTGTCTATGATGGACCTGAAATAACGAAAGATACTCAACTATGTGAACGAATAGTTGATGCCAAAAAACAACGAATAGAAACACGTAGAGATGTTATTGTGCATATGTTTGATCATTATGAAGAGTGATGGCTAAAAGTTATTGAGAAGAAAGGTGATATTACAGACTATTAACAGTTTTTCAACGATGTCTGAAAAATAATATTGCGTGTGTTTTGTAAAAAAAATGATGAAAATTAAATATTTTTTCTTACCTAATCGATTTTCTTCCATTTTTATTACAGGTATTGTCTTTGTATGTTTATGCTTTTCTTTTGAAGGAATTTCGCCACTCTATGGTACTCGGAAAGTCGAATACTAAAGTGTCCGAAAAATATTATCGTGCTCCTTTATATATACATATATATATATATATATATATATATATATATATATATATATATATAACTACTTCATTTGCTCACATAAAATTAATATACGAAGGTATAGATTTATGCGTAAATTTTAAGTATTTACTTCAAAAGTGCTCAATACGTAGGTAGAGCTAGTTAGTAATTTATAAAATATATACGGAGAGTAAGCTACACTGAATATTCGGCGTTTCATCCACTCTAGGATTCGTCAGGCTTATGCGCGAATTCTGTGGTTGTTTATCGTTTTTATATGGTCCTCTTCTGTTGAGGATTTTAGTTAGCCAATCAGCTTTCTAGTATCCACCGCGCCCCTTCCTATCAGCTAATGGGCATGCATTTTATCGAACAACGGATCTGTTTTAAAACTAGTTTAGTGGTTTAAGGCAGACGTTTTCTTTTATATATATATATATACATATATATATATATATACATATGTGTACATACATATATGCCCATATATATACATATATATATACATACATATGTGTGATCGTTTATGTATATTCATGTTTATTTAATTTGTTTATTTGTTTATTTTCTATTGTTTTTGTTAGTTTTAAAACTATTTTGTATCGCTATCCTAGAGTAAATTTTATTTTGTGAACACAATTATTTGCTATTTCTCTTCTACAGTTTAATAGATGTTGGGGTTCTTTAAAGTACAGGATAGCAAATTTTTCATGAAGGCATAATTTACATGGGTCGTCTAAATGCCTACACGTGGTAGCTTGTCTTATTATTTTCCATTCGACTACCGGCGAATGTCCGCTTTCTTTGAGTTCCCAGTATTTATTCGCTAGTGTTGTTTTTATACGTTGTTTTTTTTTATTGTTGAATGTACTTTTGTGGTCATAGTATCGGGTTTTGAAATCTAAGGAAGTAATGCCTACGTAATATTTCTTGTTATTCGGGTTTTCTTTCGCAAATATTGTTGCCTGATAAACTATGCTTTTTGTTAGACATTTATTTTGAACTGGGCAAAGTGTGCGGTGTCTACAGTTGCATTTATCTTGTTCGTTATTATTATTTTTATTTATGGTATGGTTGTTCTTGTCCGGGGTTGGTTTGTTGTTGTTATTATTATTATTATTATTATTATTATTATTATTATTATTATTATTATTATTATTATTATTTCTGCTAGTGTTAGTTTTATTTTTATCATGGTGTCTACTTTTTTATTGTTTATTTTGTTGTTGTTTACATTGTTTTTATTTAGTATTTTGTTATTATGTCCTTTAATTAGCATCTCTAAATTTTCGCAACAACTGTAGGTATTTTTATTTTTATTGAAGATTTTGTGTAAGGGGTTGGTTGCGGGAAAGTGTTTTTCAATAAGATCTATAAATTTCTTGCCAAGTTTTGTTTTTAACATTTGATTGTAGACACCGCACACTTTGCCCAGTTCAAAATAAATGTCTAACAAAAAGCGTAGTTTATCAGGCAACAATATTTGCGAAAGAGTGGATGAAACGCCGAATATTCAGTGTAGCTTAATCGCCATATATATTTTATAAATTACTATATATATATATATATATATATATATATATATATATATATATATATATATATATATATATATATATATATATATCAGTGTTGAGACGGTTAATCGCAATCGGCTTTGAAAAAAAATATCAGAACCTTTTGGAGCATCGGAATCCGATGTAAAAAATGATGTTTTTCTGTTTGTTTTTGTTTAAAACTGGCTAGCATTAATGATGAAATGATAAATAGTTATTGATTTCGTTTTCGGTTCGGTTTGTCGATTGCGATTATTCATATAAACCAATTTAGTGAATGTTTAAAGATACGAAAATCCTTATTCCTCTGTAGTTACTGAATCCAGACGTGATTCGGACGAACTTTGAACGACAAATTGCTATCCGCTTCCATTCTCCGCTTCGTTTCGAAACATTCTCTCTTTCACACCCCAAAGCAAGTAAGTTGTCACATGAACATGTTAACTCAAATATTTTCAACCAATGAAAATCGTTTCAAACCTCCCAAAAAATTTAAAGGCTGATGTGAACATAAAACTCACATAATATTTGGGGAAAAAAACCCAGCTAAAAGCTAGAGAGAGAGAGATAGAGAGAGAGAGAGAGAGAGAGAGAGAGAGAGAGAGAGAGAGAGAGAGAGAGAGAGAGAGAGAGAGAAATAGATAGATAGATAGATAGATAGATAGATGGATGGATGGATGGATGGATGGATGGATGGATGGATAAATAGATAGATAGAGAAATAGAGAAAGATTAAACATGGTGCACTTGAAAGACCCATGGACGTTTCCTTCCCCCCTCCGCCTTTGGCTGTGTAAGGCAAAAAGGAATTTTTAATGACGCACATGTAAGCCTTCTTTACCTAGCACACACATTCTTACACACGGAAACGAATTGATACTTACAGCTATAAACACACTAAGAAGAACAAGGTAAACCAACACACATACACAGAGTCACGCAGCCGAATACTCACATATGTATATTACTTACATACACATTTTATTATTCACACTATGAAAATGTTGACTTATGATTAATTATTCAACTTTCTCTACCTAAAGCACGTTTGCAGACATGAACACTTACAAATAAAAAAAAAACTCTTATATTCTTATAAAATTGTAGATATAAAACGTTTTGTTATAAAATTTGGTTCTTATCAATTCTTCTTGATACTCACAGCTACAAAACCAAGCTTATGCTTTAAATATCACTTGCTAACTGATGACGTTTCTATTTTCTCAGGTTTCATTCATTTCTATTTTAATACGCACGCTTCATATATATCCATTTTTTCTTTCATTAAAACATAACTTTTATACCCAATTTATATTGTTTGAGTGCTTTCTGGCTATACCTAAATACACTATCGTCTAAAAATGGCCTACGCATCTTTCTTAATGTCATCTGCCAGTCAACTAGTGTTTCACTAATTTAATGCGTTTTAAATGTGTCCAAATGTAACTTTACGCACGTTTACACACGTAGACCCAACACGTTGTAGCAGAGTACGTCGCAAGAAACACAGGACAAGGAATAACTCGACTCCTTTGTTTGTAACAATGACGTTTGTTTCCTCATTCTCCAACCAGGCATAAAGGTTGTGACGTCATCCACGTCACTAACGTGATCGTCTTCTGTGATGCCTGTCTTCTCGAATGTCGTTTCGAACGTACTCTTGAACGTCATCCGCGTCTCTAACGTGATCAACCTCTTTAACGTGCACTCATTTTTACTGTCTTTTTCTTTTTCTTTACAGTGACGTCATTTCGCCCACGGCTCGGTATTTGTATATAGTCGCCATACGCTCTGTTACTCAATGAACAGGAGATTGTGACTTCTATACTTGTTTTGCATCAATCTAATTATTTATATGATTTTAAAGATGTTCAAACATTAGCCGACAGTCTTAGTGTGAAGGTCAAAAGCTATTCTCTTTGAACAATCAGTCCAACGAGAACTGGGCCAGAAGGTTGTCTTTATTATGAGAGGCTGATGTATGGTTCTGGATAGTCCTAGGAGATTAACCCTCCCAGGCCTTACCTCCTCTCTTTGAGCGTGGAGTAGGTTTATTGCTCACTAACTGATGCGTCCTGATTATAGGGCTGCCCAGACATTTTTTCCTTGCAGGATCAGAGTGAGCTTCCTTTCGGGGCGCTGGCTCGACTCTCCTCATCTTCCGACCTTGTGTCACATCTTCCTGCGGCGAGAAGGAAGCAGATATCATTAGACCAGCAGAGTGAATGAGTTAATTCTAGAAGCAGATACGTGTGTCAGTTTATTATTTATTTTCGCTACGCTCTCTTCTTTAAAGACGATGTCTACAAACATTGACGACAAATAAATTGCTGTTTTTCGATTGGTTACAATTTCATTTCAACCATTTGGTTCACTTACTAATTTAATGACCAAACAACCACCGGTGTGTTACGAAATTACTTTTTTTATACAAGTTTTATTGTTTTGTGTGTACGCTTCTTTTTTTTCTTGTTATGTTTCTTGGTCATATTTTTAGATTGAGTATAGAAGCGACGACGACAACAACATTTGGTTTTATTTTTTTCTGTTGCTTGGTAAATTCGATATCAAAAACATATCTTTTTTCTTTGTTATGTGAGGAGGTTGGTTTTGTATGTGTTATGTGCGGAGGATTAGTTTTGTATGTGTTATGTGTGGAGGATTGGTTTTGTATGTGTTATGTGTGGAGGATTGGTCTTGTATGTGTTATGTGTGGAGGATGGGTTTTGTATGTGTTATGTGTGGAGGATTGGTTTTCCACTTCTTACTAATTATTTTATCACTATACGATCGTTACCTTTTGCAGCAATTAGGTTTTACAAATATAAACTTCCTAGTGATGTCAGGTAAGCATGTATATATATATATATATATATATATATATATATATATATATATATATATATATATATTGTTATTTACTATAATAATTATTAAATACTTACAGACACTAGTGTTTCATCCTTTCGGGAATTTTCAGTGCAGGGTGCCACGATTAACGCCAGTCGAGAGACTCGAACTCCGGCAACAGAAGTCATGTCTGGCTTCATTAGAAAATGACTCGAACCACTAGGCTACCGCGAACTGTAAGAGATACGGTTGAAATTAAATATTTATTCTTATTAAATGCTTTTAGCGTCAGTCAGAGTGATCTTATCATTATATGACGATTGTGTGTGTGTGCGCGCGCGTGTGTGTGTATGAGTGTGTGTGTGTGCGTGTGTGTGTGTGTGTGTGTGTGTGTGTGTGTGTGTGTGTGTGTGTGTGTGTGTGTGTGTGTGTGTGTGTCTAAGAGACGTGTTGTCACATCGAAGATAAATTAAAAATTATTTGAAAACCAGAAAATGCCAATGCAAAATTTATTAAAAAATAAAACTATTTTTTTTTACTCACTGAGACTTTCGGTGTTGACACACATCCTTATCAAAGAAGTCTGTTGTATTTAGTCTTTTTTTTTCGTTTTTTTTTTATTTTAGATGTTAAAGTCCTTAGGGATCGAATCCTAATAGGGTGAAGAAAACACGTATGTTCTTATTGACGATTGTATTCAGTCTGAATTGAAATCACATTATGCTGGTTGGCGCGAATTTTAAAAGTAAGAAACTTGTTGTCACAGCTAAGAAGACATTTTGTATGTAAATTAAAAATTAATTGATAACCAGAAAATGCCAAGGAAATTTTTATTAAATGATAAAATCATTTTTTGTCTACTGTCTGAGATATTTAGTGTTGACACACAATCCTTATCAAAGAAGCCTGTTGCTTATATATATATATATATATATATATATATATATATATATATATATATATATATATATATATATATAATATATATATAAATAGAGAGAGAGAGAGAAAGAGAGAGAGAGAGAGAGAGAAAGAAAGTGAAAGAGAGAGATATGCATGCATATAGATATGTATAGATATATATGAATATATGTATATGTATATATATATGTATAATTGTTGATTTATTTATTTTTTATAAGCAATTTTGTGGTATTTTTCTTCTCACTTTTCACTCTCCGAGTACTTTTAAAGAGAGAAGTTATCTGCCCTTTGCTTATACTCTAGTCGCACCACATTTTGAGATGTATTATTTGTAATTAATTTATAGTTTAAATATTTGTTTAACTTAATTTATGCACGTAAAAATATTTAAATAAATATTGAATAATAAATTATATATGTGTGTGCGTGTGTGTGTGTAGTCACCCCATTATTTCGTTCCTTATATAGCTATAGCTAGACGTCACATTTCTAATACGTTACCTAGCACCTTCTCCTCTCTTTTGATGAGAAGCATTATGCTTCAAAATACCTAGGTATAATTATACATATATATCCTGTACTCCTGATGTATGTAACCTTCCTATTGACTGAACTATTAAATTTATATGCATTCATATATATCTTTATATTGGCGTTTTTCCTTTTTCCTTCCGTATATATATATATATATATATATATATATATATATATATATATATATAGAGAGAGAGAGAGAGAGAGAGAGAGAGAGAGAGAGATAGATAGATAGATAGATAGATAGATAGATGATGAGAATAATGGAAATAGTATTCCGACGAAATAGAGAAATAAAAAGGAACAGAGTTATGTGTTCATCAACGTTTCGTTTTTATTTCATCAGAGAAAGTCTCGAAATAAAGACGAAACGTTGATGATCACATAACTCGTTTTTTTCCCTTTTTATTTCTCTCTCTCTCTCTCTCTCTCTCTCTCTCTCTCTCTCTTTTTCTGTATATATATATATGTGTGTGTGTAGGGGGAGACGATTAAAACATCATTACTAAGTTTCTTTTCGGCTTATTATTATCATTACTCACTAAGAGCTTTCACATAAGCCATCACAGAAGGTTTCTTTAGAGAACAACTTGATATGTTCTCTGGAGTCTAAATGATAATAAGTCTTTCCAGATTTCCAGTATTCTTCACCTCTTTCAATAACATTTGCAAATTAATTTGCGTTATCGCAAAAGCCATTTAACATTAATTTCTCATTGGCAACGACCATTGGAATTGAGTGGTAATAAGACATTTTTGCATTCATTCAGTGAAAATATGTTAAGTGTTTTCTCTCCTCGGTCTTTTCATCCTCCCTGATTCTTCACGAATATTTGGTGTGGTTGATGCTGATACAGTATTCTTGTATTCTCTTTTGACTAGTTTGGTGCATTCGCTTAATATGTTGTTCATTGTTTCGTCTCTTTGCTGTTTTTTGTATTTGGTCGATATTTGCTTTCATGTGGTTGGTTCTTATCGTATTATCTTTTGTGGCTATTATTAGAGATTCAGTTTCTCTGTTCAGGTTTCCTTTTTGTAGCCACATCGAAGTCTTTTCTTTAGTCTCCTCTTTTGTCGTCCTTATGAATTGTCTGTGTAGCTGTTTCTCTTCTCATTTTTCTTTTTTCGTCTTATCCCTTGCCTCTGTTTTCTGTCTTGTGCATTTTTTGTCTCTTGCCGCAGTAATAGTCCTTTCTGTGTTCTGCCTTATGCAGTTTTCTAATTCTTTTTTATGTCATTCACTCTGTCTTCTATACAAATCAGTCCTCTTCCTCCATCTTTCCTTTTCACGTAAAGTCGGTAAGTATCATTCTTTGGGCGTAGTGCTTCGTGGATGATCATGTTTCCTGGTCCTCTTGTTGAAATGCATCAGTTCTGCTTTAGTCCAACATAAAAACGGTCCAGACTATCTCACTAGTTACACTGCCCATGTATTCATACCTTTTTATTAAGTTTATACAATATAATTCAGCTTCTAAGAGTTTTCGTGTTCTTCTGTGGTACTCCTTTCCAATTATCTCTTTCATTTCTATTGTTTGATGATGTCATGAAACCTGGATAAAAGACTTGAAGAATTGAAATCAAGAGGAAGACGAACACTATACAGCAGATGGTAATAATGAAAACAGCCGACATAATAAAGAAAACCCTCGAACGCAGAAACATAAACTATAAGCACTAACCAAACATATGGAAACTGCAACAAAAAACATAAACAAAAAATGGAAGGAACAACAGATGAACCCAGGAAAACTGAAATTGCTCAAAAAAAATTTTAATCTCTGCCCCCCCTCCTAAAAATTGTCATGAAGGATAAAGGGGGGGGGGAAGTAATTTTCAGATCTGTCACGACCAAAGTGAATGAAATCTTGCTATTTTTCTCGGTAAATAATTTAGATCAATGCATTAAAGTTATTAAAGCTCCTGCCAATACGGCGTTACAGTTACTCGGAGTAGAAAAAAGAAGTAAAAAAGCGCTTTGGTGATGGAAACGTTTAAATGGGCAAATAAAACAACTTCGAAAGGATTTAAGTACAAGCTGTCGAAAACGGCAAACTCAAACGTCAGAGTGCTTGTGAAAGGCTAAACACAAAAAAGTTTCAAATGTGTAACTGAAGAACTGAAATAGCATATCACAGCTAAAACGGAAAAAGTTAAACGTTACAGTATCGATAGAATTGAGCAGGGTCGACGAAACAGACTGTTCGATAATAATCAGAAACTTTTTTTTTAATCAACTAGAAGGAATTGAAAGATGTTATACTTGACGCTGATCCATCTCGTATATTCTTGAAAAGTATTTGGGAAAATGAAGTCAGACATCAAGATGATGCAGAATGGATCCAATATGTTGAAAGTGATATGTCCTCTAGAATCGACCTACAAATGAACATAAGAGTCACCGTTGAGATGTTCAATATCAAGGTTAAAAAGCTTTCAAACTGGAAAGCGCCTGAACCTGACGAAGCCTAGGGACACTAACTTAAAACTCTTCCAGTTATTCACCAATTTCTTGCAACAATGCTAAATAACTATTTGACGACAGGTCGCTTCCCTGGGTGGCTAACAAAGAGCACTAGAGTCTTTATCACGAAAGAGAATACAAAAGGAGTGAAGTGACAACTTTTAGATTAATCACTTGCCTCTCACTTATGTTGAAACTTTTCGATAGCATATTGTCTGGAATAATCTATGGTCATTTAGACCAAAACAATTTGCTGTCTAATGAACAGAAAAGGTGCTGAAAAATATCACGAAGCATAGTGGATCAGCTTCTGATCGATAAAATGATAATAAAAAAACTGGAAACGAAGATCTACAAACCTTGTCATGGAATTGGTAGATTATAAGAAGGCATTTGACTCGTTCATGGGTACTCCAATAGATATTTTCACAACAGCCCTCAACATCCGAACATCAATAAAGAATAGCATGAAAAAAAATCAGAAAGCCAATTTCATGAAATGTTGCATTAGGCAAAGTGAAAATTAAGAGATGAATTTTCCAGGGCGATAGTCTTTCCCTTTTGCTTTTTCTCATCAGCTTGATTCCACTGACGCTTCTTTTACAGAATGTTAAAGCAGAATATGAACTTGGAAAAGAACTTGCTACAGTCAACTAGTTCTTGAGAGGAAGAAGAACCAGCTTAATTCCCTAGTGAATGCGATCAGATTGTTTAGTAATGACATAAGGATGGAGTTTGCTATTCTTGTTATGAAAAGAGGCAAACTCGTCTACAAATAAATTTAAACTTCAAACAACAAATTTAATATAGAATGTTGACAATGAGAGAGGCTACAAATAGTTAGGGATACTAGAAGCCGATACGATTAAGAACATGAAAATGAAGAACCAGATTATAGCCGAATACAACAGAAGATTATGGGTTATTCTTTAGTTGTACCTGCACAGTCTAAATACAATATATATCATCGATTCCAGATCAGTAGCTATTATTCGATGGTATACTTGACTGGACTGTAGACGAATTGAAATGTTTGGGCGTACAAACATAAAATACTTACAATTTATGGAACTGTTGCTAAGAACGGAGATGTAGATCAATTGTATCTGCCCCCCCCCCCCCAAAAAAAAAAGATGGTCAAGGCTTACTTAGTGTTGAAGATGTGGTAAATATAGAGTAAGGAAGTCTAACTAAATACCTTTCTGAAGATAATGAAACTCTTCTTCATGAAGTGAAAAGGCTAGTGATACTAAGACCTTTGGTGAAAAAGAGTCAGACGTTACTTGAGAGACGGGAAAAATTATTTGGAAATAAACTACAGTGTATTCTTTAGGAATACTTAATTTAGAGATAATAACAGCTGGAATTCGTTGGTCAGGTGTGATATTAAAAAGATCTACTGAGAGCAATTTAACGGCAGCTCAGATACAACAACTCGCACTAGGTCCATCAAATACTACATCGAAAAAACTGCAGATGCACCAATATGCAGATTGTGTAATGAAATGGAAGAAACTTTAACGCATGTTGTATCAATATGCCTTATGCTAACTTAACATCAATATAAAACATGAAGACAAAAAAAAAAGTTACTCAGGTCCTACACTGAAATATATGCAAACTCTAATAATTAATCACAATCTGAAGTGGTATGAGCATAAACCAAAAGTGTTACAGGAAAACTACAATATCAAACTTGTATGGGACATGTACATACAAACTGATAAGGTCCTTGAACTTTCCATTTAATCCTGATCAGACTCAGCTCATGTCTTTCAATCGTAGGTGTGTCCCTTTTCTTCTTGAGATTCTAATAGATGGCTCTTCTCTTGAGGAGAAATCGATTCTGAAACTTCTTGGACTTTCTGTCTCATAAAATCTTTCTTATACATCATACACCAAAGCCATTGTTCTTTCTGCGTGTGGTAGAGTGGTTTCTCTCCAGACACTTTCTCACACCTAAAGCTATTTTTTTTATCTTTCCAAATCTATTATCATCCCGTGTATGGGGTGCTGATATCATATTTGGACTGTTGAATTCCTATTCCAGGTAAGGGCTTTTGATAAAATGCAAAAACGTACTTGTCCTCATCCTTTCTTCTTCTCTCCCCTGTTTCTTCTCATGGATGTGATATTGTTAATCCCAGTTGTTTCCATAAATAATTTCAGGGCATATGTTCTTCAAAATTTTCTGCTTCCTTTGTTCCAGTTCGTCTGGCTCGTTGATCTAATTTCAATTAGTTGCTTTCATACCTCATAGCTTATTTGTAAGAACTGTTTACAAAACTCTCATCCTGCTGTTTTTCTTTTGATCTAGAGCTTTGGTCTTTTGAAAATGAATGCCAATAGGCATAATTTGTCTTTATAATAATTATCTTTCTTTTTTGTTGGCCCCATAAGTGGCTTCATACATTGTCAGGAGCGATTTCCATAAAAAGAAAGCGTATAAACTGCCCCCCCTCTAAATAACACCTGCCTCAGCCGATATCACACAAATGATTGTGAAATGTCTAAGAGGATGAAAAGACGGAAGGTAGATAGCACCAACCAGATCTCAACTGGAAGAGTGTGGAGAGTAATGAAACATGGCACAACGGATAAAGTAATAATTTGTTCTGAATAAGAGTCTTCTAGAAGTTGAAATATCTATCCTTGTTTCAGGCGATACTAAGAAAAAAAAATCAAGGCTTCTACTGCCAATGGCTGACAAAATGAGAACGATCTACCTCTGCAGATTAAGTAGAGGGTTCAGTTCAAAATTCCGTATAAATTCTTGAGATAGATATAAAAATTCCCAAGTACGATATGACATAACTGAAGAAGTTTAGAGATTATATCGATGCAACGTTTTAAGAATAACAGCAAAGGTGAGAATAATAGTCTGAATAATGCAACTTATGCAAATTATCAATTCTCATCTAAACAATTCTGAAACATAATCCTACTATATTTTATTGTAAAAAAAATGTATTAATACAATATTAAATAAGCTTTTAATTCGTCAGAAAATTCTACTCAAGAAAAATCTTTGATTTTGGTATATGAGAGTAGTTCTAAACGTAAAGCCTCCTATATTTTTACTCAAAAAGTTGAAGAGCTACGAAGATGGGAGTTGTACCATTAAAATGAGCGACCTTTTCTACATAGTCACCACCATTCTCGATACACTTTAGACAGGAGCTCAATGATGCAACTATGCTTCTAACGCACGCCCATAGTAGGGATTGCTTTCTTAGAGGATCACACCATTAATATCTGCAACAGAGATGAAACTTTCTGGTTATGAATGCGTAAGTTTAATCATAATAACAATACAATTTGCAATCCCGTCTGATCCATTCATGTTAGATAATATCATCGTTAAAAGTTAATTAATTATCATCGGTCTATCTGTCTATCTATCTATTTATCTATCTATTCAGTGATATTCTTAAAATAGTCTATATTGGGAGTTATTTATTTTTTATAGAATAAAGTGTAGCAATGGGTTTTAGCTGAAGATGTTTACATACAATTTATACGTTTATAACGGGTGGTGTTATAAGAATAAAATACCAATCCACCTCTCTATATAATATATAACTGTTTTGATATCAATCTCACCTCTCCATACAATATAACTGTTTTGATATCTCTCACCTCTCATTAAAAATAAAATTAGGTGGGATTATTTTTGGAACGCTCTTTATAAATCTTTGTTTTGAACTGCATTTCAGACAGAACAAGACCAATAGCCATTAGTCGCATGCTCTAATGTAATGAATGAATGCGTGAATGAAGGATTCGCATGAAATTCTTAAAGATAAACTAAAATGACCGAAAAATGGGCTGAAATTACTTAAATAAATAAAAAGTAAATGACTTAGAATGACTTTAATGAACTTTAGGATGAATTGAATGACCTTAAGAATGACTTGAATGCTTAAAAAATAACTGGAATCCTTCAAAAACAAGTTGAATGATCTAGAGAATGACTTGGATGGCTTTGAGACTGACTGGTTGTAAAGTGGGTGATCATTTTACATTAAATTAATACAGAAAAGTGATCCCCCTTTATATCACACAAATTATTTGATTTAGGGAATTTGAAACGTTATTTTCGTATTCAGGAACCCCGAAAACCAATAAATAGTGGTATAATAAACATAAAAAGAAATAAAAAGTACATGTGTTACGGACCGACCGACTGACCGACCAACTGAGTGACTTATAGAGTTGCTTGCACACGACTAAAAAAACTATTCTGTAGTATGCATTTTTAAAAAACTATTCTCCGTCCGTCCGTCCATCCGTAACACATTTACTTATTAGTTACAAACAAGTGCGGCATCGGTTAAGAACAGATACTACACTTTGATCTTAGCCATGTGGCCAAGGAAAAGTTACATTTTGGACAAGTTTCAGAAAAGTCCAATGAATAGGTAAAAATTTATGGGCAAAAAGTGTCATTATTTGCAATTTTGCTACATTTTTGACCCCTTATGAGCCCCTTGGAATGCGGAATACCAGTGTAATGGACAAACAGTGCAGTTTCACACCTTAACACATGTATATTTACATTCAGCAACATGGGAAACCACTATATAGACATACATATCAAGTTTTTGTTGAGAATATGAAAAACGCGCCAGAAGAAAGGTCGTTTTCAGCACTAAAAGTCCCCTGGTGATGCAAACCAGACTTTTGCCAGAGTCACCCATACTGAATTTATATTAAGAACAATGCCCTCCACATTTTGGGCAAGTTTCACAAAATTCTAATGGATGGATCAAATGTTACGGAACAAAAAGTGTCATTTTTGGTAATTTTTGACCCCTTTTGAGCCCCTGCGGGCAAAACAGGATTTTTCGCAAAAAAAACAAAAAAAAAATTTTTTTTACTATGCACATTTATATATTAAAATATAATTTGTGACAAAATTTCAGGAAAAACTCATGGACGGTTATCCATCAGTCATCCGGACTAACGAACAGACGGACCCATTGAAAACATAGGTCTCTCTCTGATAAATCGGGGGACAAAAACGTTACTCCATACCTCTAGCTTAAAAACAAAATAAAATGTAAATGTGTTACAAACCGACCGATGGAGTGACTTGCATGCGACAAAAATGCCTTAGCATGGAAGGGTTTCCCCTTCCATTGCCAAGGAAAAGTTATAAATCTAAGTGCAGCGTCTGTTAAGAACATATACTACACTTTGATCTTAGCCATGTGGCCAAAGAAAAGTTACAAACGTAAGTGCAGCATGTAGTAAGAACAGATACTACACTTTGATCTAGGCCAAAAGGCCAAGAAAAGCGGTATTTATTTGCTCCCCCACCGAGCAAATTAGGCACAAGGCCGATTTTTAATGTGAGGAGTGTGTATTTATTTGCTTCCCCACTGAGCAAATTAGGCACAAGGCCGTTTTTTAATGTGGAGAGAAAGGGAGGGGGAAGGGAAAAGGGGACCAGCTCCCAATGGGTGGGAAATGGGAGCTGGATAATGACAACTGGTATGAAGGGTTGCCCCTATATTGACCAAGGTCGGATATGTGGGGTTACCCCCACATATGGTCTTTGCTTGCAGTATCTGCCGGAACAGATACTACACTTGGATCTTAGCCAAAAGGCCAAGAAAAGGGTATTTATTTGCTCCCCCACCGAGCAAATTAGGCACAAGGACGATTTTTAATGTGAGGAGTGAAGGGGAAATAAGGACCAACTCCCCGGGGAGTAGGTGAGCTGGATAGTGATAATTGGTTTGAAGGGTTGCCCCTACATTGACCAAGGTCTTATATGTGAGGTTGCCCCAACATATGGTCTTTGTTTACAGTATCTGCCGGAACAGATACTACACTTTGAGATATTAAATCTTTTATTCAGGCAAAAAAAGAACATGAACAAAAAACTTAGGCACAACACTTTGATTTTGGCCAAAAGGCCAAGAAAAGCTTAAAAAGCAAAGAACAGCATCTATTAACAACAGACCTTTGATCTTAACCAAAAAGGCCAAGCACAAAAGTGTTATGGACAGACCGACCGACAGACCGACCGACCGACGGAGTGACTTATAGAGTCGCTTAGACGCGACTAAAAATACAGTATAGCTTTATTTTCTCTAATCTCTTGTAGTACTAACAAACAAGCCTCATAAACATATTCGATTGCATACAAGTTTCAGATTAATATCTTTACGTAAGAAGGCTGCTGTGGTTTGTTTGAAACATTGTGCATAATGTGAAATGAGTTGTGTTTGATTGCTATATGAATGCGGTTCGTAAGAAACGCCGTGGACACAAGTTAGTATAAAAAAAGAATAATGAAAATATTAGAAAAATTTTTTCAATAATTTTCAATTATATTACGTTTATTTGCCAGCATAATGTGGCGTACAAGATGCTAGGTTTTCATGTTCCTAATTTTCGAGAGTAGTATCTCTTCTTCAGGGTAGGGTGATAAAAAGAAACGAATATATATTATTAAATTGGAATTCATTATTGAGATGAGTATTATTTATTAAATTATTTATTGTGGACTATTATCCTTATGTTCTTTTTTGGTTGTTGTTTTATGATGTTTCGGCCAGTGGATATAGATGTTGAATCTCTATGGTTCCATGCGAGAATTTCCTGAAGATAGCGGTTTCAATCCTACCCAAAGACGGCCAGAGGTTTACTTGGCTTAAAACGTGGTGAGACGACAACAACTATAAAAGGCCGTAATTGCTTAGAATGCAGTTAGGAGATTCGGAGTTCCTATCCCGTCGCGGTTGCCACCTGACGAATGCCAGAGGAATAGTTGCCCGAAACGTCGTGAAACAACAACCCAAAAAGAAGATGAGGATAATAGTCCACAATAAATAAATAAAAAAGAAACACGTCCAACTCTTTAGGTAATATTACATCAATATATTCGTTATACATATAATCTCCATATTGGTGATATCCTATTGTAAATATTCAAAGAGATTAAAAATTTGCCATTCTTTCATTTTAAATTATTTGCAAATATCCCTACAACGTGTAAGTTTGGCGCTGCCTTTGAAATGGTATTATGTAGAAATAACATTGGTAATTTGTTTTTCGTTATTGGCTTTGAAAGAAAAAAAAACATCTTTATGTTCCCACGCAGTCTTCTCTAATAATAATAATAGGACGTTGACATAGCTAGGATATATTGCTAACGTAAGATACTGTAAACAGTTCCTGTCTTATATAATAAGGTTGTCGGTCGAAAGATCACATTTAACAAATGGAAATATATATGGATAAAAGATATATAAAACCAATTTAACACACATACACAAATTATATATATATATATATATATATATATATATATATATATATATATATATATATATATATATATATGAGCAAACAGTTAATAAAATATGTTAAAAAAATGAGTTAAAAACATATTTAATCTGAAAAGGAAACACTAGATAAATGGATAGTCCTTAATCTGTGGAGTTTCGAAGAAATACTCTCCTTCTCATCAGAGGGTAGGAATTAGCAAAATGCGGGATCGGATTTTGCATGCAGAAGTATTTGATGAAACAACAAGTAAGTCAAAGATCTTACTTGAAAACAAAATAAGTTAAGCAGAGGGAATATGGTAAAGAAAAAGGTGATTACACATAAATGGATAGTCTGGTGGAAGATAAAAAATCCAGTGACAGTAAAATCCAAATGTAAAACTTCAAGAAAGTTAAAAGAATTTCCATTTGTACACAAGTAAAATCCAAAGACATCCCGTAATTGGAAGAATATGGTCCATAATAATCCAAAGGCAGAAATCCATGGAATAATTCACAAACATGTGAACAAGGAAAAAAAAAATATTAATAAAAGAAAAATAAGATGTGCTTTTCACTCTACTTCCGAGACATAACTATAAATAAAAAAGATCTAGGAAGAAAAAGGAGAGAGAGAAAAAAAATGATAAAGTTAAATATATAAAGGGAAACAAAAGTCAAAACGACCCAGACAGGAAATGTTAAAGGCGCGAAAATATATATAGGGCAAAATAATATAGGTCAACTGGAATGTACAGGTTATCACTTAAAAAAATGTCAGCAAGAGTTATTAAACGACACTAAAAGGAAAATCAAAAATAAAAAAGGAAAATAAAAATAAATAAATAAACATATAATAAATAAATAGAAAATAAAGAATAAATAAATAAATAAAAAAATAAGATATAATAAAAAATAAAATATAAAATATAATATATAATATAAAATAAAATAAAATAAGATAAAAGAATAAAGATAAAAGATACAAATTATTTATGGCCGGTATCTGCAATTTCAGGAAAAACAAAGACAAAAAAAAAGTAAGTAAATTCATATAGTAAAATTTAAGTAAATATACATACAAGATATGAAAGTGTGGGTAGATTGATATATTAGATAGATAGGAAAGTTTAAAGAATAAAGCAGAAAATGCAGATAAAAAACCGGCAATGCAAAGAAGAGATAAAGAATTAAGATAAAGGATTATTAAATTATAAAGTATTAAGAAGTATGTCGAAAAACGAAACAGTTAAAGAAAAAATATTTTATATCTATATAAAAGGTAAAAGTAATAACTATGTAATTTCAAAATTGCCATAATTAAATTTGGACTTATGTTTACAGAAAGAGATCAGTTCATTTTTAGAATTTATTATATTGTTACTTTGAGGGGAAGTAATTATAGTTATAGCTTCGGTTGTATAGAGGCGACATGACTTAGAGCCTGGAGTATAAGACTTAACTTTTTTTTTATAATAGTCCATTTGATTGAGAAGGGAGTATTGTTAGAGTTAAGTTTTTTAATTAAAGTGGTTAGAGAAGTTCCTTGGTTATTATTAGAATTATGGTTGTTAAAAGAAGAAATGTGGTTTGATATTCTTTTTTTAATTAATGTTGAAGTAGCGCCGATATATGTATGTACTTTATTAAAAGCTCGAGGTCTGGTATTAATATTAATTTGCTGATTTGTATTAGTTAAATATATATATATATATATATATATATATATATATATATATATATATATATATATGTGTGTGTGTGTGTGTGTGTGTGTGTATATATACATACTAGCATTCCAGCTCGTCGTTGCCCGGGTGTTTGGATGTGTTTGTTGAGCAACAAAAAAAAAAAAGTGGTAGTAGGAAGGCAAGCTCAAATCAAAAAGGAGGAAAAGAACGGGGAAAAAAACCTGACGTCTTTGCTTTTATGACCACTGCCAAACCGGAAGTGACAGTTTTTTAAATTAAGGCTGGGAAATCGAAAGGAAATGATGACTTTCAAAAGTATCGGCGGAAAAAGCGACCTCCCTGTAGAAAAGTTACCAGTTGAAGGTGAAGATATTAATGGTTTTAGCCAATGTTTCGATATTTGTCATATGAAAAGTCGCCCTTTAAAACGATACTGATCTTGTGAAAATCCGGCGCCTCTGTCGAAAGTTTTAAGCAGACATGCAAACATACATACATACATACATACATGATGATTGCAACGTCTTGTCAGACAAGTGCCACTCCCTCAGACATTTAAAATCCATGAGCCCAAATATCTGAGGGAGTATCTATACAAAGATGATGTTACAGAGTCTTAGCTTTGTACGACAGCTAAGTCTCTCTCTCGGTTCAAAATGTTGAGATCCAGCAACAAGCAAGAGCAAGATAGCCAGCAACAAATTAAACTGCAGACCAGCTTAATGCGGGTAATGGTCTCCCGCTTTATGGTTTTTTAAATCAGAGATTTGCTTCTCCTAGAAAGGTTGCCTTCACCATGGCTTACGAGAGCCCTCTCCACCCCAATACACATATACACACACACAAATATATACGGTGCTAGTTGGCCATTGACCCAGAAAAAGAGTTCATTCATACGTACATACATACATACATACATACATACATTTATATATTGGTAACTAAAAATTTTCTACCCAAACCGATTAAAAAGCTTGCCCTATCTCTGAATAACCTTTATATAAAATTTCAAATGTTTAGACCAGAAATTGTCTGAGTAATTTGGTAGAGACCGCAGAGATCAATTTCTTTTATAAATTTGACCCCTATTCTGACCCCTTAATATTTATTGTTTTAGGCTCAAATCAAGTTATTAAGTTTAGATCCATGTCCAAGGAATCTATATCTAAAATTTCAATTGTTTATACCCAAAATTGTCGGAGGAGTTTGGTAGAGTTCTCAAAGGTCAAACCGTTGAACTTTTACCCCTTAATAGCTACATTTTTGGCCGAAAACGGATTACAAAGATTTTCCCAAATCTCAGTACCCTGTATATCAAATTTGGAGTCTGTAGACTTAAAATTGACAGAGTTATTGTGGAGGGAAATGTACACAGACACACACAGACACATTCACTTTTATAGATACATAGATAGATAGATGGATAGATAGATTGGATGCAATATATAGTAATGATTTAAAATGCATTTAAAAAAAGACTCATGCGCCACCACTGAGAATCAAAACCAAAACGTTTAGCTCACAATTTATTTTGCCTCTGCCGTCAATGACTGGACTATGAAAACATGTTCACTGCATGGCTAAAAATTAAAATATTAACCAATAGCTACTACTTTATGCATTTGTAATGTCGGCGTTCGACCATCACCCGGCAAATTTCATTTTTTTTAATTTTCACATTTTGCACCGATTTTTCCGGATTAAAACATAAATATAAAGTTTTTCATGGATTCAAAAACCTTATATATGAAGTTTCATGTCTGTAGACCAAAAACTCTAGGAGGACTTTGGTAGGCAAAATTTGTTAAACAAAAATATATACGTATACATAAATATATATGGAAACGA
This sequence comes from Euprymna scolopes, assembly GCF_053919585.1. NCBI lineage: Eukaryota > Metazoa > Mollusca > Cephalopoda > Sepiida > Sepiolidae > Euprymna > Euprymna scolopes. Next base: position 66,334,027 of record NC_136497.1, read on the forward strand.
TTTTGTGTTTAATATAAACATTTTACGCAAATATTATGCAAGTATATATCATGTAGAATATTTACATGAATATAATTACACGTAATAGTTAACTAAAGATGATTATCCCATTAGAAAACCGAAGAAACTAATAGGGAATTAATTAAAATGAATGTTTAAAAGAAATGCAAATTAGCTAAATCTTTTGCTCGTGGATGCAATTCTACAATCCATATATAAGAAAATTGTATTTTCTTTTTAAATAAATAGGAAATAGGCTTGTTAATATGAATATCAATACACACTAAAGAAAAACGAATTCATAGGAGTATATATATATATATATATATATATATATATATATATATATATATATATATATATATATATATATATATATATATATATATTACTCTTTTTCAGTCCAAACAAGGCAACGTAATGGATTACTATTTCGGATTATGTCTAAACTTTCCCTATGTACCTATAGTAAAAATTACCATTCCTCATGCCCAACAGCTGCTTTCAGAAATTCATGATGTCCAGTTAATTATTTTAGGATTAAATCCTTAATATATAAATATATAAACATATACATATACATAACTTCATATATATATATATATATATATATATATATATATATATATATATATATATATATATATATAAAGAGAGATGAGAGCTAAAATAGACTGTTAAACAATTTATTAGGTCGGCAAGAAAGTTCTTGCGGTTTTTAACTTAAAATTCAGAATTACAAACCTCGGCTTATTGATCGAAATAATCACCATCAGAATCAACACACTTTTGCCAACGTAAATCAAGTATATTTATGCCAGTAACATAAAAATCTTGCGTTCTGATAGCGATGAAGTTGCTGAAGGCGTTTTTGATATTGCTTAGGCTTTTGAAGTATTTCTCACGCAAAAAGTTGTCGAGGTGCTTGAAAAAGTGGTAGTCGGTAGGTGAGAGGTCTGAAGAGTATGGTGGATTAGGCAGAGTTTGGTAGCTCAATTCGTTCAACTTCTGTAGGTTCGCTTTAACAACGTGCGCTTGGGCATTGTCATGGACGAGCATTGCACCTTTTCTGTTAACTAATGCTGGGTGTTGTTGTCCAAGTTTCTTATGCATGCCATTCATTGGTTGATAGTACTTAACGCCTTAATGGTTTTGCCTTTATTCAAAAAACTGTATTAGTCGAGACCAGTCGCAAACGACTAAACAGTCAGCATGACCTTCTTTTGGTGTAACTGTGGCTTCAGAAAGTGTTGTGGAGCTTCGTCGGCATCTAACCACTGTCACAATCAGATCAAGAACATAAAAAAGGGGAGATGACACTTCATAATAGCGTTTCTTTTAGTTGTCCTTCAATTCGTGAGGCACCAATTTGTAAAGTTTTTTTTATCTTTCCGATCGCTCTCAGATGGTTGGAAATCATTGCATACATTACGTCTAATTCAGAAGCAAGTTCTCGAACAGTTATGCATGGATTGGCTTCATCTTAATTAATCGTTGTCAACATCTGATAGCCGACCACTATGCTCATAATCTTCAAGACTCTCGTTTCCACCATGAAATTTCTTAAACCACCATTGTGCTGTGCGTTCAGTAGTTGTTCCTGGGCTAAATACTTTATTGATATTACAAGCTGTTTCAGCAGCTTTTTAGCCTAGCTTGAAATGAAATAAGAAAATTGTGCTAATGTACTTTTTTCCATCTTTATTCAACGTTCTGAAAAGAAGACATAATTCTTTTAAAATGATTGTAATTTAAACAATTGGATAGAGCAAAAATCGCTCTTTAAAATATACAAATCTCATGTGTGTGTGTGTCTGTCTTCATTTTTCTCATAGACGGATGGTCACTGGACAAGGTACAGTAGCTCAAAAGATTGCATTTTGGGTGCAGAATTTTATTAGAGGTATTTACTCCGTTAAAACAATTGGCAAGGGATTTGAAAAGAGGTTCAAACTTGAAAGAAATGACAACTTCACGAGTGTAACGGCATGGCGTCGTTCTGTGCATGAGCACGTGCTGTAACACAGACATTTATTTATTTAATAAATTTACAAGCGTTTGGAAGGGGCGTCTCTTTGGTGCAGTGGACAGCGTCATCGATTCCTAACACCAGTGTTGCAGTTTCGAGCTCCGCCTTTTTTTTTTTACATTCCGATATATTTGACTTTTAAATGTTATGTCATAATCATGCAAGAACACTTTTATTTTAAAAAATACAAAAGAATGATTTTGCTGTACGTAACGAAAATGCCATATTCCAAATATATAAGAGATATATTGGCTTATTTGTTAAAATACAAAAATCACATAAATAGATCAAGTAATGACAGTTTGTATTGAATTCACTCCTAAATTAATTAACCGATGATTATGAATTTTATTTATGTATATGTGTTTATAAATTTCTATGCACTGGATTCACTCTTAAACTAATTAACCTATCATTATAAATTTTAATTATGCATATATGATTATATATTCCTATTATTGGATTAACTCCTAAAATAATTGACCGATCATTATTAATTTTAATTATGTGTATATGATTATACATTTCTGTTATTGGATCCACTCCTAAACTAATTAAATGATCATTATAAATTTTAAGGATGTGTATATGTTTAAATATTTGTATGTATTGGATGTGTAAGTCCATCAGGGGTCCATCCCAGGCCTAACTCTCTTCCTGATTTAATTCAATGATCTTCCAAATAACATCCTAAGATGCTCGTTGACATTTATGCTGATGATACTACCATCTATGGCAACACATCTGTAAAATGTTTTTGACTCCTAATGGGGGTATGACACCAATGAATTCGACGATCGTTTTTATAATCACCGGTTGTGGTAATCAACCAATGAAAATCTTCCAAAGTTACTATAAAAATTGTCGAATTTTGGATTCAATCAGTTCGCCGTTAGCTATATCATGAATCGCATTTGATTCTTGGCCGCCATCTTTGTTACTGAAAATTACTTCACACTTAGTATCGAGACTGCACTGATTCTTGGCTGCCATCTTTGTTACTGGCAATTACACTCAGGATCGTACTACACTCTGTTCAACATAATGTCTCAACACTTAACAGGTTATGGGCCCAGCCATCGTTTTTTTCTTTGACAGTTCGGAATCTAAATTCGAATTGTGGCAGGTAAAATTTCTGGGGTATCTAAGGATTCGAAAACTACACAAAGTGAAACAATCTCCAACAGAGAATCCTAATGACCCCGAATTTCTCGAAAAGAACACGACTGTTTTTTCGGAACTGATTCAATGCTTAGGTGATGAAAGTCTGTCCCTGATTATAAGAGACGCATTGGATGATGGACAGAAAACATTGAACATATTAAGAGAACATTATTTATCAAAAGGGAAACCGAAAATTATATCCCTATATACAGAATTAACGTCTCTGAAATGTAACGAGGATAAAACTATTACCGACTACATTATAAGGGCAGAAACAACCGCCAAGGCCTTAAAGCTCTCAGGTGAAATAATAAGCGATAGCTTGTGGATATCAATGACCCTCAAGGGACTTCCAGCCAATTTTAAACCATTTACAACTGTTATAATGCAAAAAGACAAACCCATAAATTACTGGAAGACCGTAAATGACCACGTTCTCTCTGAGTCTCTCTCCTCTGATCGTGAGCAAGTGGCAACAATGGGGAAAGCGGTGGCTGGTTACTTTTAATGTATCTAAAACCAAGATCTTATCTTTACATCATTACACCTTTGATCACCATCTGGTATCAACTGAAATGAATCGCTCTCGTCTTGGGGAGGCTCCATGTTTTGACAAGCTCTGATCTGAAATGGAATACATACATCATATCCGTTGTAAAGATTGCTGGAAAAATGGTAGGATCCTTCTACTGCTCCAGTAGATATCTCACTCTGGATGCAATTCTCTACCGATATAAAAGCTAGGTACAGAGTATTGTTGCCACATTTGGACAGGAGCTGCTAGAAGCAGCTTATCCTGCCTTGACAGAGTTCAAAATAGACTTTGTAGCTTAGTGGGGGGGGGCCTTATCTCTTCCTTGCCACCTCTTTCCCACAGAAGAGACGTTCCGAGCCTGTGACTGCTTTATCGTTATTTTCATGGCAAGTGCTCATCTCAGCTCCAATCTATGGTCCCCCCCTCGCCAAACTTTCATGAAAACACTCGTCTAGCCAAAACCACTATCAATAATTTTCCCCTCTTTATCTGTGCCTAAACCTAAATGTAGATTCCATGAACAAAGCTTCTTTCTAAGAACTGCACACCCGTGGAACTCTTCTGTTTGCCTGCTTTCCAGCTGACTACAATTTGATTGTGTTCAAGTCGAATGTAAACAAGTTCTTGCTGAACTGCCCCCCCCCTAAGTAATTTAATTTACAAAATTTCCACTACTTACGATTACTACGCTATAATCCCATTGACTACTGTACACCCATTAACTCTTATCCTCGAGTGGTCTCCGTGCCATGACAAGTGGTGACTTCTATCTAAAAGAAGGGTTAATATATTTTTTATTGATGAAGCAAAGTATGTATTCTAGTTTATTTGCCTATCTCCTTATCATAGCTTTTGAAATGTTCAAATATCTTTTTACATTATATGCTAAATGTCTATATAGCATTTATATATGACTTCTTATATAGCTCACAGCTTTATGTTAAAAGATTTTAAATACTCTAGGCAAGTTTGTAGCATCCACTATATACTGCCGGAACAAATCTTTCGCAGAAACATTCTCAGAACAATCACTGTGTCAACACCCATGGATTTCAGAATGTGTAAAGACACAACATTGTAATTTGCCCATCCGTACACATGCAATAAAGGAACTATGTTACGCTTCATGCACAGTGATACAACAAATAGTCCGGAACATTCTAGAACTTTCCTATATAAGCTTGTTCATGCGTAAATCAAACCAGTTCAGGGTGCAGTTCTACGAATAAACAACAATACTGCCAACTCCGTCCTTGTATGATTTTAATCCGTTAACATGACTTTGCACGTGTTATACACCTAAATTCTCAGCATGGAAAGTACCATATCGAATGAGGATTCTTTTCAACAAGTTATTTCTAACTACTGTTTGCATACATATTGAACACATACACGCCTGTCACGTAAGCAATTAATGATTTTCTTTTCTCTTCCAAAAAATAACCATACGTGAAAATCTCTAATCATAAACTTTTTGCTTTTACTACGAGACACTCATTAACAAAGAGTGGCTGATGAATACTTGTTGCAAAACTCTTAACGTTGGATTTTAATTACTTTTTCTTAGACAGGTTAATAAACGTTGTTATTTTATCCTAGTATCTTGAATTCTTTATCAAATGTCGTTATTTTTCCAAAGTTATTTTAAATTTATATGGATGTAGATGGATGGCATCAATTGAAATGGATGGCTCTCGTCTAGGAGAAGCCCCATGTTTTGACAAGCTTCTGGGCTTGACCTTCACTCCTGATCTGAAATGGAACACGTACATCAAGTCTTGCCAAGGTTGCTGGAAAGATGGTGGGATCCTTCTACCGCTTCAGAAGATATCTCACTACTGATACAATTCTCTATATAAAAGCCAAGTATTCCAAGGATGGAATATTGTTGCCATATCTGGGCAGGAGCTGCTAAAAACAGCCTATCCTGCCTTGACAGAGTACAAAATAGACTTCGTGGCTTAGTGGAGGATGCCCTTTTCTCTTCCCTGAAACCTCTCTCCCACAGAAGAGACGTTGCAAGCCTATCTATCTAAAAAAGATATATCTACATTTAAAATTATCCTTATTCCCCCAAAATGAGATTCTGCATTTTTAGGCGACTATGTGTGAGCTCATTGAAAAAAAAAAAAAATTTAGAATTAATAGTGGAAGGTTAGTTTTGCATATAAATTTAATGTTAAATGATCCCCCATTACCAAGCCATCCTAATTTCTTTTAAAAGAAGTGAACTCAATTTTTTACCACTAACCCTAAACTCTGGCTGGAAAAAATCATAAAACCACAAGCAATCGCTTTATTTTTTTGTATTACCACTCGAATTTATGGTTAGAAATAGGGAGAAAGCGTGTGCTTTATTTATACAATTGTTAAACTCTGTGGACTGTCTGAGCTTGTTTGCTTGCTTGCTTGAATCTTTTCTTTGACGATCGGGCAATTCCATCTATTAAAAAAAAAGGAATGACAGGTGATTATATATATATATATATATATATATATATATATATATATATATATATATGTGTGTGTGTGTGTGTGTGTGTGTGTGTATATATATATGTGTGTGTGTATATATATATATATATATATATATATATATATATATATATATATATACGAGCAAACAGTAAATAAACATGTTAAAAACACTTTGAAATGAGTTAAAAACATATTTAATCTGAAAAGGAAACACTAGATAAGTGGATAGTCCTTAATCCGCAGAGTTTCGAAGAAATATTTTCTTTCTCATCAGAGGGTAGGAATTAGCAAAATGCAGGATCGGATTTTGCATGCAAAAGTATTTGATGAAACAACAAGTAAGTCAAAGATCTTACTTGATAACAAAAAAGTGAAGCAGAGGGAATATGGTGAAGAAAAAGGTGATTACACGTGAATGGATAGTCTGGTGGGAGATAAATATTCCAGTGACGGTAAAATCCAAATATATAACTGTAAGAAAGTTAATTGAATTTCCATGGAAATTCAATACTTTTGAAATTGAATTTCCATGGAAATTAAATACTTTTGCATGCAAAATCCGATCCCGCATTTTGCTAATTCCTACCCTCTGATGAGAAGGAAAATATTTCTTTGAAACTCCGCGGATTAAGGACTATCCACTTATCTAGTGTTTCCTTTTCAGATTAAATATGTTTTTAACTCTTTTTTCAAAGTGTTTTTTAACATGTTTTATTAACTGTTTGCTCGTATTATAAGCTCTATCTCCTATTTGGTTTTATCGAGCTTTTACATCTGGCTGAGATAACTTTATAAATATTATAAATATTAATTCTTTAATATTTACAATATACTTTAATTTTACCATCTTGGATCATTTTGGTAAATTTAATTGTAATTTTTATTTTATATATATATATATATATATATATATATATATATATATATATATATATATATATATATATATGTGTGTGTGTGTGTGTGTGTGTGTGTGTGTGTGTGTGTGTGTGGGCGTCTCTCAGAGGCTAAGGAATGAGGATGTAGAGTTGTATCATAGTGTTTTGATTCTAGCTGATGGCACCGAAGTCATAAATATGTTTTCATTTTTGATCTCAATTAGATTTAATATAATAATCAATACAGAATTGACTCTATAATAATAAATACATAATCTGCATGAATTAAAATGTCTTGTTTAAATGTATCTTACGACCGAGCAACGCTGGGTGGTCTGCTAGTGACTTTTAACAATGACATATTTTGTACTGAAGTTGGATCAAGAAGATTAACATGGCTAAAATTTGAAACAAACAAAATTGGTTACATAGCCTTAAAACACTATCTTATTCGAAAGAAATGATTATTTCACATCAAATTCATAAGCGAAACCTATTTTTTATATTCAGAAAAAATAACAAGATATTCATTCATATTATATTGTCTGAGTGGACATAGGTCAGATATATCAAGCGTATTCCTGACTGTACTGGCATGCAGAAGAATAATCTAATAAATATATAAACATAATACCTCAACCCGTATTATGTTTATTGGTGCTACCAGATCAGGCTTTCTGAAGATATTGGTTTCCTTGCTTAAAATTCACCAAACATTGATGTTATTGTTTTGTTTTTTCTTTTCCCTTTGCAAAACTAAATTATGCTCTGTAAAGTCAAAGACAAATACAACAATTTTCCTCTATAAAAAACAAACAAACAAACAAACAAATAAAAAAAACAACCTCCATGAATAAATATTTGAAGATATAAAGAACTTGAACCATAAAACCTTTTTTTCAAAATTATTGGATTTGGTATTAAATACTCTGAATTGGGTTGATAAGCCGTAAAACAAAACAACCAAACCATATTATAGTTAAGTGCATTCTATCTATTATTGGTGTGTTTGAAGCCGGACTATTACTATCTTTCAATGCTCAATTCTATTCTATTCTCACGATACCATCTTCCCAAGCACTACTGTCTCTATTTTATGAGAGTGCATTATCTGTTCTGCTGTCATGATACCCTCCTCTCGGGCATTACCTCCTTCTTTTTGGGAAGAGGAAAGTCAGGAGTAAAACATGTTTGCTTGTCATGACACCATTCTCCTAAGCATTTCCTTCTCCTTTGCAAGGTAGCATAGTAAATGTTGATTTGTCATATATACTATAAAAAAAATAAGCGATCAGATGGACTATATATTTGCTAGTATATTCAAATCTTTAAATAATTTATGTTAGTAAATATACGTATACATGTATTTGGGCGTTCACTATTATTTAGTACAAGTTTCCATACAAGGCATTATCAATGATTGTACACTTGCAATAGCAAGTGATTTTCCCTGGAATCTAAATGACAAAAAGTCTCCACATATTTCGTTTCTTTTTTTCGGTATGTTTCAAAACATTTTATATTATTGCAATGGATTCTTACTACTGGTTTTTAGTTGTTAATAATTGATTTTACTTTTTCTACGGGCCTTAATACTTTCTTTATCCTTCAACCGAAGGTCTGGATGGTGTTCCCCTTCGAAATCTTTCTATCAAATTGAAGCTTTCATGATCATTCAGTGTGACAAAACTCAAGCTGGTTCAAGTTGTTTTGGGGAAAGGCGGGGGGATGGGGGGGGGGGTATGACAATATTTTGTTCGTGTGTGTAACAAATAAATGTATATTACCGTGTTGATCCGTTGTTGTTTTCCTTTGTATTCCAACCTGGTATGCACTCAAACAAACACAACATATTAAATATGGAGGACTGTTTTGCAGAAGAAACCTTAACACACACGTTGCTATAAAACATAAGAATAGAATGTTAAATATTCCTATTCTTAATTTTATTTACTTCTATATTCAGAAAGTCAGACAGAAAGTCAGATGTGAGTTTTAACGAAAATGTTTCTGTGAAACGAACTAAAAATTCGAACTTGAAACATCCAGGTTGTCGGTCCTCGTCGTTAACCATTTAGCCACTTCTATCTCTATCCTTCGTTGCTTACAAATAGTGCTAAGCGGACTGGGAGGATCCCTCGGAGCAAACAAAATATTTCAATGATCTCAGCCTGAAGTTTAGGAACGGTTCCCACACAAAATGCAAGCTATTTTACGACATCCTTTGGGTTAAAACTAAAACGTAGTATCCGTTCTGATACTATAATTATTCTTTTCCATCTTCGGTCAGTGAAGGAGAAATCTTTCTAGACTGAAGCAATTAAAATTTTTGTCCAATCCAGGGTGCGGGTGCACCCTTTGGAGATGTTGGCTTTTCCCAACATGAAAAACTGACCTTAGGGTCTAACTCTTCCAGGGTGGGAGAGGGGCTAAGTAAATAAGAATATCAACAAAACCACTTTATGTTCAAATCTCTGTCCCAACAAGAAAATGTCAACAAACAAAGGGAAATAACCCTTATACTACAAAATTCCATGATTTTCTCCAGATTGTTTTTGTTTTTGTTTTTTTTGTTTGTTTGTTTTTTTCAGTTATAGATATCATTTTTTTTTAATGTCGATTAAACACACAATTTGGTAACAATTCGATTTTAGTTACCCAAAATTGATCACCTTAAAAACAATTATGGAAAAAAAAAAACTCAGTAATATTATTGATGATAACCTTCTTCTTTATTTTTGTGGTTATGTGAAAACATCCTAAAAAACTTGGAGGTAAAAATTTAAAAAATATTTTAGACTTTAGAGTTGAGGGTCAGTTTAGCGAATAAATTTACCATAAAATGATCACCACTTTCAGACCAACTAATATTTGAATGACATGTGACGAGTTTTTTTTTATCATTTAATTAAAGCTTAGATGTAACTCTGTTGTGGTTTTAATTAAATGTTTTACTTATTTATTTTGTAGGTATTGCCACTGGGACTCAGGGTTAGTGGTAGTTATAATATTGGGGGAATTTTATTTTTTGTTTTCCTTGTCAAGACTATTTTTAGAACACATGCAACGTTTCTAAAATATTTTTATGCTATGAACTAGCTTAAGCTTCCGAAATGCTCTTTTAAAATGTTTTCTGTTTAATAAAATATTTTTTTCCATATTAACTAAATTTTTAATTATAAAGATTTATTATTTTTCATTGCTAAATTTTCAGCAATAAATGCCCCACCTGAAAATAATAAATAAAAACTAAGAAAAGAAAAACAAAGCAAAAACAAAAAACAAAACAAAAAAAAAACACAAAACTTGTTTTGCCCATATGCCTGACGTTATCTGGTTAAACCTGAGGACAGATGATCATTTTACTGTAAATGATTAAATGGTATGCAAAATTTATCCCCATACTAAATTCTAAAATACTGAGTTTCTAAGGTTGTTTACACGCAATCGCCTAAAAATGCAGAATCTCATTGTTTTTTTTTTTTTTTTTTTTATTATTTGGGGGGGGGGGTAATTATTTTAGGACCCTTATCAACAAATTTATCGAAACTTGTTTGGATTAGTAATTGAGAGTTACGGCCCTTTAACTAAAACCGGCTACGTCGTTAGACTGTTTTTTATATTTCACGCAAAAATTCTCTTCATGTTATTCCCAAGTACGCTTGTATTTTATTTGTCTGAATAAATGCCCATCTTACTATTGCTATCACCCCCTTATAGGATTAAAGATAAAACGCCCAATGATTTAGAATTAGCATTAAAAAAACTTAAGTCAAAGCGAATATAAACAAATACTTGTCACGCCGTCCTCTTGCATCTGAGTGCATGCATAAGAAATCTTGGTGCTTTGTAAAGCTATCATCGACAAACCGGTTTTTATAAATATATCGTTTTTAGCAAAAATAATATTACGTACTTAATTGTCATGTCGAAAATAGTAATATATCAAAAAATTATGAATACAATGTCCAGTAAAGCAACTGATATTGTGTTTTTAGTAAAAAAAAAGAAAAGAAATCCAAAAAGAAAAAAACAAAACGGCTATCGCTATAGACAACAAATATTGCACAAGTAATTACACAAGTAATCTAAAATATTCTTTTCTGAGTTAGCCTCCTACTGCCTACTCTATAACGTATTAGAAAAATGCTATTTTACCCAATTTTCCGTAAAAATTACTTTTAACTAAAAATAAATTTCTACTCGATGAATTTTCGTAATTTTTGGATATATTACTATTATCGGCATGACAGTTAAGTACGTAATATTATTCTTGCTTAAACACACACACACACACACACACACACACACATATATATATATATCGAGCACTTTTTAAGTAAATACTTAAAGTTTACGAATAAATCTATACTTTCGTATATTAATTTTATGTGAGTAAATTAAGTAGTTATATATATATATATATATATATATGCGTGTGTGTGTGTGTGTGTGTGTGTGTGTGTGTGTGTGTGTGTGTGTGTGTGTGTGTGTGTGTGTTTTAATCGATTTGTCGACTGTAACTTTTAGGGGGAAAAAATTTAAGAGAAACTAAATTCCTCTGCCCCCAAACAAAATAATAATAATAATAATAATAATAATAATAATAATAATAATAATAATAATAATAATAATAATAAGAAGAAGAAGAAGAAGAAGAAGAAGAAGAAGAAATAAAACACAACGACACTTCCTTCTCGTTTAAAATGCACCGCATTTATTTGTCAACAAAATAACAAGATGAACAAGCAAAGTCCAATTAGTAAGAGTTCTTGTAAAATCATCGAGGTTAGAATATTCAAGTTAGGTGCTGAAAATCCTTTGTGGAATTACTAAGATTAAAAGTTCATGAAAGTCCTTCGTTAAAATGATAAGATTGGAAGGTAAAAGTCTTTTGTGAAAATAATGTCCTTATTTTAAGGTTTTTGTTTTAACTGGCGAAGTTCGCCTTATTCGAAAGTCCCATGAGGAAAGTAGTCCGTTGTTAGTAATTCTTATAGAAAATGTACGGAATGGGTGCGTGTGTGTATAAGTGTGTGCGTGTTTTTTTTTGGGGGGGGGATGCCCGCGTGGCGTGTGTAATTATGGTTTCGACAGATTTTAAAACGACGATGAGATGAAAAAAGAGACATGTTCTCGTGTCAAGTTAGAGCAAAAAGAGAGAGAGAAAGAATGTTTGTTGCGTTTAAATACTTTTTGAATCGGATTCCAGCACAAGATTGCTGCTTCTGATATTTGGTTTGGGAAAACATTAAAAAAACAATCTTCTAAAATTTCTCATTGGTCGATATTGTCACGTGGTATTGTCTTCACCTACGTCCGCCAGAAAATGTCCATTTTGCTTTTGTTATTGTGAGAAAAGCGCGTGGGCGTATTTGAAATTATGTCGTTGCTGGAAGAACTTATTTTTGTGCAAATGCGCGAGGAAATTAAAATCAATGAACGTTCGTTTATTTGCGTTAGTGACAGCACAAGTACCGAAATTTTCTCCATAGTTGTTTCCAATTTTCGCGCGGTAGCACTCAACATCCACCTGCTGATGTATTTAATCTTTATTAGCGAATGGATTCCGGGTGTTGACAAACGGCGATCCATTTTTAGAAAATAAATAAATAAATAAAATGCTGAAACCATAAGTATAAGATGGAAAGCCAGGCGAGCTAACCAAGAGCGGTAACTCTATTTTATCAAACACTGGCGTTGAATTTTAGTAACCTTTAATAACAAAAATAAAAATATAAATAAATAAAAATAACCAGTATGATACTATTTTTTCTACGGCTGTGCGCCCTTTTCCTGATGTTGGAGTTAATGAAAGACGTTAAAAAAATTTTTTTGGATCAATTCCCACGCGAGCTTAGAGTTAGTGACTTCTTAAAAAAAAGAAAGAAATAAAAAAGGAAAAGAAAAATGATAAATTTGTAGATGAATATCCTCGGCTACCGTCTTACTTCCAATGATGAAGCGATGTGAGTGTTAACATTATGAACAACTTGGCGAAAAAACCAAAAAAACAAAAAAAAAAGAAAACAGCAACAAGTGGTGACCCGTTTGGCATATAAATTATACATTTAGCGTAAAATGGTCCTCTATTTCAGGGCCATTCTCTAACCAGATGCAGTTTTAGATCAATTAATCAGATTTTATCATTTTTATTTATTTATTTATTTATTGCTAAAATAAAATCAATTCTGTACGTTTATTTTTATAACCGAAGTCCGAGTAGCCATCCTCCCCGAATCTCTCTCTTCATTCTACCACTAATCATAAATCAGGATTGCAAGCTTCCCCTCACACAAAATACTAGTTTAACCCTCCCACTAACCATAAGTTCGAGTGGCATGTCCCCTCTAAAAATAGATAAATAAAATCCTGTAACCCTACTACTAACCCTTATTCTGAGTGATAAGCATCCCCCAAATTTGTTTAAGTATCCTAAAATACAAATGTTCAATAATTACTACAAAATTAGGTGTTGATTTTACGCTAAATTTATATACAAAACTGATTCCCCACTCTAAATTTTAATGAAAATTTTTTTAAAGTTTTTCAGGGTATTCACAAGTTATCGCCTGAACAATTAGAATCTCATTTTTCTTTTTTTTTTTTTTTTATCCTTTGGAGATGGAGGTTAAATAATACCATTCGATTTTTGTAAAAATGTCTCAGCATATTATTTTTGTTAGCATGAATAAAAGAACACTTTCAAAAATATGTTTTTTTTTTGTTGTTGTTTTGTTACCTAAATTCCATTGATGTTAAAAAATGAAAAGGGCGAGGAGAATTAAAAAGTAAATTTGAATTAAGATTCAATTATCAAAATCGAAATTAAATTCACAAGAGAAATTTAGATTCTCATTTAAAGCAAACCCAAGGTTTGATGCAACGACGATTTAAAACAAAATATTGTTCACTCACAAATGAAATAAAATAAAACATTTTTACAATCACGCTGCTTAAAAAAGGGTATAATCCAAGTAAACCTTCAAAGTCAATTGCAACGACACAAAATAATTGCACGAAAACTTTAAGCGACCGACTTAAAACAATATATAGATAAACGACGTACAATGCTTTTACTACGAAGCATTTTTACCAAGAAAGATAACTCTTATATTATTTATATGGATTATTTCCCTTGATAACTGATGATTCAAATCTTCAAATCATTAAATAAAACGGAAAAAGAATCTAAAAGATTAAAAAAAAGAAGAAGAAAAACACTTGTTTGTAGTTATTTTTAATTATTAAGATCTATCGTGAATAAAATTCGAAAATAAAATTAGGTGAAACTTTAGAGGTAATGTTTAAAGGTCGCGGTTGAGAAACATACGAATAATTTCTGTATAGGTTTTATTAGGTACGTGCAAAATGGATAGACGATGCTCAAAATGTATCAACATTTTGATCCTTCCCTTTACTTAAAAAATTCACCAAAAATCAGGAAATTAACTAATTTTAATGAAATTTTCAGTATTCATCAAATAATGATCACGGAATATAATGAATCCATTTTTTATATTATTATTCTTAGTAGAAATGTATTATTTTGTTTAAATAAAAAACACCTTTACTAAAGTTATGGTTTTCAGTGGTAAAAAAAAAAAAAAAAATGAATGAATCTTTTCTTTTTTTTTGTGAAAATAAAGCATCGTAAATTGTAACAATAAAAAAGCAAAATGAATTTTTTTCAGGGACATTACGAAAAAAGCCCCTAAAGTATGTATTACTGAATTCGATATAATTCGAAGAAAAATTAATTTCTCGACCTACCGATTCCATTGCATTAAGCATTATTTATTTAATATTGTCACACACACACACACACACACACACACACACACACACACACACACACACACACACACACACACACACACACACACACACACACACACACACACACACACACTTATAATTGCAAAAAATATTTCCTCTTTTTTATTAGATTGCATTTATCACATAATTTTTACATGTAAGATTCTAATATTTTCCTTAGTTGAATGAACATGTAACTTTCAACGGAACATGATTTTTATATAATCTTGAAAAAAAAATGAATTTAAAAACAGGAACACAGAAAAATAATTTAATTAAAAAATGGTAAAAATTGTACAAACGTTCACGATAGGAATGTATGGATGCACAGCTGGGAGGAGGGGGAGAAAACTAGCACTTCCTCCAACTACTTGACATCATTTTCAGGCAGCCTTTTGACTTTCTGACAATTTGGGTTTCCACAGAATTCATGCGTAGACGACTTCATTTTTTTTTTGTTTGTGTGAAGCCACTATCTCTCGCTTTTGGGAGCTAATTAAGCTACTTTTTGTACAAAGAAAATGTTTATTTATTTATTTATTTATTTCAATATTTTAGGGCTTTACTTTACTAATTATCTCTGAAATAGACCCAGAAAGCCAATATTTACCTTTTAAGGGATTTTTACAATGAATTTATTTAACTTCAAAATATAACTAAACTTGTCAGTTCCGAATGTCACCGTGAAAACATTTTTCATTATAACTTTTTTCTCGGGTACAAACATTTTTTTGCTTTTGGAAATTAATCTTTCAAATACAATCGAAAAGTAGGTGAGAACCTACAAAAAAAAAAAAAAATGATAAACCGGCTTTCAAAACTATGTCCCTCTTTCATTTTTCCACCATTTTAACCTGTACCTAGGTTTTATGTTCTTATTTTGTAAAATATTATTAACTTATATTATTATTAATGGATATTATTAAATGGTGAATCGTTTCGAGTGAAAATTCAAGTTTCGTGTTTAGATAAACATGACACCAGGTCAAATTCGGTGGCCATTTTGTTTTGATTTAGCTTATTTACATAATGTTGACACATTTTAAGCTTGCTTTTCTCAATTTTACATGCATAATACTAAATGGATTTTAAATGGAAATGATTCCTCATCTAGTAATACATAACAAAGGCAACAACATAAAACTAGTTATAGTCTATACAGAATTTTGTCTTCGCTTTTTAACTGCAACCTTTAAACATTATTGTTTTGGAATATAGGCTCTAGTGGACGAAATTGACTTTTAACAGGGCCTGAAAAATTTAACAGCCCTGGACAATATCTTGTATAATTAATGTTACTTTTCGAGTGTTAAAACTAATAGTAAAACATGTGCCCTTCCTTATTCTTTAATAATCGTAACACATATTGACAACACGAAAAAAAAAATACATATAAATAAAAGTAAAATATTGTTAAACGTTACTATTGGCATGAAAAATTACTTTAAAAGAAATATAGCTGGGAATTTTTTTTTTACATAGGTATAACCACTTATCAAGGCCCAGGGACCACTCGAGGATAAGGGTTAAAGAGTGTACAGTAGTCAATTGGACAATATAGTAATTGTCAGTAATGAAAATTCAGTAAATTTGTTAACTTAAGGCTAACGGCTTATCAAGAACTTGTTTACATTAGACTTGAAGACAACCATATTGTAGTCAGCTGGAAAGCCGGAAAACGGAAGACAGTTCCACAGGTATGCAGTTCCAAGAAAGAAACTTTGTTCATGGAATCTACGTTTAGGTTTAGGCACAGGTAAAGTGTGGGGGGATTATTGATAGTGTTTTCAGCTAGACGAGTGTTTCTTGTGAAAGTTTGGCAAGAGGGGTACCATAGACTGAAGCTCAGTCGAGCACTTGCCATGAAAATAACGATAAAGCAAAGATAAACTTGCTACATCTCTTCTGTGAGAAAGGGGTTGCAGGGAAGAAAATAGTCCAAAACTGTTTTGCTTTAGTTACTCGTCTGTGATCTATTTGTGTTAAAAATTTAAAGACTGAGTGAACCGTAATAAATATTTTGGTGATTGTGTATAATTTTCAACAAAAAAAAAATGTGAAAAACAAACAAACAAACAAACACATATTCAACGAATAACTGCTACCAAAAGAAAGAAAAGAAAGAAAAGAAACAACAACAACAACAACGACAACTAATAAAATTAATAATAATAAATAATAAAATTAATAATAATAAATAAAATTAATAATAATAAATAATAAAATTAATAATAATAATAAAGCTCACTAAAAAAGTTTTATTTAGTGACTGTTACAGATGGGTCATGCTTACTTAATTTAGCCTGATTTCTGATATATTACAGGTTCTGGCTTTGTCCAAGATAGAAATAGAGGACCCAGGAATAGATTTCTGACTATATTTGAATTAATTGCATAAATAGGTGTGCAGAATAGTCACACGTTATGAGAATGTAACATTATCTTGACATCTTTCTATAGGATAATATTTAGCTTTTCTGCTTGTCCATTATTCTTGGCGGGTATCTATTTGTTTTCAACGTTGCAATGTGCTTTTCATGTATGTAGTTTCTGTTTTTTTTTTTGTTTTTTTTTTTCAAATAAATCAGTAACTTGATCAAAAATGCAAGAGCCGTTCACCTGAATAAGTCTTTGTAACAAGTGGCTGACCAAAAATATGATGAATCGTATCTGATCCACCATAGTTTTGAACATCTTAAAATCCAACATGAGTAACACTACCGAGCCATTGACATAATACTGGATGTAAAAATTGCAAGACTGAGCAAGCATCAACATCATCTTTCAAGGCCTACCAATACTCTCCAGAAAAAAAGACACAATAACCTAAACTTTCTTGGACATTTATCCACCACTAAAAATTTCTAAAAATTTAATCAAAGAAGTCATCATGGAAAACACTATGAAAGAGGTTGAACCAGTTTAAATCTTGTTTAATTTTACTTCAATCGAAGTTCTTAAAAGTTACAGAGTTCCTTCCTAGGTGCTAACACTTGATCTCTATATGAGATACATAAATATTCAAATATTCCATGAAGTTGTCAATTACATCTCAAACATTGAGTTAGTAAAGAAGTTGAGAACATAATTTTCCTCTCCCCAATTAAAAATATTATAGTATAGCTTTTTTGTAATCTCTTGGCCTTACTAGATTTTAGGACAAAAATTCATCTAGTCTAGTGGATTACCCAGCTTCATGTTGTTATTTGAGGTAACATCACTCTGAGAAGTTGTACCTTTCCTTGTGGCTTATCCATACTAAGGAGATCTTATTTGGACCACAGATATCATGTGATTTTGAATATTTAGTCCGGATTTGCTTTTAGGGAAAAATATCCTCATGCCATCTTGGTCTGACAAACCCCTGTGCAAAAATACCTTAGATGCTTGCAAATATTACCTAGTAGACATTCAAGTTAATACAACTGAATATGCACAGCTAAATTACTCCATTACTGAACATTTGTTGATTAATTCAAGGACATGAGGACCCATTAACTTGAACGACACTCCCCAATTCGAATATGGACCCATTTGTATTTATCTATTCAAACATGCATACTGACTTGCAAACCTTGTGCTCTTTCTACCGTGCAGACCTAATTGCAGATCTAATTTCGATTATAGTACATCATCAATCCAGATAATTAAATTGTCCGTATGTTAACTCCGCAACAAGAGAACCAATAAATCTGAACAATGTAACCAACAGCCACAACATTTTTTAAAACATTTTTTTTATACTTGTAAAGGTTCACCTGCACCAAGTTATTACTTTCAACAAACAATGCAGTTTTAACCAACAACCGTGAAATTGTTTTACTCTTTATTCTTTTGAATATTCACCCACATTCATTCATTACTTTCAATGAACAGTGTAGATTCAACCACAACAAGAATTCACTTGTACCACACACCCCACTTATTCACAGACCCACTTGCACTGTGCAAAAAGCTTCTTTCTTAGAAGTGCACACCTGTGAAACTCTCTTCCGTTTGCCTGTTTCCCACCTGACTACAACCTGGATGTCTTCAAGTCCAACATAAACAAATTCCTAATGAACCGCCCCCTTAAGTAAGACACTTCATCAAATCTTCAATACTAACGATTACTACGATACTATCCCATTGATTACTGTACATGCAATAACCATGGCTTCCGGGCTTTGATAAGTGGTGACTACCTTGTAAAAAAAAAATTTTTTTTAATGGTTTCGCTCACCAACAATCGCCAATTTTAAAGCTGTTATTTTTTTTTTTTTTTGTGGCCTTTTTCTCATTCAACTTCTCTTCTGGTCGTATTGTTGTCTCTTACATTCGTGACTGCCAAGGAGTCAAGCACACGGTATATCAACCCTTTTCAGGTTCAATCATTTTTGCCAAATTTTTCATGCGTCAAGTCTTTTACATCTCTAAATATTTGTTCATGGTTTTCGGTTTGATTGTTTTGTTTTAAAGTATGTCAACTTTTTTTCAGGTTATTCTATGTTGAATGCAGAAATATTTTGTTTTGCTTTAAAGTATATCAACTTTCTTCAGGTTATTTAATGTTGAATGCCGTAATTTTGAAAAAGGTTTAGTGCTTCAAATTCTTTATATCTTCAGATATTTATTCATGGCATTTGGGTTTTTGGTTTTGTGAAAGAAAATTGTTGTTTTTGTGTTGGGCTTTGTAGAACATGATTGAGTTTAGCAAGGGAAATAAAAAAAAGCATCAATGTTACGCCAAGAAGTAGGTATCTTCAAATAGCATGATCTGGAATAAACCAGGTTAAGTATAGCGAAGATGTCATATTGTTCTATTCCGCCACCATTTTCGAAATATTGGGCATAGAGTAAACATCTGAATCTGTCACTATAATCCATTATCATTCTGTTTGTACTTTTCGTTTTATGTTAGGTATGCTTTGGATGGCCACGAAAATACCAAGGGCTCTATTTTCTTTTCCACAGTTTATTTACAGGATAAAGAGACTCACATTTATCAGCAAAAAGACATATGACCTGAACAAGGAAACAATATTCAGCTGCTGTCATGAATAATAATAATCCAGAAGACGAATTAATGGATGTTGGGTTCAAAACATTTGAGATACCAATACCCGAAAACTGGTTCTGAACAACAAAGATCAAAAGAAAATGTAAGATTATGGACTTCATTGAAATAAATCCTAAAAGAAAAACAGTATTGTCTTCATAGTGAGTAAAGCTAAAAAGGAGATGTTATGGTGTGATGCTAATCTACCCAATTTTTTAACACATGCACTCTTCAAAACAGTATGTATAGAGATTACGACAAAGTCTCCACGTAGTTTTGGAATGTTTTTCTATAATATAATATAATGTATTTCTTTAAATACACTCTCTTATAAATATACCCCGTGTTGTCTTATTTATTATCGGCTTTTAAAGGTCATAACAGATGCATATCGTTTTTTTTTTTTAACTTGAATAATTGTGGTTATAATACAGTCACTGACTCATCTTAATTTTAAATAGCTCTTTTATTTCTAAGTATTTTTTAATTTCTTAATATTTTTTCATTTTTTTTCAGTTCCTGAAAATTAATTATGGAAAAATTCAGTATCGTCCAACGTACAAAAATTGTAAATCAAAGCTCAACAATTCAAACCCAAGAGCCAATCGCAGACATTTCAATGTGAGAGATGCACCTATTTTGGGGATATCTAAAGGAAAAGGTTTTTCTCAACAATCCCCGATCTTTAATGGAGCTAATAGAAAATATCACTAGAGAAATAAGAGAAATAAGAGAAATAAGGCCAGAAACTTTGGAGGTAATCAGAAAATGGAAGGCATTTGCATGATGTGCTTTTTTTCACATTTAACAATACAAGTTTCTCGAGCTTACTAAGGTAAAATAAAGTTTATCGCCTTTATTTTATGATACTGTAATTTCATGCATATAACTGTTAAAATAAAAAAAGTTATTTAAAATTAAAATTGGTCAGTGACTTGTATATTAGATACGTATATACTTGTACATTAGAGAAATTTTACACACATTATCGTTGCTCTTTTGTCGACACATCTCCTAATTCCCATGCATTTTGAACTAATACTTTTAGAGATGTTAATCACTGAAGACGCAAAATGTAGATGAACGTTTACCTGAACAACAGCAACATGAATAGTAGTTTATGACTAGAATATATATGGCTAAAATATTTTTTGCGAAAATTTACAAACATCATCGTCTTTTTGTTCTTGCTTTTTTTTTTGTTTGTTTTTTGTTTTTAATAACGTGTTAATTTTTATTGATTTAGGAATTGTTGTTTCGGAGACACGTCGTTAATCACCAAATGACGCAAAATGAAAACAAGCGTTTAGCGGGAAATAATAGGATGCATATTGTTTTGTTCTTTTGTGATTTAAATATTTATGGTTATAATATTTTTAGTAAAATTGTACGACTATTACCGTCGCATTTTTTTTTTTTTAATCATTCAATTCTCATCAATTTAGAACTGGTATTTTTGGAGATAAGTCGTAAATCACTAAATACGCACAACGGAAATAAATATCTGGCGGGAAGCGACAGAAGGCATGCAAGTTTTATAACTTGCATATTTGCAATTTTGATGTTTTAACGAAATCCAACACATATTACCCTGGATGATTTGTTTATCAAGATACTAATTTTCTATCAATTTACGACTTGTATTTTCATGGCGATATCTATAACTAAACAAGTAAAAAAGAAACTAACGTCCAGTGGAACTTAATGAACGGCATACTGTTTGTTATATAACTTGAACCTTTCTATATTATATTTTTCTTTGTTTGTCTGTATCCATGTCCATTTCACTTTTTTTTTTCGGAAACTACTGAGCCAATCCTGCTGAAATTTTGTATGAACCTTTATTATGATACGGCGCAGCGAACTAAGTATTATGGTATCTGTTCGATCCATGGTTAAGGATTAATAGGATTTAGTAGGGATTGGCCACCATAAAACCATACTCTAAAAGTTTTTTCGAAAACAATTGGGCCGATCTGGCTGAAATTTTGTTATGATAAGGTAAGAACGGAAACTGAACATAGTTCAGGGAAAGTTGTGAGAAAAAGGTCTAGGAGACTCGCATACTGGCTCTCAGTGTCGGGCATACGGGTGGGTTCGTGAACAATTTGAGTTAGGTCATAAGCAATGGAGAAATCATAACAGAACCTCCCCTCATCATCGGTCTTGTTCGAGTGGGTTAACCATTCCACATTGTGAACATTGAAGTCTCCACATACATGAATATTATCTGAAGGATAAGCAGATAGGACGTGGTAAATTTTCTCAGATATGCTTAATTAAGTTAGAGTATCCTTTAATTACGAACTCATTTAGGGAAATAGACTGTCCAATGCCAGTTTTTTATGAGTATTTTCAGCGTAACTCTCCACACATTTACATAGATCTATCAACTAATTTTCACCAATTAAAAAATAATATTTTTGGAAATATGTTTTTTTTTGTTTTTTTTTTACATAGGCATCACCACATTATCAAGGCCCAGAGGCCACTCAAGGATAAGGGTTAAAGAGTGTACAGTAGAAATTGGAAATTTATATTAAACATTAGTAATGAAAATTTGGTAATTTGATAACTTATATGGAACGGCTCATCAAGAACTTATTTACTTTAGACTTGAACACAACCATATTGTAGTCAGCCGGAAAGCAGGAAAACGGAAGACAATTCCACAGGCCTGCAGTTCTAAGAAAGAAGCTTTGTTCATGGAATCTACGTTTAGGTTTAGGCACAGATAAAGAGTGGGGGAAATTATTGATAGTGTTTACAGCTAGACGAGTGTTTCTTGTGAAAGTTTGGCGAGGGGGGACCATAGATTGAAGCTCAGTTGAACACTTTCCATGAAAATAACGATACATCAGAGACAAACTCACAACATCTCTTCTGTGAAATAGAGGTTGCAAGGAGGAGAAAAGGACATCTCCTACGAGGCTACGAAGTCTATTTTGAACTCTATCAAGGCAGGACAAGTCCTTTCTAGCAGCTCCTGCCCAGATGTGGCAGCAGTATTCCATCCTTGGACGTACCTGGCTCTTATATAGATAGAGAATAGCATCAGCAGTGAGATATCTACCGGATCGATAGAAAGATCCCACCATTTTTCCAGCGGCCTTGGCAACAGATTTGATGTACGTGTTCCGTTTAAGATCAGGAGTAATGGTCAAGCCAAGAAGCTTGTCAAAACTTGAGGCCTCCTGAAGACGAGAGCCATTCATTTCAATTGATGACAAATGTGGATTAGAATGTTGATGATGTAAAGAGAGAAGCTTGGTTTTAGATGCATTAAAAGTAACCAGCCACTCCTTTTCCCATTGTACTACGTGCTCAAGATCAGAGGAGAGAGAATTGGAGAGAACTTGGTCGTTTACTGTCTTAGATGTGGTACCATAAATGGTAGTGTCGTCAGCATAAATGTCTACAAATGATGTAAGGATATGATTTGGAAGATCATTAATGTAGATCAGGAAAAGAGTTGGGCCCAGGATGGATTCCTGAGGGACACCGGCATTAATACTGTGAGCTTCTGATTTTTGCCCCTCAACTACTACTCTTATGAACCTATCAGAAAGAAATGATTTAATAATTGAGAAGACTTTTCCAGCTATACCATAGCTAGCGATCTTATGAAGTAAACCTTTATGCCATACCCTATCAAAGGCTTTAGATATGTCAAGAGCAATTGCCCTAGAAAGATTGCCACCGTCGAGAGATTTGCTAATCCTATGCGATATAACTGTAAGGACATCTGCTGTAGATCTAGCAGAACGGAAACCATATTGAGTGTCACTAAGAAGGTTATTTTTGTTGAGATGGTTGATTACTTCTGTATTTAACACAGATTCTAGCAACTTACTCATGACACACAGGAGACTTATTGGCCTGTACTGAGAGGGGGATGAGCGATCACCTGAATTCTTAAATACAGGGCATACTGATGAGATTTTCCAGGGAGATGGGAAACTATTCTCCTTAAGACAACGTTTAAACAGTTTTGTAAGTATGGGCGCTAGTTCAGGTTGAAGTTTTTTGAGTACTGTTGTAAAATACTGAAAAAAATAATTGGAAGCAACCTTTTTTAACGGCGTGGTAGTTTTTTTTTTTTGTATAATATTTAATTATGGTTATATTTTGATTTAAATTCTACAGATAATTTCATGACTTTTTGTTGATCCGAGTCTCATCACTTTAATACGAATTTATCCCTGGCATATGTCGGTAGACATAAGATTTGCAAAACGGAAATTGACGTTTAACGCGATATAATGAGTAGGGCTATGACAACAGCATATTGTTTTTTATTTGTTTTGATTCTCAGGTATATATCCATTGATATCTCATATGTTTTTATGTAGAGTGATGTGATCCTCGGTTGATTAATTGTATCTAACTGTGTCAGATATATACTCGAGAGTCAAAACAATGAAAAGAATATGCTATTGTAATAACCCCAATAATGAGATACGAATCGTTTTCTGTATAACTTTAATATTATAGGTATCCGTTTCATACGATTTTACACGTATTATCATGGCTTTTTGTCGATCTACCTAATTTCTATCGCATTAAGACTAGTAATTCCAAAGCCATGTTTGTTAAACACTAAATGTGCAAAATAGAAACGAACTTTTAGCAAGACTTGATAAGATGCGTATCAATTTTTTATAACTTGAATATAAATTAGTATAGTAATTTTACAGACATCTCCCCTAAGTTTTCGTCGATCTAGAATGAAACGTGCTGCAACAACAATAGAGGAATTATGAAGCAAACAAACAACAAGAGATTTTGTGTTTTAAATGAAACAACTTATCTTCCTTATAGAATTGCATCAAAATCATATCTGTTTTCTATTTGTGGGTATTTCATTTCGACTTCCAGATAATAGCGGGCCATGAGGAGAGAATACGCACTGGTCCGGGGCTTTCGGGGATATTCTCTCCTGATGACTTGCTATTATCTGGAAATAACTCCACATGTATAAAACAACCGATAAATAAATTGGTATTTTTAAAGCAGCTCTACGGATATTGTCATTAAATCTTTGTCAATCTCTCCACTATTTCTCGTGATTTTTTGAACTGGTAATTGCGGAGATATCTTTAAACACTAAATGCGAAATAAAACAAACAAAAAAAAACGAATCTTTAGTGGAACACAACTATACATCGTTTATGCACAAATGTAATAGTTATAGAAATATTTTAGCGAATATTTACAGACATGACCATCTTTTTTTTTTGTCAATTTCCACACTGATTTTCCTTATCTAGTCCTTTTTTTGTTTTTCATTTTATTTCTTTGAAGATTGTAATGCTCAGTATGGAGCAGCCAAACAAGCTGCCAACATTGTCTGGATTTTTATTGAAACCAACCGAGAGCTCTTTTTAGTATCCCCGCTGTTCCCTTAAGTGGAATTGTCTGGATCTCTTTTGCACTTGATTCACCAGGAATATTAGTTAGGTAGGACTTCAGGTTCTTCTTCATAAGCCCTGTAGCACCTATAATAACTGGTATGATTGATATCTCCCTAAGATTCCAGTTTCTTTTCATATCATACATGAGACCTTGATATTTAGTCTGTTTCTCCCTTTCAGCTCTGTTCAGACCTCTATCATTAGGGACATTCACTTCAACCAAGGTTGCCACTCTCTCTGACTTATTCTATATAAATATATCAGGTTTGATAGCAGCATTTTCAAGGTAGGTGGCTGTAGCGATTACATGGTCGTAATATATGGTATATAAGTCATTTCCAACTGTTCTTTCAGGTTGATGTTCCCAGAACTTGCTGTTACACTGGATGTTTAATTTTTTATAGATGGTCCAGTGGAGGTACTTACATACTCCATCATGTTTCGCTGTGTAGTACCCGGCCCCCAAACACCCTTTCAACTTGATACCAGATGTCTCACACTTTTCAATTCTGTATGCCAGAACCTGCATTTGTTGTCATTAGTGATACCTGCCATCTTCTTGAATGCGTTGGTTATCAACCCCTGGTCTTGGTGTCACTTTATGTCTATTTTTATTTTTTATTACATTTTCACCCCAAACAAGGCAAATTGCCACTTTGGTGTAGGGGGCTACTATCAGGGGCAACAACTACTGGGGTACTATGTAGAGATTTGGGCAGCAAGATGTCGGTTCACGTTACATTTGAACTTCTGCACGTCAGTACTGTTGGGGAAGCAGGGGCCTGGAATGGAATTCCAGAGTCTAGCCGTTCTGGGGAAGAACTATTGGAGTAAAAAGATCTTTTACATCTAGGGATCTCTACAGTGTGGGGGTGGGATTTAGCAGCCTCTCGGGTTTGTCGAGGGTTCTCACGTCGTGGGGGCACAAGTGCTTGCAGTTCATCAGAGCATTCATCATTAAAATACTTGTAGAAAAGGCAGAGGGATGCAACATTTCGTCGATGGGACAGAGGCTGAAGCTTAGATGCCAGTTCAGGGCCTATCAGGTTTGCGACTCTCTTTTGAACCTTGTCAAGGAGCGAGAGACTAGTAGCAGATGTACCAGCCCAGATGTGACAGTAATACTCCATACATGGGCGAATGGTGGCCTTATAGAGGTACAGGATACTTTCGGGTGTTAGTAGTTGTCTAGCACGGTAGAGAGAGCCCACCTTTCTTGCAGCGGCCCTGGCAATGCCTTCAATGTAATTGTTCCAACTCATGTTTCCTATGAACGTTAGGCCAAGGAGTTTGAAAGATGTACTCTCAGATAAAGAGCCGTTGGCCATTGCTATAGGTGGTAGAGAGGGTTTCTTGTAATTATTGAATGAAACTAGTTTAGTCTTGGCAGCATTGAATGCGACCAACCAATTTTGTCCCCATTCCACCACAGATTGGAGGTCATCCTCTAGTGTTTCTGCCATTTCTTTAGAAATGTGTTCATTCGTCTTCCTGTCGTGCCTGCCATAGAGTGTAGTGTCATCAGCATATAAAGCGGAACAATCTAGAAAGCTGCCATCAAAACACGCAAACCCAAAACAAATGTTTGTCGAGATATTACGACGCTTACAATATATATTTTAATAGAATCTTACACATTACTGTAGATTTTTGCCGTTTCCTCTTTAATAATTTGCTTTAATTTTAAACTAGGGGTTACAAAGATAAATCCTTATACAATTAATACGCAAAACGGAAATGAACTTATAACAGGAAATCATAAGTTACATATCGTTTTCTTTATGGCTTGATTATTCTTGAATATATTTGAGTTAAATTTTACGCACATGACTTTGGACTAGCAGGACCTGTGGAAATTCTACAGGTTAAGAAATATATTTAATCAACAATTGTTTTGATACAAGATGATAAATTTCAGGATAGCGCAAAAAGTAGTTTTTTTCAGCGGAAAATCCAATAATCCACCGTAAATATAAGTTTATTAACATTTTTATTGTGATCTGCACCGACCAGACACTCGTTGGTGATAACTGTCATTAGTATTTTTGTTGCTGTTGTTGTTATTGTTGTTGTTGTTGTTGTTGTTGCAATGGGGGATGATAGTGGTCTGCACTGACAAAACACTGACTGGCGATAATTAACTTATTTATCGTAAACAATTGTTTATTGAGGGTTTTAGAATATTCCATTTTCATTCTAAGGGGATTCAGCAGTATAACACTCAGGGCGATTTGGAATATTCCATTTTTATTCTAAGGGGATTCAGCAGTATAACACTCAGGGCGATTTGGAATATTCCATTTTTATTCTAAGGGGATTCAGCAGTATAACACTCAGGGCGATTTGGAATATTCCATTTTTATTCTAAGGGATGTTCGGGGTGGTGACGGTCGAAGATTATAAGTTATAAGCGTAATTATATATAGATGTTATTCGATCGATCTACTAATCAGGACAAGTGCTTTCTAAGGTATGTCCTTAAATATTATATACGCACAATGGAAACATGTTTAGCGGGACATTATTAGGCACATATTGTTAATTTTAAAACTCGGATATTCATGGCTATATTTAAGCGAAATTTTTTTCATAGATTGCCATAAATATTTTATCGATCTTTGTACTAATTCTTATTTGCTCGGGATTAGCATTTACAAGGATAAGTTGTTAAATATTAAATATGTAAATTGGAAATGAACGTTTGTAAAGGCTTCGAATCAATGAGTGACAGGTAGCAGTTTTTCAAAAACTATGATAAAATAAAATAAATGTAGTTTAAATTCCTAGGTACACTAAGTTAAACTTAGCACTTGCATGAACCGACTTACTCTAGAAAATGCAACTGTATAACAGTAAAAAAAAAAACAACTAAAATTAACGCCGGGTGGCCTACATTGTGTATAATTATTTAAAACAAGCGATAATCTTTGTCAAAATGATGCCTAAAACTTATAAAAATTGTGCGTACTCAGAGTAGTATTTATGACTGAGTCAAACTTAAAAATCATATGGACACCTCCAGTTAGAGACCTCAAGTATGCACTGGAAACCAAGAGGCGTAGTAGTGAATGAAACAAACGCGCTTTTTATTTATTTATTCATTTCTATTTATTTATTTATTTATTATTTTTTGCATATTTGATTTGTTACTTCTGTCCCTAAAGCCTCTTGAAAACAACTACAGTTTTGTAATCGCAAAACTGACTTCGTGACAAAGTTATAAATAACGTCAGTTCATGGGTGTGTTTTTTTTTTCCGAGAAAAGGCAGCGCCCAAAATTGACAATATCATCTCACTCGGTGAATTCATTTTTTGTTGTTGTTGTTGTTGATTTGGGTAAGATTTCAGCTTTTATTCAATGGGCATAGGAGAGACGCTATTCTGATTTTATTACTGAGAACTTACGTAATTCTAATCTGGGATGATCGCAATGAATGTTTTGCGCAAATAACTTAGAACCATCAAACAAGCTTAGTTCTCTCTCTCACACTCTCTCTCTCTCTCTCTCCACACACACACACACACACGCACACACACACACACACACACACACACACACACACACACACATATATATATATATATTATAATAATAAAGTCGTATTCTTGTTTGTTTATTCACAATGTGCATCATAGCAGATGACGTACTATTTCGACCTGGCAGTGCCAGGTATATACAATTAGTACATATCTCTACAATTATATAAATGCGACGTTGTCTCTGTGTGTGAGTTCGTTCCTTATAGACTTCGAAATTTAAAGAGCTTAAGTGTATGAATCTGGGAGTGATCTTAGTTAAGTTTTGTCTCAGAATACCCCCGATAATTACTGATCATCGATAATCGAAACCGTTATTTTAATTTATCTATCATCGATAATGTCATTTTTTCCTTGTCGTCGCTTAGCAATAATGATAGAACAACGGGCAGTGAAAATTCTACTGTAAGTTAATAGCGTGTTTTTTTTTTGTTTTGTTTTTTTGCATGTAATGATCTGTAGGTTCAAACTCCGCACGCAAAATTTCTTATTTTTTTTCATCAACTGCAAAGAATTTTATAAGACTTGAAATTTTTTTTTTTTTTTTTTTTTTTTTTTTTGCATGACGTGGTTTGTATGTTCAAACCCCGCACAAAAATTTCTTAATGTTTTTTTTTCGTTAACTGGAAAGAAGTTTATCTATCTATCTATCTATCTATCTATCTATCTATCTATCTACTCTACTCTACTCTACTCTACTTTACTCTGCTTTACTCATATATAAAAGGCACTTTGTGTGTGTGTGTGTGTGTGTGTGTATGTATGTGAGTTAATTCCCTATAGCCTCCAAAACGACTGTGCCGATTCTTTTTTAAATTTCACACACATATATCTTATGTGTCTGGAAGTGTTTTTATATAGGGTTTGTATCGGAATAACTCTGATAAGTATCAAAAATCGATAATCGAAGATATCTGATTAAAGAAGGAACAGTCCAATTTTGGTCAAAGTTAACACTTTTATGCAGCCTGCCAACATAATTGCATTCAAGAAGTTTTATCAACACACAAGTAGAATGACCCAGCCTATAAAATCAACAGTAGGTTCTTTGATAAGACAGAGGCGCGTTCAAAATGAACGCCTCTGTTTAGAGTATAAGTGGGCCGTTGTACTTGACTTAATTCATTATATAGAATTAAAAATAATTTCATAAAATCAACAGTAGGTTCTCTACATTGCAATGTAGACTACAGTGAATTCCCCCGGTGCACAGCAGTGAGTTCCTGACTAGAGCAGGCAATCAATTGATTTGATTGACGAATGAACGATTTCACCGATTTCGATGACAATAAAAGTATTAGAAGTGTGGAACATTTGGTAATCCTCTTTAAATCCCGAGCAACGTTGGGACGCCCTGCAAGTATATATAATGATATATATATATATATATATATATATATATATATATATATATATATGTTTTCGGCCACAAATTTGGCTGTCAAGAGGATAAAGTTGAACGATTTTTAGCACTCTACCAAACTCCCCCGCCAATTTTGGGTCTAAACACTTGAAATTTGAAATGTAGGTTACTTGGACATGGATCAAACGTTTTAATTTGATTTAAGACCCCAAAAATAAATGTTAAGGGGTCAAAGTTGGGGTCAAATTTTAAAAAATTCAACCTCTGCGGTCTCTACCAAATTACTCAGTCAATTTTGGGTGTAAACATTTGAAATTTATACATAACGCGTATGCAGACATGCGGCAAGCATTTTAATCAGTTTTTGGGCGAAAATTTGACTGCTAAAAGGTCAAAGTTGAAAGAGTTGACCTTTGCTGATTCTACCAAATTCCTCCGCAAATTTTGGGTATAAAGACTTGAAATTTGAGATGTATGTAACTTGGACATGGGTAAAACTTTGCATTTTGATTTGAAACCAAAATAATAAATGTTATCGTGTCAAAATTGGGGCTAAAGTTAAAAAATTGACCTCTACGGTCTCTACGAAATTAGACAAATTTTGGTGTAAACATTTGAAATCTTACATAGAGTGTATTCCCACGTAGGGCAAGTTATGAAGAGTACATAGGGCCCGAGCAAAGCCGGACTGAACTGCTAGTATATAGATATATTCGATTGTTTGGCATATACATCCTAATGACACTCAGACGCACGCACTAACCCTTTTACTTAATATAAGAAAAACTTAGGGCAAGTATTGTTTTTTTATCGATTTTATATATATATATATATATATATATATATATATATATATATATATATATGGGTGGGTGGGTGCACTTCCATCAAAGTTTGGTCATACGTCGAGAACATCATCAACATGACCTTCCACAGTACCAAAGCCAACCTTATCCCCGCCATCCGCCAAGTTCCCGCCAGCGCTTGTTGAAAAATCATGCTCCCAATTCCGAACTCGCATGGAGACGGTGATTGAATGCGGCTTCATTAAATAGATATCAGCTCTACTACATAATCGTTGCCTGAATTGATTTTTACAATAAAAGTTTTAAAATAAAACTGTAGTGTTGTTTTCTTTAGAGAAATTTTTTTATCGTTGGACCGTGTGTGTATATATGATTTATATGTAATTTTAACTACTTAGGGTAATATTAACATATAAATAAGTAACACAAAGTTTTACATTTAGATAGCTCAATAGTGCAATACTAGAGCTATAAATATTTCTTAAAGTACTGCGTTACAAAGTTTTTATGATAAAATGTATATAATATATGATTGACACTTTACGCATATGTTCAACAAAATAATTTTTTTCATGAAAACTGGTCGTGTTAATAACTGAATCCTGTTCGTAGGATGTGAAACTTTTTTTTTTTAATAATTGGTTTTTTCTTTGCGCTGAAGGGATACCCAGTTGTGCAAAGCTATAACAAATGAACCATTATATAGTTATATGCCAACATTAGGGCCAAAACAATTGTACGAAAATTGTTACTAAAAAAAGGACCAATATTTTGGAAATGAATAACCGTATGTCTTTTGTAACGTGGTACTTTAAAATATATATGCACATCTTAAATGTTAAAATTTGCAATAAAAATAATGTGCCCATGTTACTCACTGTGTCGCTTAAAATATATTTTCTAAAATTAATAATGATGGGCTCATAAATTTATGAGATAACCATGACGACAAACACACACACGCAAATATATATATATATATATATATATATATATATATATATATATATATATATATATATATATAAACCGACCCTGCAGAAGTTGAACGAATTGGGCAAGAAAATGCCTCATCCGCTATACTCTCCAGACCCATCACCTATCGATTACCACATTTTCAAGTACCTCCACAATTTTCTGCGTGGGAAATTGTTAAAAAAAACAAACTAAGCGATATCAAAAACGCATTCAGCGACTTCATCGCCGCCAGAACGCAAGATTTTTTTATGTTACTGGCATGAATGCACTTATTTTGCCTTAGCATTTTTTAATGTGTATATAAGAAGAAATTTGTTCTGATTTTATTCATCATGTAGCGAATCTTAAGCCTACTTTCCCCAACTCGAAGGCTCGCCTTAGCCACGGGCACTTAGCCGTCGGAGTACTTCTGAACCCCTTCTACCTGGCCGGTGATCTGTTTCTTGGAGATCCTTCGCTAGTGGTGTAGTGTCAATATCACCCCCTCGTGGTTTAGCAGCTTACTAAAGCAGTGAACCGGGGTGCGATGATTGAAGTCAGCATGTGAAAAATTCAGGAGTTGAATGAGGACCAATGATGCATGTCCTCTTATGTACTGTTTATGTATATATATATATATATATATATATATATATATATATATATATATATATATATATATATAAAAGTTTGACTCATGTCCAGGTAACCTACAATTTCAAGTGTTTAGACCCAAAATTGGTGGAGGAGTTTGGTAGAGTCTGCAAAGATCAACTGTGTACACTTTGACCTCTTGGCAGCCAAATTTTAAAATTGATTAAAAAGATTTTCCCAAATCTCAATACCCCTTATGTCAAATCTCGGGTCTGTAGACTGAAAATTAACTGAGTAGTTTGGTAGGGAAATGTACACACACAGATACACACACAGACAATTTTATTTTTATAGATACACCAGCAGTTCCGCCCGGCTTTGCTCGGACCCTATGTACCGTTCATAAGTTTATGTGCATATGTATATATTAAAAAGTGTGAATATGTACAGTAATACCTTTGTATATAATTGGCTTCCTTGATTACCATAGAGAAAAGTTGGTAGAAACTGCAGAAGTCAATTTTTTTTAAACTTTGACCCAATTTTGACCCTTTAACATTTATTAATTGGGGCACAAATTAATTTCAAATGTTTGACCCATATCCAAGTAACCTACATCTAAAAATTCAAGTGATTAGACACAAAATTGGTGGAGCTTGGTAGAGTCTGCAAAGGTCAACTCTGTCAACTTTGACCTCTTGTCAGGCAAATTTCCACCCAAAAACTGATTAAAAAGCTTGCTGCATGTCTGAATACCCTTTATGTAAAATTTCAAATGTTTAGACCAAAAATTGGTTTAATAGTTTGCTAGAGACCGCAAAGGTAAAAACTTTGGAACTTTAACACCTTGGAAGCCAAATTTTTAGCAAAAAAAAAAAAAAAAGAAAAAAAAAACGATTAAAAAGCTTGCCCTATGTCTGAATACACTTTATGTAAAATTTTAAATGTTTAGACCAAAAATTGACTGAGTAATTTGGTAGAGACCGCAGAGGTTTCTTTTTTTTTTAATTTTGACCCCAATTATGACCCCTTAACATTTATTGTTTTGGGCTCAAATGAAATTATAAAGTTAGATCCATGTCCAAGTAACCTATATCTAAAATGTCAAGTGTTTAGACCAAAAATTGATGGAAGAGTTTTGTAGAGTTTTCAAGGGCAAAATCGTTGGACTTTGACCCCTTGACAGCCAAATTTCTGGCCGAAAACCGATTAAAAAGATTTTCCCAAATCTCAATACCCCTTATGTCAAATCTCGAGTCTGTAATCTGAAAATTAACTGAGTTATTTGGTATGGAAATGTATGCAGACACACACACACACACACACACACACACACGCACACACGCACACACACACACACACACGTTTTCACTGTTATAGATATATAGATTATGATACACCGGAAAAATCATATTCCACATCGAGGAAAATTAAATTGGAATTATTCTTCGGCGAAAATAAAGTTTAATCATACAATGGGAAGAAATGAATTCTGAATTAAAACAGAAACAAAAACTCGTGCGCAAAGAATTCGTTGCACAACAGATCAAATGCACAGTGTAATCAGTTCTATGTAAGAATCTTCTTAGAAGTTAAAGGTTCAATCACCAGTATGGGCGATACCAAGCAAGCAATTAGGAATCTGCTGTGGCAGAACTAACCTGTTACCTACTAATAGACTATTCCAATCTCAAGAATTACCGGAAGACTAAGCCGTAAGGTATCAGCCGATCTCCCTTACTCGTACTGGTCTGGTGGCTGAAGTGTGGTGTCTGCACAGATGCTGCCCTCAAATTAATTTCCTCAGTCAATGGAGGGGAAACCATTCTATACTAAGGCAATTTTATTTTTGCAGAATGCCCCTTTTTGAAGAGAGCGGGTTATCTCCCACATTAAACCGACCCTGTCACATTTGGTTTCGTCGGAAACAAATAATCAGTCAATATCTGGTGGACCAACCTAGGTCTTTCGTCGGCTACAACGAATAACCCACGTTGTGTATGCTTTGCAAAATATGTTATTACTTTATTTTGGAGTTCTGTTTTTCTTTGTAACCCTTTAACAAGGCTATAACAGTAGTGGCATCAGATTTCGAACTCACAGACGTAACTTGAATTTAAAAATGTACACAGCATTCAAAAGAACTCATTATATATATATATATATATATATATATATATATATATATATATATATATATATATATACATACATACATATATATATTATGGCAGTAGAGTTTAGTTTCCTAGAAGTACATCCAATGAAACAACACGTGTCTACCAAAAAGTGCTCAATGAGTAAACAGAGCAGTTATATTAAATTTATCTATACAAACATTGATGGCTACATATGTGTATACATGTTTCTGTATACCGTGCTAGAGAGATTACGTCTTCAAGTGAGATTACGTCTTCAGGCCACGAATTATATAGGTCAGTTTTCGAAGATAATTCGTGGCCTGAAGATGTAATCTCCCAAGCACGGGTGATTACAAAAAAATGTATGCACATATGTAGCCATTAATGTTTGTATATATATATATATATATATATATATATATATATATATATATATATATATATATATATATATATATATATACATGTGTGTGTAAAGGGTAATCTCCTAAATTTATGAAAGCATCCATTAATATTAATGACATAAATTATTTTTAGAGGCACTGCTGTTAGAAAGTCAAAAGCAATTAATTTTTCTGTACCTAACTATTTGTTACTAATTTATGTTAAAACTTGTAAACTTCAACATGTCAAAGAAGTCAACTTACTTTACCTGCAATAGTCATTGAAACATTAAGTAAAATAATTTGCGGTAGACATTTTGATTCTAGACGGCAACTAAGTACATAACCGAAGCAGAAACAAATAAGTATAAAAAGAATTAAGAAGCCAAGTATTTTGTTCTAACTCAATTTTACTAACACTCTGATTAAGAAGAATCCGATGAAATTCCATGGCACAGTAAGTAAAATCTCTTCAAGCACTACCACAGTCATATGTAAAAATTAAAAATGGATAAAAGCGTCTAACATTGTAATTGCGAACAAAAGAATGGAAAGAGAGATATTTAAAACAGATATTAACACGATGAAAACATAAAATAAACTAATACGACAACAATGAAAAACAATTTAAGAAAATAATTAAATAATAGAAATAAGAACAACATAAGCATTAAGAACAAAAAGAAAAACAATCTTGTTATTTCATGTAAATTGTCCTATTGTAATTGATACATATATGCATTTGCAAGTTTCATTTTCGGTGACAGATTTCACAAGTTGTAACCGTGTGGAAAGCGACCACGGTTAGCATGTTTCCGCTGTAAGGAAACAGTGACAGGCGAACCTAGAATCCTTTAGATACATGGCTAAAGCAATTATGCAAATTTAGGCGTTGTTGGAAGTCCGAGGTGGAAGAATAAAAGACGGATTTGTTGCTCGACATAAGTCTTTTGGTTTTTGGAAGCCGCCTCGTTAGAATGTGATTTTCTTGTTGGATAAAATAAAAAAAGGAAAAAGGACTGTTGCTGCTTATGCGAAGAGCGAACGTCTTCATCGTGGGAGAAACAAAATAATCCAGTTGGAGTGTGTGCTCAACGTGTAATAATTTTGTAGTTTTAATGCCACAAACAATCTCATCTCAAAGAAACAAAAGGAATGCTCTCTCTCTCGTACCGGCGCGTGGAAGCCAAGAAAAGAAGAAGAAGTAAAAGATGTGGTGTGTTTCATAGCGAAGGACGATATAAGCCACGTAAAGTGGCGAGATTTAATGATTATAAAAGAGAACCAAACTCGAAGGAAAAAAGCAGCAGTATTATGAATTGTATTATGCTTATGCTTGATCGGTAAACATCCATCAGTAAAAATACGCACATGCTTATGAGAAAACAATGATTGAAGAAGAAAAAACAACTTGCAAAGAGTTCCGGTGCTGTAAACTAGATTTTTCGAACCCTACACAACAAATTTACGTGACTGAAATAGAAATTAATAGCTTAAATCTGAGGTAGGCAACCCCTGGCACACGTACCGAAATCTGGCATATGAACACTCTTGTTCAGCACGTGAGCGAGGTTTCATAAATGAGATCCTTCTTCATTCCAAAAAAAATAAAAATAAAAATAAGTTACTAACTTTTAAGACGCAGTATTATCTGATCGAACTCTGTGTCCTTTTCTTCCCTTTCGTTTGTTAATAATCCGGTATTTAATTTAACCCTTTTCGTGTTTCTGGTGCCATGTGGTTAGAAAGAAATATGTATATTATGAGGAAACGACTTGGTGAATTCGCAAACTTTGACAAATTTTCTCGAAACAAACATGGTAGTCATTTGGCCGCACTCTTACGCAATATCGTTCGTCTGTGTCACCATTTTTATTTCATCCAGCTTGGTTTGCGAAGCTGCAGAGTACATGCTAGTTAGAGTTGCTTGTTGTTGGATTGATTTTGAAAGAAATATAAGTTACAGCAGATGAGTGCTGTTAGTTTTAAGTGCTGTTAAGTTATTACGTAACATTGTAATGCTAAGTGCTGTAATTTTGTTAAGTGTTAATGAGTTCTGTTAATAATGGTTACTCATCAGTTATTATTTACTCCCACATAAAGAAACTTTTTGTCCAAATTTACAACTAACCTGTAACCGATACTTTTATTTATTACAAAAGTTTTATGTTTTTTCGTTTTACTTTGGACCTTAGAGTAACGGTTTGAGAAAAACACATTTGAATTTATTACGAAAATTCTGTCGAATGTGAATTTTACAATAGTTTTATCAAATAACTAGCAGGCCGCCCAGTATTGCTCGGTTGTGAAATACGTTTAAATATAATATTTTCATTAATGAAGATTTCGTATTTATTATTATATTGGGACCAATATATAGTAATTATTTAAAAAGTTAAAAAAAAAAAGAAAAATATGACTCGTGCGCCACCACCGAGAATCGAAACCAACACGTTTAGCTTACGATTTACTTTTTTCCTTTGACGCCTGACCTATGAAAACATGTTTACTGCAAGGCTAAAAATTAAAACATGAACCAATAGCTATTAGGTTACGCATGCATATTCGTAATGCCGTTGTCTTCACTTGGTAAATTCCATTTTTTTCTAATTTTCACACCTTTGTACCGATTTTCCCCGGCTAAAACCCAAATATAAAGTTTCGCATTAATTCGAATACCCTATATATTAAGTTTCATGTCTGTAAACCAAAACTTGACTAAGGAGTTTGGTGGGCAAAATTTTGTAAACAAATATATATACGCATACATAAATATATAAAGCAAGAGGTTTTGTTTATCATGATCTTTTTACGCAAATAGTACGCAGGTATAAATCATGTAGAATATCTAAATGAATATAATGACACATAATAGTTAACTAAAGATGATCATTCCATAAGATAACCGAAAAAGCTAATAGGGAATTAATTAAAATGAATGTTTAAAAGAATATACAAATTAGCTAGATTTTTTGCTAGTGAATGCAATTCCACAACCCATGTATAATAAAGTTGTATTTTCTTTTTAAATAAATAGGAAAAAGCATTTTTAATATGAATATCAAGTCACAAAAAAAATCTAAATTTATAGGAGTATAGAATTTGCAATGGGTTCCTTATTTAAATACAAAGATTCCTTACCCTATTTGTCTCGGTCTTCTGTTGTATACAAACTTGAGTGCCTTGCCGGCAGGACATTGTAGAATGTCTGAGCACAGAGATATTAGCCACCATACAAATAGGAAACTAGCAAACTGTGAGTTATTGCTCCATCAGACAGCATTGTCACCAAACTCTCCCATCCATAACAAAGATTTTAAAATAATAGAATCTGCCTATGACAGAAAAGGTTTACTAATATTAGAATTCCTCCAATTGAAATTAAAAGATATGTCTAGTGCGTTTACTTTAAACTTGATTAGGTTGTTTTGCTTTTTGTTTTATATTCATTTAAATTTAGTTTTTATGATTTTTTTTTGATATTCCACGCTGTATTGTTAACAGTTTTACCGAAGATGATTTTAAGAATTATCTCCGCAACATCATTTCAGATGAGTGAAAAGTTTTATCAAATTAAATTTTTTTAAAATATTTTAGACATACCTTTAGTTTTTCAGTAAACGTTTCCTTTTTGTCCTTACAAATAGTGCGTTCTGTAAGAACCATCAACAAAAAAAGCGCGTTCAACTGACGATGTCAAAGTATTCCAAAAATACTGGACTAAAAAATTTGGCATGATTGAGAAAGGCAATAAATATTTATGTATTTTCTGTTTAAAAACTTTTGTTTGTAGAACATCTGTAAAATAGGCAATAAAATCGAAGAGGAAAAGAAAGAACTTAATTTGAAGTGAGCTCAGCAAAACAACAACAAATAACAAGCTAATAATTTTATGAACTTCATCGCAGGCAGAATCAGTTCGAACTTGGTTGCTGCTAGTTTTGAAGTTTCAAACGAAATTGTGTAACATGAAAAGCCAGTGATGAAGATTAAATTGAACAAGCTAAGTTAATGTGTGCACCATTTCTTTTTGACAATTTCTTAGAAAAAAAAGATTATTCAGCGTATTAAAGATTTGTCTTTGAGTAGGAAAATAGTAAGGGATGAGATACTAAGATTAAAAAGTGATGCTACTAAATAACTAATACACGCAAGTATTTTTCTATTTATGTTGAGTGCATATATTACATCAATAGTTAAGGTGGCAATAATTTCTCGATTTTGTAAAGGCAATGAATTATGTGGAGAAACGCTTGCTCTTCTGACATTTGATATTTTACTTTGTATTTCTAACAATTTTGCTGAAGATGAATTTTGAGAATCATCTCCACAATTTCATTTCAGATGAGTGAAAGGTTTTATTACATTAAAATAATTATGGTATTTTTAGACCTACCTTTTTTTTCAGTAAAGAACTTGATTACATTTCTTTTTTTGCTCTTACAGATTGTGTCTAATGTCAGGATCATCAGCTAAGAAACGTTCTTCAATGGACGATGTCAGAGTATTAAAAAAATACTGGACTAAAAAATTTGGCATGATGTAGAAAGGCAATAAAGCTTTATGTATTTTCTGTTTCAAAGCTTTTGTTTATAGCACATTTGTAAAAAGGTACTGTGAATGTGCTCATAACATAAACAATAAAACCGAAGGGGGGGACAGGATTAAGTAGTGCATTCAGCAAAAAAAAAAGAAGAAAAAAAACGAGTTGATAATTTTATGAACTTCATCTCAGGCCGAATCAGTACCAAATTAGTGACTGCTTGTTTTGAAGTTTCGAACGTAATTGCTAGTGTTGGGACGATTAATCGGAATCGGGAATCGAAAAAATCGGAACTTTTTGGAGTATTGGAATCGGTATCAAAATCGGAAAAATGTGTGCCTATTTTTCGATGCCAAAAACGATTCTTTTAATTAGCTTTTTATTTGATTTTCTCGAAAGAAAATTTTTCTACTGCTGATAGTAATATTAAATTAATGAATATCTATTGATTTTAAATGATTAGTAAAACTAAAATCAACAGATCATCCATCACGAGTATATTTTTATGGTTAAGAAAATATCTCCACATTTAACATGTGTGTTTACGGTAATCGTGAAAAATAACAACTTTTTATTAAAATATTTAGATATTTATAAAGAATCGCAACCGGAATCGGTAATTGTATCGGAATCGGGAATTTAATACGGAATCGGAAAAAAATATTGGAATCGTCCCATCCCTAGTAATTGCTCAACTTGAAAAGTCACGTGATGATGGAGATTATATTAAAGAAGCTTAGTTACAATGTTCACCATTTCTTTTGTGACAACTTTTTGGAAAAAGAAAAGATTATTCAGCGTGTTACAGATTTATATCTGAGTATGAAAACAACGAAGGATAAGATGCTTAAATTGGAAAGTGATATTATTAAGCAGTTGACATGAGACTTTTTTTTCATGCAAATATTTTTTCTATTTGTGCTGATGAAAACACAAATATTACATCAATAGCTAAGCTAGCAATATCTTCTCGTTTTTGTGAAAGTGCTGAAATATGTGAAGAAATACTTGCCCATCTAACATTACCTGGGCGTACTATCGGAGCCGAATTATGTACGGTTGCTATGAATAAATTTTCCTTTCGTCAAATTGACATTCCTAAAGTAGTTTCTGTTACATCTGATGGCGCTCCCAGCATAACTAGTAAGAATGCAGGTTTTATAAGTTTGTTCACAAAAGAAGTTGGCCATCTTTAGGTTTTCATTGCATCATACATCAAAAGGCATTATGTGTAAAAGCTGGCCTGAAAGAAATTCAGGAAGTGGTGCAAACAGTTACTAAAGTTGTGAACTACATTTCTGCTTGGACATTACATAAAAAAAACACAATTTTAAGTTTTACTGAATGAGGTAGAGTCTGTGTATAAAGGACTTAAATGTATAACAATGTTCTGTGGCTTAGTTGATGTTTGGTTCTGAAACGATTTGTTGAACGCTTTTGTGCGATAAAAATTTTCTTAAATATCTATCGTATTTCTTACCAGGAATTGTCTGACTTCAATTGGGTTTCAAAACTTTGTAGATTTTTATGAACATATGAATGAACGGAATGTTAAATTACATGATAATGATAAGACTCTTAATGTTACGTTTGGATGCATAGAAGTTTTTGAAGGAAAAAAATAGAAGTCTAAGAAAGATATTGGAGATAAAGATTTAAATACTTTTCAAACCTCCAGAGGAATATTAATGATTCAAAAAATGATGACAGAACATATTTAAAAAAAAAAACTTTAGAAGCTATTTATAAATATTATCGCGTCATTTGGTGAGCAGTTCTTCACAAGATTTTCAAAATTCAGAGAACTAGAAGAGACAGCAAAATCCATGAGGTTTTCCATATAAAAATGGAGGAACTAAATCTACAAAAGGTTTTCATAGATAGACATGGATTAATTTGAATTGCAGTTGAGTGAATTTCAGAGTACCTAAATTTGGAAAAAAAAGTTTATTGACCTTAAAGTTGACATGAAAAAACATTAAAAATTCTATCAGAGAAAAAAATATAAGAAAGAAAATGAACTATTAGAGGCTTGGAAGAATGCTATTCCTGAAAATGTTTCGTATTTCAGAAACTTTGCAACAGCATTATCCTTCATGTTTTCATTTACATATACTTGTGAATCTTTGTTCTCAGTTATAAGTTTATTAAATCTCGTCATAGGAGTAGACTCACTAATGAAACAAGTACTTCGTGTATATCTTTGAAGGTCACAAAATATAAACCCGATGTAAAATCTCTGTCAGTGGCAATGCAGCAGGAGAAGTCTCACTAATATGGCACAAGAAAAGTAAACAAAGCTTTTTGTTGGACTGCTTGTGTTTGAAAAGTGACTGAAGTATTGTTTAAAAAGTTTATTGTGTTTTGATGTGTTTTGATGTGTTTTGATGTGTTTTGAAAGAGGCAAAGCATTGTTGTTTGGCCGTTGTTTTCAAGGTGAATAAATGCAAATTTGGTTATACTGCGTTTTTATTGTTTGGCTGAATTTTAATCATTTCACATACATATTTAAGGATGTCAAGTAGTATGTTCTCACACACTTTGGTTAGCACACGGAAGAAATTTTTCATTGATCTAGCCAATTCTGACTTTGACTTTGACATATAGATGTTTGAGGTCCAGGTTTTGGACCTGTTCATCGTTCCAAAACCAAAAACAGGTTGCCCACCCTTGGTCTAGAAGTAATCAGGCGTATTTTAGAATGTTATATTTGATATACTGCGGGCACAGAGCGAGAGAAAAACAATTCGCTTATTGTACAATAATACTGTAAAAAATATTGACAGCTGAACAAAACTAAAAACGAAACCTTGGAGCAATATATGCGTGTCATTGTTCTACTTTGCTACACAACTAATGCAACTTTGACGAAAGGAAAATAAAAGGTAGAACAACTGCAAACACAGTGGACAGCACGCCATCATAATCATTTTAATGACAATTAGATTTGGAGATGACTATGATTTAGCCCACAGGAAAACAGTCCCTTAGTTATGTGCTCTAATATAAAAAGAAATGGTAATTGATATTTCCAAATGAATTATGATACCGGCTGATGATGACTAGGGCTAGGACAACAGCATATTCTTTTCATTGTTTTGACTCTTATATGCTTTTATATAAAGTGATGTGGTTTTCGGTTGATTAACTGTGTCTAACAGTGTTGGATATATACTCGAGAGTCCAAACAATGAAAGAATATGCTGTTGTCATAGCTCTAATGATGACGTATAATAAAATATAATGATTATTCACTTCACTTAATGATTCCACTTTTATCTTCTTTTTTGAGAAGGGGTGTCTCACTCAAAATTATTAAAGATATTACAGCATCTCGGATATTTGATTAATATTTAACGCTCAGTCTCATATTTATTGATTTGATATCTGAAAGATCTTTCGAAAAAAAAAAGAGATATTGTGAAGATCCGTTACTCAAATACTGTCTTCGATTGTTTATTTTTATTCATACTTTCTTCCCCCCACCCATTACATTTTTTTGTATTGCTACCAACCTTCATAAATATCCACATAAAATATAAATATTTTTGGTTGTTCATGGTCATCAATCTATGCGTGTGTTCATACTAATCGAATTTTCTCCCTTACTCTCACTGTCTGTCCTGCTCTAACCAAGTCTGTCGACCTATTCCACCAATCCCATAACTCCATCATGTCTCCAGAAAAAATACACAATTAAACCCAGAACTCCAACTTCTAATGTAGATCCCCACTACCATGTCTCCTTCTCCAAGTGTCTACATTCCAACCTTCCAGAGGTTGAATCCCAATTACAAGAGACTAAACCGGACCTATTATCCTTAAGTGAAACCGGCATTGGATCGACTATTTCCCTAGATGATTTTGTAATTAAAAGATACTCATACTTAACATCCAAATATGACTCCCAAGATCGCCGTGGGCATGAAATATGTGCCTAAATTAAAGATGGTTTTCCATGTGGCAGGGATATCTCCAGAGAGGACCCTAATTTACCCTATATGTGCTTCCGGATTGCACTTGCTCACATCACAGTTTTTATATTTGCCCTCTATCGCCCCTACAACAGCGGAGTTACTATCTCTAAGAGCCTATCTGAGAAAATTGACTGCTCATCCTTCAGCCAACATTGACGTCTGTGGTGACTTCAATATTCACAATGTAGAATGGTAAACCCACTGAAACAAGGAAGATGATGAGGGGTGGTTCTGTCACGATTTCTCTATTGCTTATGACCTCACTCAGATTGTTCAAGAACCGACCCGTGTGCCCGATACTGACAGTCAGTATGCAAGTCTCCTAAACATTCTATCTTTACATCATCAACACTGATTCCTGTCTGGCATCAATTGAAATCAATAGTTTTCATCTTGGGGAGGATCCATGTTTTAGCAAGCTTCTGGGCTTGACCTTTACTCCTGATGTGTAATAGAACACATACATCAAATCCGTTGCCAAGGTTGCTGGAAAAATGGTGGGATCGTTCTACCGCTCTAGTAGATATCTCATTGTTGATACAATTCTCTATTTATATAAGAGCTAAATACGTCCACAGATGGAGTACTGTTGCGACATCAGGGCAGGAGTTGCTAGAAGCAGTTTTCCATGCCTTGACAGAGTTCAAAATTGACTTAGTAGCCTAGTGGTGGATGCTCTTTTCTCTT
Source organism: Euprymna scolopes (assembly GCF_053919585.1). NCBI lineage: Eukaryota > Metazoa > Mollusca > Cephalopoda > Sepiida > Sepiolidae > Euprymna > Euprymna scolopes. The sequence continues at coordinate 66,378,369 of NC_136497.1, forward strand.
CCCTGCAATTTCTTTCCCACAAAAAAGACGTTTTCAGTTTGTCCCTGCTTTATCCTTATTTACATGCCAAGTGCTCGTCTGAGCTCCAATCTATGGTTTCCCCTCCTCGCCAAACTTCCATGAAAAAACTCGTCTAGTTGAAACCACTATCCATAATTTTCCCCATTCTTCATCTGTGCCTAAACCTAAACGTAGATTCCATGAACAAAGCTTCTTTCTTAGAATTGCACGCCTATGGAACTTTTTTTCCGTTTGCCTGCTTTCCAGCTGACTACTCCAGCTTGGTCATCTTCACGTCCAACGTGAATAAATTCTTGATAAGCCGTCCCCTTAATTAATCTAATTTACCAAATTTCCACGACTAACGATTACTATGACATTTTTCCATTGACTACTGTACACTCATTAACCCTTATCCTCGAGTGGCCTCCGGGCCTTGATAAGTGATGAGACCTATGTAAAAAAAAATGTGCATATTTTCTCCTAGTATTCATCCTCATTTAAATGTCAATCTATTTATGTCATTCATTCTCATATTTGAGTGGATTTTGCTTGCATTATACTATGACTTATTGATAAATAAACAAGAAAATACAATTCGTAGGTAGTTTCAATTTAACCATACTTTTTGCGATACTACCTGAAAACAAGACCCAATTCTTTGTCTTAGGATTTGTCGAAATATAAAATTAAGTGAACGGGATTATGCAGCAAGATGATGTTAACACACCAGTTCTTGTTAGATTATTGAAGATAAACAATGTCAAGCCTAGTCAGTACCAGATGTGTGTTTATTTGGAAATGCTATGCGCTGTATGCATTTAGCTGTGTGGGTATATATAATATCTTAGGAAATTCAACGTTTGTGACTTGTACAGTTCCAGGTCACCATTAGGCAAGGTGTAGCATCTATTAGCCTCCCTCTGATATTCCAGAGAGTTATCATACAAAAAAGATGGATGAAACTCCTCACCACGCTAGAGGAACTTCATCTATCATCTCCTCAGCCGTGGTGAAGGCAATTCATCCAGGAGAAGGAAATTTCGATGAAAAAACAAAAATCGGAGAAAAAGAGTCTGTTAGTTCTATAAGGCTAGTGATATTTTAGTGATAGTGATACAAACAAAACACCAGATTCCAATTTGTCAAAAGCCAGCATGAAAGTAGTAAGACTTAGAAAACTGTCAGGAGAAAACTCATGTCATGTCTCCTTCTCCAACATCAGGGGTCTACATTCTAACCTTCCAGAGGTTGAATCCCAATTACAGGAAACTAACCCAGACCTTTTATTTTTAAGTGAAACTGGCATTGGACAGATCATTTCCCCAGATGAGTTCGCAATTAAGGGATACTCTAACTTAACTTCTAAATCTGACCCCCAAAATCGCCATGGGCATGGAATATGTGCCTATATTAAAGATGGCTTTCCATGCGGTAGAGACATCTCCAGAGAAGATCCTAACTTACCCTACATGTGCTTCCGGATTGCACTAGCTCACACTTCTGCATTTATATTTACTCTCTATCACCCCACAACAGCAGAGTTACTATCTTTAAAAGCATATCTGAGAAAATTGACCAAGTTTATCCTTCAGCTAACATTCACGTATATGGAGATTTCAATGTTCACAACATGGAATGGTTTACCCACTCAAACAAGACCGATGATGAGGGGAGGTTCTGCCATGATTTCTCCATTGCTTATGACCTCATTCAGATTGTTCATGAACCCACCCGTGCGCCCGACAATGACGGCCAGTATGCGAGTCTACTAGACCTTTTTCTCACAACTTGCGCTCAACTATGTTCAGTTTCTGTTCTGTCTCCTTTTGGATCTTCCAACCACTCTGTTGTATCAATTAAGATAAAAATGAAATGCAATAAATCCCCAGACGTACCTCTCCATCATATAGTATATCGATACACTAATGCTGACTGGGATAGCTTCTGTACATTTATATCGGATCTACCTCTGCGTTCCATGTTTAAAAAGGATGTGTCCTCTGTAGTATGAGACCTGACGAAATGGTTAATTGTAGGTATAGACCGTTTCATACCCTCGAAAAAGTTCCAGCAAAAACCTAACAGCCAGCCATGGTTCTCTCCAGAATGTGCTGCTGCCATTACGCACAGAAATCACTTTTCCCACTGCTTTCAACATAATAGATGTATGGAAACTAAAGCCACTTTCAGGACTGCGAGCAACCATTGTAAGAAAGTAATAAAGAATGCAAGAGAGTTGTATGCTCAGTCCGTCAAGTCAAAAGTAGCTGAGCAGCGGCTTGGTTCCCACCAGTTTTGACAAATAGCAAACAGAATCCTGAACAGAAGCGTATGCTCTATGCCAACTATCATAAATGGACCTGAGGTAATCTCGTCAGCATCAGACAAAGCCAAACTCCTTGCCAAAAACTTTACAGCTAATTCTACCCTTTGCGACCAAGGCCGCCAACCCTCCAATATTTCCTCTTCTATCAGAAAACATGCTATGTGATATACATATATCCGTACGTGATGTTACCAAACTAATCAAAAACCTTGATTCCAGTAAAGCAACTGGCGCTGACGGTATTCCAATTATAGTACTCAAAAAACTTCAACCAGACTAGCGCTCATACTTACAAAACTGTTTAAATGTTGTCTTAAGGAGAATTGCTTCCCATCACCCTGGAAAATCTCATCAGTATACCCTGTATTTAAGAATTCAGGTGATCGTTCATCCCCCTCTCAGTACAGGCCAATAAGTCTCCTGTGCATCATGAGTAAGTTGCTGGAATCCAGAAGTAATCAACCATCTCAGCAAAAATAACCTTCTTAGTGACACACAATATGGTTTCTGTTCTGCTAGATATACAGCAGATGTGCTTACAGTTATATCTTATAGGATTAGCGAATCTCTCGACAGAGGCAACCTTTCTAGGACAATTGCTCTTGACATATCAAAGGCCTTTGCTAGGGTATGGTATAAAGGTTTACTTCACAAGATCTCTAGCTATGGCATAGCTGGAAATGTCTTCTCAATTATTAAATCATTTCTTTCTGATAGGTTCATAAGAGTAGTAGTTGATGGGCAAAAATCAGAAGCTCACAGTATTAATGCTGGAGTCTCTCAGGGGTCCATCCTGGGCCCAACTCTTTTCCTGATCTACATTAATAGTCTTCCAAATCACATCCTTACATCATTTGCAGGCATTTATGCTGATGACACTACCATTTATGGTAGCACATCTAAGACAGTAAACGACCAAGTTCTCTCTGATTCTCTCTTCTCTGAACTTGAGCATGTGGTACAATGGGGAAAGGAGTGTCTGGTTACTTTTAATGCATCTAAAACCAAGCTTCTCTCTTTACATCATCAACGTTCTGATCCCCATCTGGCATCAATTGAAATGAATGGCTCTCGTCTTCAGGAGGCCTCAAGTTTTGACAAGCTTCTGGGATTAACCTTTACTCCTGATCATTAATTGAACTCGTACATCAAATCTGTTGCCAAGGCCTCAGGAAACATGGTGGGATCCTTCTATCGATCCAGTAGATATCTCACTGCTGATGCAATTCTCTATTTATATAAGAGCCAAGTACGCCCAAGGATGGAATACAGTTGCCACATCTGGGCAGGAGCTGCTAGAAAGGACTTGTCCTGCCTTGATAGAGTTCAAAATAGACTTCGTAGCCTTCGTAGAGATGACATTTTCTCTTCCCTGCAACCTCTATCTCACAGAAGAAATTTTACGAGTTTGTCTCTGCTTTATCGTTATTTTCATGGAAAATGTTCGACTGAGCTTCAGTCTATGGTCCCCGCTCGCCAAACTTTCACAAGAAACACTCGTTTAACTGAAAACACTGTTAATAATTCCCCTCACTCTTTATCTGTGCCTAAACCTAAACGTAGATTCCATGAATAAAGCTTCTTTCTTAGATTTGTACGCCTGTGGAATTGTCTTCCGTTTTCCTGCTTTCCAGCTGACTACAATATGATTGTCTTCAAGTCTAACGTAAACAAGTTCTTGATTAGCCGTTGCACTTGCTAACAAATTTACTGAATTTCCATTTATCAATGATTTCTATATTGTCGAATTTCTACTGTACACTCTTTAACCCTTATCCTCGAGTGGCCTCTTGGCCTTGATACGTGGTGATGCCTATGTAAAAAAAAAAAAAATAGTCTAGCCGGAGATAGCAAAACATTATAAATGTATTAAGGTGTTTAATGTACTTATGCATCAATAATATAATACAAAATGCGGTACACAGCGTGCATTGTTAGTTTGATGGCTTGTGCTACTTTTTTTTTTGCATTACCCAACGCCAGTAAATAAAGATATATTATGCTAAACCGTTTAAAGATATGAAGAGACGTTATTCTCAAATGTACAAAATTATAAACAACACGTAAAAATACAAAACTGAAAGGACAAGACGACAGGGGCAAATAACTCTATCAATAATTAGTTATCTCTTTTGACCGATAACTTGCACAACTTCTTAATCTGTGATCATGTATTTGATACATCAAAGCGAATATCACCTTCAACGTTGTGTTTGCTTCTCAACTTAGTTTTAAAAGACGAAAAGGTCACTTCACACATAAAATGTCAACAGAAAAAATGTGAGAATAAAAAATAACCCAGTTATGCTAATTCATTTTAAACGATGTTTTTATCAATTTCCCATTTTCATGTACACCGATGTTAAAAAAGTCAATAGACACCTTACAAAATAATTCATACATGTTTACACCTGTTGCTTTCTTCACTGACAGCAAGCACTAAGGAGCCATACAAAGGAGCAGTAAAAGTTTGAAACGTCTACATATCTTTATTCTTTTTCCCCCTCAACAAGACATATTGCAACTTGAGCATAAGAGGCTACTATTTGTTATTGAGTCTAACAGGGGACTGTAGGGAGTTATATAGCAAGATTTCTGTTCACATTACATTTAAAATTCTGCAGGTTAGTACAGTTAGGAAAACAGGAGATAGGGAATTCCAACGTCTAGCAGAACGAAGAAACTGATAGAGTAGAAGCCTTCTCGGTATCTACGCAACAGTACAAGGTTGGAGTTTTGCTGCTTCTCAGGTTAGTCGAAAGTATGTACATAAAGAGGGTGGCACAAGTTCTATGAGTTCATCAGAGCACATTCCATTTTATACTAATGGAGATAGACACAAGAAAACAAGGATGAGAACAATATAAAAGAGCAGGAAAGTTCCTGGAGGAGCTTAAACAGGAGTATATAGACAGGGATGCTTCACTCCAATGACTCAAGAGCAGGCGACTTCCATTTGATGAGGAAAGACTCATTGTAGCCAGTCAAGATCAGGGCTTACTCACAAATGGATTTAAAAAAAATGTCTGGCCTACAAGCAAATGGCCAATGCCGGTTTTGCCACTCAGCAATTGAGAGCCCAAGCCACCTAATGTCTGCATGCCCAATCTTATTTGCAGATGGTCTTTACACTACCCGCCACAACAAAGTATGTAAGTACCTCCACTGAAAGATCTGTGGAAAGATGGAACTTGACAGAGCGACGAACATCTGGGAACATGAACCACCACCGATAACATCGAATGGAAAAATGACCGTGTTCTATGACAAAGACATACAGGCGGGCAGATACGTAAAAGGTAAGGCCATAAAGCCAAACAGTGTAATATGGAAAAACCCCGAAAGAACTGCGCTCATTATTGATATCACAGTCCCAAATGTTTTGAGTCTTAACAGAGCTGAACGGGAAAAGATGATAAAATATCAGGACCTAAAGAATTATCTAAAAACGACATGGTCTCTGAAAGAAATAAACATTATACCAGTTGTGATAGGAACAACTGGTTTAATAAAAAAGAATCTTTATAAATACTTAGAAGCAATCCCTGGAAGACCAAGCTGTAACGAAATACAAATAGCAGCCATAAAGGGAACAGCATCTATTCTTAAAAGAGCCCTCGGATATAAATTTAAATCATAAGAGAATCAAGTGTTAGCTCCAGGAGGGAGCCCCTTGATATTTTAAAAGTTAAAATTTAAAAAAAATGGAAATTTTTGTTTTTCAGATATTAATATATCTATTATATATCACCATTCAAACATGAGATTGGTCAAGAGAATCAGAATTCTAAGTTTTAGAGGAGGCATATGATGGTTGCTTGGTTGATTGTTTTTGTTTTACGGCATATCAAGCCTTTTGGGGTTATTTAATGCCGAATCCAAAGATTTTGAAGAAGAAACATTTTTAATAGAATATATTTGTTGTTTTCACGTCGGTATCTATTTAACCCATAGTTGGGACCCTAACAGGTACTACCACTCCGGGTCAGAGTGGACCTGGGAGCAATGGCAATTAAAGGGTGGCTCCACACTCCCCAAAGCCCACAAGCTGGGGCCTCACCACTGGATATAGTTTAAGGTCATATCCAGGACCCCCATTGAGGGACTTTTACCCTCTGCAGGGGGGGGGGAAGTCGACGTATTCTAATACCCCACCGATAGGGCCAGACATATGATGGTTCACTTGGAAGGTGATCTTCATCGCTTTGAACCATGTGACTGTTTACTTCATGAGCAAGTGGAAAATAATATAATCTCGCCTAAGTCCATCTCTCCTAGGATTCTCCGACAGCAACCTTAATTAATGCTAACAAGGATGTCTATTTACTTATTTCATGTATGTGCATACTGCTTCAGATAAATATCGATGCTATCAGATTAGGCTGTCTGAAGATATCGGCTTTCCGACTTAAATGCATTAATCATTGATGTTATTGTTTTTTTTTGTTTTTTTTTCATTTTCTTGTGCAGAATTTAATCATGATCTGCAAAGCCAAAAACAACGAAACTTTTTTAAAAACAGTTTTACGAAAATGATTGGATTCGCCATTAAATAACCTGAAATGTGTAGATATATCATATTACAAAACAATCAAACAAAACACCATAAACAAATATTTGAAAATATAAAAAACTTGAAGCATAACCCTTTTCCCAAAATTATCATATCTGGCATTTAATAACAAGAAATGGGTTGATATGCCGTAAAATAAAAGCCCCAAATAAAATATCATGGATAAATATTTGAAGATATAAAGGACGTGAAGTGTAAAAACATTTACCAAACTGATCAGATGTGGCATTAAATTACCTGAAAATGGTTGATATGCCGTAAAACAAAACAACAGAACCAAATACGATGAATGAATATTTGAAGATATAAAGAACTTAAAGTATAAAATATTTTACAAAAATGATCAGATTTGTCATTAAATAACTAGAAATGGGTTGAGATGCCGTAAAACAAAACAACCAAATCTAACAAAATGAATAACTATTTAAAAATTTTAAAAAAACTTCAAGCAGTATGCCTTTTATCAAATTGATATGATTTGGCATTAAATAACCGGAAAAGGTTTGCTATACCGTAAAACAAAACAACTAACCTAAATATAATGAATAAATATTTAAAGATTTAAAGAACGTGAAACAAAAACTTTTACAAAAATTACCAAATTTGGCATTAAATAACATAAAAAGCGTCAATATGACGTAAAATAGTGCAATCAAATCAAATAAACATAGCGGATTTTTAACTTGACTTCTTAGATGAGATTATTATTTTATAATTCATAGGTTCCCATAAATTTGTTACGTGGGAACTGCTGCACTAGACTATCGATAAAAAAGAAATATACACCACACCTTGGTGTGTGGGCTGGAGTTTGATGGCCCTGTGCCAGTTGATAAGTTATCAAACATACATAAACCCAAAGTGGGGCATTCAATTGTGAATCGAGTTTTTGACAGAATCAAAATAAATGACAAAAGTTCAGAACATATTAACCATGATAAAAAAAACAACATTTATAGCAGGCACGCCCATAGAAAGGAGACCTTTTGAGGTGGGGGTTGTAGATAAGGTTTATAAATTGTCGTCTTTGTGTTACAATAATATAAAATAAAACGGGTGTATACTGGCACCGTCAAGTGTTATGGTGATAGATGCGTCAATCGATTTTGTTGGAATGTGTGTTGCAAGCAAATTGATATGATAGATATGACATAACTGTAAGTTATGTCATATCAAGGGTTGGCACATTGGGTAAAACTTTTACAATGACTAATATATTAAACCATCTTAGAAAAGTTCAAGAAGCAAAAGTTTCAGATAAGAAAAGGAAACATAATGAATGTTCAGAGACAGACATTACAGGAACAAGTGGCAGAAACTATGAGCCTCCAGCAAAACATCAAAATACTATAGAATTAAGAATCAATTTCACCTTCTGGTTGATATGCCGCTGCTTCGTCGGTCTGTCATGCTGGAAGGGGCTCAATCTCATGCACCCAAAAGAAAGACAGACTCGATTATCTATTCTACTTGTTAATTCAAGATAGATGTACAAAATATATATTTATATACAATTGTCCGTATTTTGTCAGACTCCACTGAGCAAACAAAATAACAATAGAATGAGTTCTCTCTCTCGAGATGACGGTGGAAGGATGCAGGAAGATGGAGAGGGTGACGACCATTCGATTGTATTTGAGTTTCTGAAATTCTCAGCTCGATCTGCCGATTTCGGCAGGGGACTCATTTATGTGGTGAAGTGATGGGGTGACCGGGGCCGCTTCTTGGACCAATTGTAACTAGGTATGTCACCTCAGGGGAGATCCCATCTTCCTCTGATTGCACCTGTGGATTGCAGCCTCTATTCTCACGATCGAAAGCTTAACCCTGTGACCTCGTCGGTCTGGCAACTGCACTCAAAGGTCAAACAACCCTGAGTTATCACTCGTTGGCATAGGAAATGAAATTATATTTTCGTTACGGCTCTTACAGTGACATGAAGTTGTTTTCATAAAATAATGGAATTTATAAATCAAATCTTTCTTTCAACAGGATTTGGTTACTGTCGCCCGGGCACACAACGATACTTAATGAATAAAACAATCATATCTGCCCAGCATTCTCCAATATTTCTGGAGTTTCAGCCCCCCCCCCCCCAGTGGGGAGCCCAGTCGCTCTCTGAGACGGACACGTCACAATTAATGACCATAGGTTACAGAAGATCAATTATTTGATGGGAGAAATAATTGCTGTCGATATTCAACCATATTCTGTAACATCTGACATTGGTTTTAATAGGCTTATTGCAAAACTAAAGTAGTTATCATTTTGTAAAGTTATTGATTCATTATTCTATTTATTTTTACGAATTATTATTCATAGAGAAACAGCCTTGGAATGATCAATTAGTCAATGCACGTTGTTGAAAAGTGTTTCAAAATGAAGACGCCATATTCTATGATTTTCTCAATTTACATTTAATCACAAATTTGAAAATATTATACCAACATTAAGAAAAAAAACTATGTAATTTTTTAAAAGAATTTTCATAAAACGAGTGAAAATTATTGTAAATCTGTTTTCCAATCATCACTAGTAGAAACACAGACACATGATTAAATACCAAGATATTTTGGTCGATTCGTTTGATCATATTAATAATGAATATAGTCGATCAAATCAACCGAAAAATTGATTCGGATGTATTTTTTAAAAAACTTTTTTCACCCTAAACAAGGCATATTTCCATTTGGATCATATCTACAGAGATCTATGTGAGGAGTTGAACACCATACGCCTGTTCACATTACATTTAAACTACTACATGTTAGTAAAGTCAGGGAAGCAAGAAACAAGAAGCGAATTCCAAAGTCTAGCAGTCCTAGAGAATAAACTATCAGAGCAGAAGGCTTTCCAGTTTCTAGAAACATCTACAATGAAAGGCCAAGATTTTGTTACTTGTTGGGTTAATCAAGAGTATATACGTCAATTTGGCACAAGTACTATGGGTCTATCAGAGCTCATTAAATTAAATTGCTTGTAAAATAAGCACAGAGACGCAACATTGCGGCGATGAAAAGGAGATTGGATCTTGGTTGATAGTGCGAAATAGGGATGTGCCAAAAAGCAGATTAGCCGATTACAGATTAACGATTAATCAGTATTTGATAATCAGTTGATTACCGATTATTTGTCAGGTTTTATAATGCCGATATATCAGCAGATTTTGTTGTCATAAATGGTAGTAAGATTTATTATTAGTATATTTATTTAATTATGTTGTAAACAAAGACAAGTTAACTCCCTTTATAGCTTGCTGCTGAAAATTTACGTCTACACCATATTTTCAAATAACAAGCATGACACACTGCAACTGGGATGAATTTGAGACAAATAGTATATATGGAAATTTCTCCCCTCTCGCTTCCTATCAAATTAATATTATTATTTTGTACTTTAAATCAATGTCAAAGAAAATTATTATTCTATCTTTCAGTTTTCACATTGAGGAATTGTACAGGAAATTGTGACCATTTGTGAAGCGAAAATAAAGCATTCTTCATCAATCATACTCTTGTTTCTCATTTTTGGTTCGTACTACCATAACACAAATATATATATAGCTCGTTGTTTGTTTGTTTATAGAACAGGGAATTTGAGCACTATAAAAGTGGTGTCAAATGTCTATTTAAATAGACCTTCCGACGAGTTATTTACGGGCGTCGGTTCCATGGTTGAGTGGGAGAACTGCCAACTGTCAACACGACGGTTCTACGTTCAATCCTTGGCTTGGAATAGATGCTAGTCTAGCGGCACTGATGAGTTGTGATACAACAAAACAGGACTGTATGTCGATGACTTCAAATATATATATATATTCCTGGTTTAGGTAATGTATATTTTACTGAGATAAATTATTCATTAGATATCAGACATGTAATTTAAATATGCAAAAAATTAATTAAATATTGACATCAACCATCAAACATTATGGTAACAAGTTTCTGCTGGAAGTATTTGGTGTCAAGTTCAAGAATAAGAAACATTTGTCTGTAAGTCATCATAGCAAGGGATGACAAATCAGCTCAAACTTTACAACGACTGATGTTAAATCACATTATAAAAAAGTTCATTCAGATCAAGCAAAAGTTGCAGATAAGGAAACACAATGAATGTTCTGGGACAGACATTTCAGGAGCAAGTGGCAGCAACTATGAGCCTACAGCGAAACATCAAACTACTATAGAATCAATATTAACTAAGGACAAAATTTGGTATATTAGTGACCATAGGTCACAAGAAATCAATTATTTGATAGGAGAAATGATTGCTATTGATATTGCTGTAAAAAAGATAGACTCTCTTTATCGTTCTAGAAAGTTATAAATTTATAGAGCATCTATAAGGCCACCATTCTCCCATATATAGAGTATTGTTGCCACATTTGAGTTCGTGCATTTACTACTGGTCTCACTCTTAGATAGGGTTCAAAAGTGAGTCGCCCACGTAATAGGTCTCGGACTGTCAACTAGGCTTCAACCTCTGTACATCGATGAAATGTTGCATCCCTCTCCCTGTTTTATAAAAAAAAAATATATTTTCATGGTAGATGCCTTGAAGATGTTCAAACCTTTGTACTCGCTTGATGTAAATACCCTGACAAACCCGACAAGCAGCTAAATCCCACCCCTAAACAGCATTGATCCCTAGAAAAAGCCGTCTACTCTAATAGTTTCTTCCCTCAGACAGTTAGATTTTGGAGTTCCTTTCCGGGTTTCTGCTTCATTGACTGCACTGACATGCAGAAATTCAAGCGTAATGTAAACAGACATCTTGCTGCTCAACTTCCTACATAGTATCATTGCAAATTATGTCCCAGATAGTAACCTCTACATAAAAGTGCCAATGTGCCTTGTTTGGTGTAAAAATGCATGATAAAAAATATATAAATTATAGTAAATATATATCCACATAATGTGAGATATATATAAAAAAATAACTTCAAATCAAAAAGGCAAAAAGAAACTCCACACAATTTTTATTTAAACGTAACTTTAGAACATTAATGCAACACAAATATAACAGAAACACAATAAACTAGTTAATATGTAGTAGCACAGCCCTTCTGCAATTTGACAGCCTGCAAATTTTGGACCATTCTCTTGAAATAGTCTGCAGCAATACTCTGGTGAAAGGACATCCAATTCTTTTAATTTTTGTCTAAAGTTCTTCCACATTTGACATTTTATCATTGAGTAGCTGTTGCTTGATGTAATACCACCCGTTTTCGATAGGATTGAGGTCTGGAGATTGTGTAGGTCAATCCAAACACGGAATATCATGCTCTTCAAGTAATATCTTGACATTGCCAGCTGTGTGAAGGGGAGCATTATCTTGCATGAAGATTAGGTTATCATCTACATTCTGCCTAAAGTAGGGTAGAAAATGCTTAGTCAATATATTATTGTAGTTGGTCAAATTAATTTGACCTTGCAAGCGAACGTTAGGCTCTGGACCATTGGCACTAATAACGCCCCACATGAAAACTGAATCTCCACCACCTTGCAACATTGAAATTATGAATCTAGGATTAAATTCTTCATCCTTCCTGTGACGGATGCGCTGCCAACCATCATTGCCTGGCCTATTAAACTTGTTTTCGTTGCTAAAAATCACTTTTGACTAATATGAAGAGTCATGATCTTCATTGCATCTTATGAAGTCCAGACAACACTTTCTGTGTTTTACAGAAATCATTGGGTTGCATCCTGGCAAATAAAATTCCTTCAATCTGTTCTTAACTGTAGATAGAGAGCAGTTTTTAACAAGATTACACTATTGTTGAGTTTGAGGAACCATTTCAAATCTGTTTCTGAAGCTGCGGATCTTGATAACATTGTCTTCCTTGTAAGAAGTAACTTTAGGACGACCAGATTTATTGGCATCACGAACACTGCCTGTGTTTTGGTGCTTTTGTACAATCATTCGTACCGTTTTCTCATCACATCTCAACTTGCAGCTGGTTTCTCGATTGGATAAACCAGAAAGGTGAAGATTAATGAGCTCCTGGCGATCATGAAGAGAAACTTGAGGCATATGGACTAAATTTTACGTTGTATAACGTAGGAGCAATAAAAATTACGATTAGAGATGCTAAAAGGTGGATATTTTAATTTGGATTAAAGCTCATTTGTTGCTGCAGAGTTTCTTTTTGTCTTCTCGATTCGAAACAATTTTTTAAATTGACGTGAACACTAGGATGCTCCAATTAAAAGTCAAATATGAAGAAGTAAAATTATAGAGGAATAAAAGGCGAATCAAACGAGGTATAGGTTGCATTCAATTTAGCTTAAATTTGCAGTTTTTGAGAAAATGACAAGTGTGGATTTTCTTTTCGGTGGCACTGTATATTGTATATATATATATATATATATATATATAAAATATATTTTAGTCATCGACATACAGACCTGTTTCGTTGTTTCACAACTCATCAGTGCCGCTAGACTAACACCTCTCCCAAGCCAAGGATCGAACCTAGAACCGTCGTGATGACAGTCGGCAGTCCTACCCCCTGACTACGGAATCGGTGGCCGAAATTAAACTGTCCGAAATATATATATATATATATATATGTTAGTGATTGGACGATTCAAATATTTTTCCCGATTTCGATACAATTACCAATTTTGCACTAAATTCCCGATTCCAATGCAATTACATATTCCGATTCCGATTCTTCAAAAATATCTAAACATTTAACTGTAAAGTTGCTATTGATTCATGATATGTGCATATATTTTCTCAAACGTAAGAAACACACTTGTGTAGGATGAATTATAAATTTTAGCATTACTGGTAGTTTAAAATGAATAAATATTTGTAAAATCAATAAATATTTAATAGTGGAAGTTTTGATTTTAAACAAAATCAAATAAAAAAAAAAGATAATTAAAAGAATTATTTTGGCATCGGAAAATATGCAAAAATTTTTCCAATTCCTATACCAATTCCGATACCCCAAAATGTTCCGATTTTTATTATTCCTGATTCCGAGTTCGATCAATTGCCTCAACACTAATATATATATATATATATATATATATATATATATATATATATATATATATATATATATATATATATATATATATATATATATATATAAAAGAAATAAATTAAACAGTCTAAACCATGTATTATATTTAACCAAACTATTATATATATTAGTCGTTAGTATATATATATATATATATATATATATATATATATATATATATATATATATATATATATATATATATATATATATATATTAGTATTAGTATATTAAACAGTCAAACTAGGTAATATATTTAACGCATAGACGAAAATTTAACAAGTAAGACCACTTCTCCAAGTCATAATGTATTTGGGAGTAATAACGACCCAATAAAACTCCTACATTGATGTCCCATCACCTGATGTATGGTCATACAGAAGATCGAATTTATATAGCTGGACAGTAGGCCAACGGAAGAGTATTCCACTGGCGTGCAGTTTTAAGAAAAAAGCTTTGTTCATGGAATCTACATTTAGGTTTAGGCACAGATAAAGAGTGTGGGAAACTATTGATAGTGGTTTTGGTTAGACGAGTGTTTTTCATGAAAGCTTGATGGGGGGGCATAGATTGAAGCTCAGACGAGTACCTGCCATGAAAATAACAATAAAGCAGTTGTATAGACAGAATGAAAAAGGTTTTTAAGAGAATAAAGAAAGGGCTAGGAAATATATATGTAGGTGTCCAGATAGAGAGTGTGTCTTTTTTCGATCATAATTTAGTATTTCCGCAATTTCTTACTGAATGTAGCATTTTCTTAATTTGCAAGAAGTAAAAGCAAGCTACAACAAGAATTGATTTCATAGGAATTTTTCTGACATAATGTCCGAATCGATTAGTTGTTCATATTTATTAAAATATAATTGCATATTTTGATACAGCAAACTGGCAGGTGAAGGGAAGTTATTTCATCTCCTGATACATTAATCTTGATTAATGACAAATTGAAATTCACGCATCTGACGTTTTATTATAAAAGCACGTCATCCGTCGCCGAACTTCCTTATATGTCACAAAATTGATTGATTTATTACGATGTAATTGTATATCAAAATTCAAAATATCTACGAATTGGTTTATTCTATCTTAACTTTTTATTACTTTGCAAAAGGTGGAGTAAATGAGCTGAACATGACAAAAGTCAGTGAAATGCACAAACAATATGGCTGCTCCAGAGTCCGTTGCAAGCATGTCTTCATGGTTGCGGAAACTGTTTTCTTCTTTTCATTCTCAATTGTGATCAAATACATTGTTCTCATTCACTTCCCCTCCCTCCACCTCCAACAGAAATATGCTTTTTTCTGTCTTTTTGAAAGTATTACTGAAAATGGTCACCACTTAGCAAGGTAAAATATCATTCGAGGATAACTATTGATGAGATGGAATAATTGTTAGGACTGAGTTTGAATACTAGCCGAAACTAACTTAATGCATTTTTTTAAATAAGAATTGATAACTTGTTTATTCGTATTATTCCGACTACTGTTCTCGTATTGAGTGTTATTTTCACAGCTTTGTTTTTGTACTCAGGAATCACCATTTATCAAGGCCCGGAGGCCACTTGAGGATAAGGGTTAATGAGTATGCATTAGTCAATGTGATTATAGCGTAGTAAACATAAGTAGTGGGATTTTTGTAAGTTGGGTTATTTAGGGGGACGGTTCATCAAGAATTTGTTTATGTTGGACTTGAAACCAATCAGATTGTAGTCAGCTGGAAAGTAGGCCAATGGAAGAGTATTCCATATGCGTGCAGTTCTAATAGAAAAGCTTTGTTCATGGAATCCACATTTAGGTTTAGGCACAGATAAAGAGTGCGGAAACTATTGATAGTGGTTTTGGTTAGATGAGTGTTTTTCATGAAAGTTTGACGGGGGGGGGGCATAGATTGAAGCTCAGACGAACACCTGCCATGAAAATAACGATAAAGCAGAGATAGGCTCGCAACGTCTTTTCTGTGGAAAAGAGGTTGCAGAGAATAGAAAAGGGCATCCCCCACTAAACTACGAAGTCTATTTTGAACTCTGTCAAGGCAGGATAAGCTGCTTCTAGCAACCCCAGCCCAGATGTGGCAACAGTACTCCATCATTAGCCGTACCTGGCTTTGTAATGGATAAAGTTCTAGGTAGGATTCAGTTGAAAGTGACACTCCTAGAGATTGAAGAGTAAATCCTCAGTGGGGGGAATACTCAGAATACAATTTCAAATTACTTAAGATTTCTACCCGATCATGGTTGACGGGATGAGAGCATGTTTTCCCCCATGGATTATATAAAGTTTCCTGTTCGAAACTCTGTGCAGATTCCCAAGTTCGACAGAAAAATTCCCTAGTTCAGCAAGCCACACCTCAAGAAAGTCGGGGAATACATCGGCCGAAGCGAAGTGAAAATAACACCCAGGATGAGAACATTAATCTGAATAATCCAAATAACACTAGTGGGAATGTTTCATGACAAGGATCTATTTACATTGGATTTGATGACAACTATTGTAATCTTCAGAGGAGCAGTCCTGCTGTAATGTGTTTCACAGAAGGAAATTCATTGCAAGGGAACTCTGTTTGTGGATATATAGCATGACAAAAAGCACTCAGTGGAAGAAAGCAAAATTTTTTCGTTGACATAGTAAGACGAGTTCTTGTTGTAAATGTCTCGATCCTTTAAAAAATGTATTACTTAACATAACCATAATTTTGATAGGAAGGAAATCTTTTCTTTATTACAAATTTTATATCACACTTATTTAAAAAGTTTTGGAATCAGGTAAGAGTTTGGATAAGAGCATATCTCAAATAGTAAAGTTTCCAAAATAATAATAATAATAATAATAATAATAATAATAATAATAATAATAATAATAATGTACCTATGTTACTCACCGGGTTGCCGAGGATATATATTTTAAAATTAATAATGGCCGATTCATGAGAAAATGTTTATTTTATATATATCAACTTTCTAAATGTTAATATTTAAAAATAATAAAGATTCTTATAAAAATAAACTTTATTCATTTTTATTCTTTAGAAAAAATATTTTCCCGGTACACCACACAGTTAGTTCTGTTGTAGAATTGAAAACATCGACTTCAGCTCCGTTGTGTGATTTTAAAAAATAATATATATATATGGATTTTCATATATAATTTTATGTTTATCCGCTAGATAAAAATGTAAAAAAATGTTGTTTTTTTTATCCCGCTGACAAAAGAAGGGTAGACCTGTAAATTCACATTTTTCTATTCATCTGTTGATCTGTTCGCCTGACCGCACTTTTCTCAATAACTGCGCCTTGGAATTTTTTGAAATTTTGCACAAACATTAAACATGATATGAGTCAAAAAGTAACAGAACAGATTTTCCGGGAAAACTTCGGTTGCCCTCACCCTAGGGGTGCCTTTCGGGTAAAAATGGCTAAAATTGACACTTTTGGGCTTATTAAATAAAATTGATGCTTTGGATTTTTATAAAACTTTCTGAAAAGTTGTGACTAACTGATTTCTATATAATTTTGTTTGTCAATACTTTCCAATAACTCTTGGGTGTGATACAGGAGGTCTTTTAGGGCTGGGACTATTTTACCATATTTGTCCAAAATTTTTTGTTTATGTCTATTTAGCAGTTTTGCATGGTGCTAAATTCAAATTTTAATATGTTAAGGTCTTGGGGACTTTTGGGGCTAAATGGAGGAGGGAATGATTAATTCAGTCATTTTTTTTTTTTTTGCATGATGAAGAACTAAAATTTACATATGTTAAGACCCAAAACTGCACTGTTTGTTCATTTTCACCAGGATTTGACGTCCCTGAGGATTTTTTGGGCTAAATGTGTGTGTGTGTGGGGGGGGGTTAATGCTGAACCTAGTCATTTTTTTTACCTCGTTCACTGTGCACTCACAGGGGACCATGCATGCTTCACTTGTTCTCAAGTTGTTTTATGATGGAATGAAATTTGGTGCACTGGCATACTTTTTAGCAAACTTTTTGGCAAACCAAAATGGCAGATTGAAACCTGGCATCCTGGTGTGCTGGCGTCCCAAATAAAGAATTACCGTTACAAACTATATAACAAACAGCGAACCTAGCGTTTTAAGACATTCTGCAGTTACCTCTTTTTACAAAAGATTTGGAGAGATTTCGAGACTCATCTTAAGTGAACGAATAGTCGTCTCATCTTTCCACATCAAAGCAGGGTCTGGTTAGTACTAAATAAAACCGACTTTCTATAATCCAAGTATTAACTAAAATTTCAATTACGTTTTTTTTTTTTTAATACTATGTTATTAAAGCGGCGCTAAAATGTAAAAAGTAACTTAAAGTCAACGTTTTATTAGCTACTACTACTACTACTACTACTACTACTACTACTAATAATAATAATAATAATAATAATAACACATGTAATAGCATTACTGTTAATAAACAGATGCAGTCGAGCAAATTTGAAGGAACAAGAACAGCTGATTGAGCAAAATGTAGCAGTGGCTTTGATCAACAGTCGGATGATACAGTAATAAATTTAGGTATTTAGTTCTCTCTCACCGCAAGAACTGTAACACTAGGCTCGGAAAGTGAAATGGAAAAAAGTCGGTGCTTCACACGAGGAGCCCTTTGACTCTGCAAAAGATGTCCGCGCGACTCTGTCGGCATTCCCTGCAGGGCGCCTCAGGCGATTATCAAAAAACTAGCCCCTTCTCAAAGTCTAGGACGGTGGACCTCCTAGAACTGGACTATTGTGATTATTTTGACGGTAGCAGTATGTGAACTGATCAAGTGAACTAGTATGGTCAAACTACCACAAGCGCCATGTTACCAGGCAGAAAAATAAAGATATTAAACAGGATCCCATAAAATTTTGCATGGAAAACTGTTGTAGGAGTCGATGTATAGGGATTAGTTTTAAAACTTGATTGACACAAATGCAATGCCGCATTGGACAAAGAAGGATAACAGGCACAAAAATTTAGTTGAATGTAAAAATAATCAGAATTAATCAGTAAATTTGGATATAAATGCCAGCAAGACGTTAGAGTCTTGTAGTAAAGTTGGTGTTGAGTTTGAACTGATCACGATAATAGTTGGCTTTGACGTCACAGCACAGTTGAATGCTTAGAGTGCATTGTCAGCTTTGCAATGTCGTTGGTGTTTAGTGCCTAAACTAATCACGATCATGATCGACTTTGTCGTCAAACTACACCTGGACAGCTGGGTGGGATAAAAGAGAAATAGTCCTGAAAATAAATAAATAAATAAATAAAACAAGGTTTGTCTTGAAAAGTATAGAGGCTTTGCGAGTGACATAGTTATTAATTTTCTGGGGAAAACGATCGTGTTTCCTGAGAAAGATGAGGTAATCTCAAATGACTGATCGAATCAACTGCTGGACAAGCAAAAGCAGTTAACTGAGGTAAGAGCAGCTTATTAGCCGACATACTCGCGGCTTTGGTCAATAGTCGTGTGATATCGTGATGATTATGATAATAGCAGCCTGTGAATTGATCATGTGAACTAGTATAGTTTGTAAAACTGCTACCAGCATCCTGTTGCAAGAGAGAAATATGAATCAGGCCAATAATGGCATATACATTTTTTACCAAAATATTTTTATAAGTTATATGAATTAAAATAAGACATTTTGTAATTCTTTTTTAAAAAATCGTCCTTCACAAAGTTAGTCTATAATAGAATATTCACTACAATACTACTACTGCTACTACTACTACTACTACAAAAACTAGTAGCTAATTAACATATCTACAAAACCTGTTTAATGACGTGGTTAAATACTATCGACATTTAAACTATTTGAGTTTTATTGAATTATTCATTTTATTATTCAAGCATTAATATTTACAAAAACCTTGGAACAATGCTTGAAATTTTACAATCACTTATTGTCATGAGAAGTATAACATTTCTCATTCGCTACGTATTTTCATTCTAATTAGATACAAAAAAAAGTTTCGCCTTCTTTTAACTAGACAACTAAAATATATTTTGACACAAAGTAATGTTAAAAGAAAACATTAAAAAATAATATCAGTTATTAATAACTTGTGAACATGTCATGGAAATCTGATAATTTTATGACTTTTTATTAAGAAAAATAAAAAAAAAGTTAAGTTTGAGTCGTGCACTAGCCTAACTAGGTTGGTATTGTAACAATTGTCTTTCCCGGATGGAAATTTTCATCCTGTGATAATTCCTGACACAATGGGGAAAAACGGAAATGCGGGCTAACTTGAACATTGCTGAACATATCAAAATATCGATTACTACATTAATACCAATTAGTTTCACCGATATCAGACAGTGTTTGACATGCATTGAATCTGTGTATAACATAAATAGACTAAGCTCTGATAAAAGGTAGTATAAAGTAAGTTTTAATAAATAGTGCCTTTAAATATATATAAACAAATATTTATTTTTTATTCTAGAGATATAAGCAAATTAAACATTAATTATAGGCTGTGTTGAATATTTAATCGGCTTATATCTATAGACATAAAAATAAACATTTGTTTATATATATATATATATATATATGCTCTACAACAGTATTGAGCACTTTCCTCAGTTTTTATTAATTACCATTTCTACTATATATATATATATATATATATATATATATATATATATATATATATATATATACTTCATTTAATCACATAAATTAATATACGAAAGTATAAATTTATGTGAAAACTGTAAGTATTTACTTCAACAGTGCTCAATACGTAGGTAGAGCTAGGTAGTAAGTTATAAAATATATATGGCGATTAAGCTACACAGAATATTCCGTGTTTCATCCACTCTAGGATAAGACATAAGTCCAGTTCAAACAGACAAAAGTACATAGAAACTAGAAGTAACGTTAAGAAAGAAATAGCGACAGTTAAGAGAGAATTTACGGAAACCACTAAAAAACGCACCGAAGCACAAAAACTAGGAACTCGTGACTTCTGGAAAATCTGCAACAGTGTAGTAAATAATGTGCAATCAACAATTCTCCCACTAACCAAAAATCACGAGGTTGTTCGCTCAGCAACCGAGAAGGCTAACATGCCACGCGGTTTGCCTCCAACTCCACACTGGACCCTTCCAACCACCCCTACCTGAATTTCCTATGCGGACGGACGCCACGCTAGACGATCTGAAAATCACCCCTGCTCAGGTGCATGCTATCATAAAAAACTTGACACTTCAAAAGCATGTGGACCTGATCTCATCCCAGCTGTGCTATTAAAGTACTCAGCCAAAGTAGCTCCAGTTCTCTCCAACTCTACAACAAATGCCTTAATGAATCTTGCTTTCCAGGCTGTTGGAAAACTGCTTCTGTGGTACCAGTATGCAAGAGTTCTGGCGAAAGAACTGACCCATTAAATTATTGCCCCATTAGCCTCCTCCCACTTTTTGCCCAAATATTTGAGACCTTAATTAACCATGTTCTAGTCCATCTCCTTACAGATGCTAAACTTCTGACTGACCAACAATATGGATTTAGACAAGCCCGTTCCACAGCAGACATCCTAACTGTAATCTCTGAACATATATACCATTCGCTGGACAAAGCGGGGGAGGGCAGAGAGGTAGCTCTAGATATATCTAAGGCTTTTGACAGGGTATGGCATGAGGGTCTCCTCAGGAAAATTAAATAATATGGTATCACTGGTAGAATACTTAACATAATTAAATCCTTCCTAGAGAAGAGAAAAATCCAGGTAGTCCTCGACGGTCGTACATCTAAACAATATGATATAAATGTGGGAGTGCCTCAGGGGTCTATCCTTGGACCTCTACTGTTCCTGATATTCATAAATGACCTCCCCGACAAAATTGCCTCTGAGATGGGTATATATGCTGATGACACCACACTCTATAGCAGGCACAGGGTTTGCGTGTTCTGATGGCAGCTTTCTAGATTGTTCCGCTTTATATGCTGATGACACTACAATCTATGGCAGGCACGACAGGAAGACGAATGAACACATTTCTAAAGAAATGGCAGAAACACTAGAGGAAGACCTCCAATCTCTGGTGGAATGGGGACAAAAGTGGTTGGTCGCGTTCAATGCTGTCAAGACTAAACTAGTTTCATTCAATAATTACAAGAAACCCTCTCTACCACCTATAGCAATGGCCAACGGCTCTTTATCTGAAAGTACATCTTTCAAACTCCTTGGCCTAACGTTCATAGGAAACATGAGTTGGAACAATTACATTGAAGGCATTGCTAGGGCCGCTGCAAGGAAGGTGGGCTCTCTCTACCGTGCTAGAAAACTACTAACACCCGAAAGTATCCTGTACCTCTATAAGGCCACTATGCGCCCATGTATGGAGTATTGCTGTCATATTTGGGCTGGTGCATCTGCTACTCGTCTCTCGCTCCTTGACAAGGTTCAAAAGAGAGTCACAAATCTGATAGACCCTGAACTGCCATCTAAGCTTCAGTCTCTGTCCCATCGACGAAACGTTGCATCCCTCTGCCTGTTCTACAAGTATTATAATGGTGAATGCTCTGACGAACTGCAAGCACTTGTGCCCCCACGACTTGAACACCCTCGACAAACCTGACAGGCTGCTAAATCCCACCCCCACACTGTAAAGATCCCTAGATGTAAAAGATCTTTCTACTCCAGTAGTTTCTTCCACAGAACCGCTATACTTTGGAATTCCATTCCAGGTCCCTGCTTCCCCAACTGTACTGACGTGCAGAAGTTCAAGTGCAACGTGAACCGACATCTTGTTGCCCAAATCCCTACATAGTACCCCAGTAGTTGTTGCCCCTGATAGTAGCCCCCTACACCAAAGTGGCAATGTGCCTTGTTTGGGGTGAAAATGTAATAAAAAGAAAAAGCCTGATGAATCCTAGAGTGGATGAAACGTGGAATATTCTGTGTAGCTTAATCGCCATATATATTTTATAACTTACTATATATATATATATATATATATATATATATATATATATATATATATATATATATATATAAATATACCAAAGTTTGTCCTTCTCCTAAATGCATATCTTAACAAAAACTGGGAATGCATCCCTCTCAGTGAATTGAACGCAGTCCCAGATACCAACCTTAAAATTTCTACGTCTCAGCGCGGTACAAACAGCACATAGCCTTCCCAAATAGTTAACATTTTAAAACAGCAGTACATAAGCATAAATACTTAACAAAATATTATGGAGTGTGTCGTTTCTTTTTTTGAACTGCATAAACACTTTTAAAAAACGAAAACCATTAAAAACTTTGCGAGAAACCGAAGACTTAGAAAAATGGATTTTATTTTTTTAAAACAACAGCAAATAAGTATAAATATTATGGGGTTTGTAGTCTGCTTTGAACTGAATAAACGCTTTAAAGTACTAAGTTAAACCACTAAAAATATAGCCAATTAGGCAGAAAACGAACATTTAGAAGAATAAATTTTATCTTTTTTAAACAAGAGTCAACAAGAAAAATATTTTTTAAAAATATTATGAGGGGGTTGTAGTCTCTTTTACAAACTATATCTCAGTCAAGAACGGCATAAAATATGTTTTCAATCGATATTTATTCAATAATGGTCCAATTTTCCTACCAAGCAAACATGGACGAGTTTTTCATGGACGAGTTTTTCATGGACAATTCTTCCTAAATTCAACATTTATTTGTTACATATTTGTTTTTCATTTATTTATTTTTTTTTTTTTATTAATTACAGTAAAAATATCACAATCTCATTGTTTTTTTTGGGGGGGGGGTATAAGTTAAAATATACTTTCCATTTTAATCAGGAAAATCTTCAGAATGTTTTCTCTCTCATGCATTTAATCCAAGATTTTGATAAATTCGTCGTGTAATTTTAATCTATATTTTTCACTTGCTTCCAAAGTACCATAAAACTTTAATTATTTCAAATAAGCTGATGATAGACACCACAATAGACAGCTGGTGCCAACGAAAAAAGAAAAAAAAAACACCCAGAGCATATAAAACGTTTTAATAATCAAATGAATTCTTTGGGATTGGGGCTTATAGAAATCTAGCGAATAGATGGGAAAAAGTTTACAAGGGAAATAGACAATTTATCTCTCAATAAATGACCAATAAATTAAATAGATTAAACACTGTGAATCAATGTCAAATATGTAAATGGGATGTATATCCCATTCTATGGCCTTTAATCTTATGTTATAAATGAACAACTTCTAATAAAAAACAATTTGTGCTTGTTTAATTTTTTATTGGCAAGAAAAAAATTACAAGAATCGGTTTGGAATCAGAAATTAGGTTATAAATTTTAGATTTAGATACCGATTCCGATACCCCAACAAGTTCCGATTTTTCCGGTTCCCGATTCAGATTAATCGTCCCAACACTAATATATATATATATATATATATATATATATATATATATATATATATATATATATATATATATATATATATACAGTATAACCCCAGTGGCCCTAGAGTACAGTTCAGGTTACGATGTGGAATACGATGTTTTTTCCGGAACCTAGTTAAGGTATTTTTTGCCCCACCTTACGGTAATATTTATAATGTTATTTAGTTATATACATGATGTATATGTATTATTTACTGTAATGTAATTTTTTTTTTTTTTACTAATTTTTAATGCCGTATCCCGGGGTTCTACTATCTCTCTCTCTCTCTCTCTCTCTCTCCCTCTCTCTCTCTCTCTCTCTCTCTCTCTCTCTCTCTCTATATATATATATATATATATATATATATATATATATATATATGTATATCTTTTAATATTATTATCTATATATTAATATGATAGCGTGTATGTTATTTTCTGTGTCACGCTTACATCCGGGTCGTTTAATTGTTATGTACCTCTATTCCTTGTCATAAATAATTTTACCAAGAATTCTTCATAAGTTTTGGTTTCGGTTTCGATTATAACTGATGGCATTTAAGTCATCTATGTTTTTTATAAATAATTTTACCAAGAATTCTTCATAAGTTTTGGTTTCGGTTTCGATTATAACTGATGGAACTCCAGTAATACTCCAGTAATACTTTTTTTTATAAATAATTTTATCAAGAATTCTTGATAAGTTTTGGTTTCAGTTTCGATTATGGCTTAAGGAACTCAAGTTATATATATATATATATTTACAAAAAAGCTACAATAATATCTCCATTTACGCTGAACATCTACAGAATGCCAACATCAATATATTACATATGAATGAGTCTCCTGTGGAATTTCCACAGGTTCCGCTTGTTAATTATTATTATTATTATTATTATTATTATTATTATTATTATTATTATTATAGTATATAGAAGCTAGAAATAACGTTAAGAAAGAAATAGCGACAGCTAAGAGAGAATTTACGGAAACCACTAAAAAGCGCATCGAAGCCCAAAAACTAGGAACTCGAGACTTCTGTAAAATCTACAACAGTGTAGTAAATAATGGGCAATCAACAATTCCCCCACTAACCAACAATCACGAGGTTGTCTCCTCAGCAACCGACAAGGCTAACATGCTTGCCAGTCGGTTTGCCTCCAACTCCACACTGGACCCTTCCAACCACCCCCTACCTGAATTTCCTATGCGGACAGACGCCACTCTAGACGATCTGAAAACCACCCCTGCTCAGGTGCATGCTATCATAAAAAACCTTGACACCTCAAAAGCATGTGGACCCGATCTTATCCCAGCTGTGCTATTAAAAAAGTGCACAGCCGAAGTAGCTCCAGTTCTCTCCGAACTCTACAACAAATGCCTTAATGAAACTTGCTTTCCAGGCTGTTGGAAAACTGCTTCTGTTGTACCAGTATTCAAGAATTCTGGCAAAAGGACAGACCCATCAAATTATCGCTCCATTAGCCTCCTCCCACTTTTTGCCAAAATATTTGAGACCATAATTAACCATGCTCTAGTCCATCATCTTACATATGCTAAACTACTGACTGACGAACAATATGGATTTAGACAAGCCCGTTCCACAGCAGACATCCTAACTGTGATCTCTGAACGTATATACCATTCACTGGACAAAGCGGGGGAGGGCAGAGAGGTAGCTCTAGATATATCTAAGGCTTTTGACAGGGTATGGCATGAGGGTCTCCTCAGGAAAATCAGATCATACGGTATCACTGGTAGAATACTTAACATAATTAAATCCTTCTTAGATAAGAGAAAAATCCAGGTTGTCCTCGACGGTCGTACATCTAAACAATATGATATAAATGCGGGGGTTCCCCAGGGTTCTATCCTTGGACCTCTATTGTTCCTGATATTCATAAATGACCTCCCCGGCAAAATTACCTCTGAGATGGGTATATATGCTGATGACACTACACTCTATGGCAGGCACGACAGGAAGACGAATGAACACATTTCTAAAGAAATGGCAGAAACACTAGAGGAAGACCTCCAATCTTTAGTGGAATGGGGACAAAAGTGGTTGGTTGCGTTCAATGCTGCCAAGACTAAACTAGTTTCATTCAATAATTACAAGAAACCCTCTCTACCACCTATAGCAATGGCCAAACGAGTCTTTATCTGAGAGTCCATCTTTCAAACTCCTTGGCCTAACGTTCACAGGAAACATGAGTTGGAACAATTACATTGAAGGCATTGCCAGGGCGGCTGCAAGAAAGGTGGGCTCTCTCTACCGTGCTAGAAAACTACTAACACCCGAAAGTATCCTGTACCTCTATAAGGCCACCATTCGCCCATGTATGGAGTATTGCTGCCACATCTGGGCTGGTGCATCTGCTGCTAGTCTCTCGCTCCTTGACAAGGTTCAAAAGAGTCGCAAACCTGATAGGCCCTGAACTGGCATCTAAGCTTCAGCCTCTGTCCCATCGACGAACTGTTTCATCCCTCTGCCTTTTCTACAAGTATTTTAGTGGTGAATGCTCTGACGAACTGCAATCACTTGTGCCCCCACGACGTGAGCACCCTCGACAAACACAACAAGCTGCTAAATCCCACCCCCACACTGTAGAGATCCCTAGATGTAAAAGATCTTTCTACTCCAATAGTTTCTTCCCCAGAACCGCTAGACTCTGGAATTCCATTCCAGGTCCCTGCTTCCCCAACAGTACTGACGTGCAGAAGTTCAAGTGTAACGTAAACCGACACCTTGCTGCCCAAATCCCTACATAGTACCCCAGTAGTTGTTGCCCTTGATAGTAGCCCCCTACACCAAAGTGGCAACTGGCCTTGTTTGGGGTGAAAATGTAATAAAAAAAAAAAAAATTATTATTATTATTATTATTATTATTATTATTATTATTATTATTATTATTATATAAGGTAAATGAAAGCTTTCCCTTTTTGATTGCCCAGTAGAACTTCACAAACAAAAGATGCACACAAGTCTATTTATTACAGACACATTGTTTCGTGTTCTATACAAAAACAGTTTTATTTCCTTGAAAGGAGAAAAAAAGAGTCGGAACTCTTCCTTACTCTCTGTGTTGTACTTTTTTTCTTCCGCTTCTGCGCCCAAGCAGCAGTCGTATTTTTCTTTTCATCTTCTTCCTAACTAAAAACGAACTCCTATGAACGAGATAACACCTGTTAATATTACAATTTATCTTTTTAAATGTGGTACAAGATCAAAAGTAAAAATTGCTGTGGGTAGGGGTCGGGGATCGCCCACTTGGTTCAATGCCTAAATTAGTTCCAGACACCAAAATTCTGCATTTACTCTATGGGCTAACCAATTTAAAATTATATGGTTTGAATGATTTTTGTTTACAAAATATTTACAATTCATGATTATAGATGTGAAAAAAATAACTAAGCCGTAAAATACCCTAAAATAAAGAAAAAAATAACAGTAATAAAAAATAAATGAACCATATGAAATGCTAATTAAGTTTGTGTTAGTGGGGACCCTCTCAACCTATCTAATAAATGAAATATTCAATGTTTTCTGATTATCACCGAAAACAAGAAAGGCATTTCCTAACTGGGTGTGAATTTCCTAAGCTGTTTGAGGGATGGCTAAATGCTGTGAACACATTTCTGTAATTGGGTAGCACGGTTTCCAGAGATGGCTCCCTAGATGCAGAGGTACGTCTTCGCATTTAAAAGACCAGAAGAGAATTTGGAACACTAGAAAAGCGAGTGTAGTGTGATAGTTGGATCGCTGTCAAAACCAAGGTTAGTGTTTACTCGACCTGTGAACTTTTTGTTTTGCGTCAGCACTTAAAGCACCTTGAGAGATTCTACCAGAAATTGAATAATATAAATTTTATTTAGACTTAATTGTGATAAAGTGATACACGATATTTTCGAAAGAGCATCAATATGGGGCACATGTTTTAGACCGAACCAGGTTTAATGATCAAAATCAGATTGATATAAAAGTTTACGATCTTTTCCTCGTCTACCAATAATCATGTGAAATGTATAATCAGATATTGCATAGATGTCCGGATAATAGGGGACGCAGAAATATTCATAGACAAGGTTTTAGAAGCCTTAGGCTGTTGAAATAATGTCTAGTTAATTATTTTTAAAGGGGAGATAATTTAGAGAATAGAAAAATCGTAGAAGAACGGAGATAAAATGTCTACATCAATATCGATTATTTAGACTATATCAATCAAGGAATATTTAATAAATAACTAAGAGGTATTCTAATGGATTTAAACGGCAATGTTAATTTTTAAAATTATATTTAATTTATTTTTTTTATAGATATATGGAGATATTTGATATAAAATGGATTCTAGAACGATTATATGATAGCAAATTATTGGTTTACGAATTAATTTTAGGAATATTTAAAATACAAGAAAAAATCCGGAGTGCAAGATATTAAATGCTCTGAAATACGTTTACTTACATCATCAAACTATGTCCCGCAGTGTTGTTGACATTTGTGTCCCCTTTATTAGAGAGGAAAATAATAGATTTGGTATACAATATCTGAAAAGTAGTCAATCGTGAAACTGGTTAACCCTCACTTTAAACAGAAAAACAAGTTTCATCTAGAATCTATGTAAGACGAAAAGAACGTTATGTAGTCATACCAGTACAATTTGGATAACTTAAAGTATGATTTGTTCAGGCTGATTTTAGGTCGTTATTATCGTATAAGATACATATATCTAATATTATTGTTTTAGTTCTTTACGATAGATTTGTAAAAAGAGATTTCTATGAATACAGTTATTTTTAACAAAGGCAATAAAGCTTGTTCTTACAATTGCACCGCTAACCCCCTGTGCTAGAATATCCATTTGTTTAAAACGTTTTTGTTATTTTAATTTAATTGAATTTGTAGTTAAAACAATCCAATGTTAAATTCGACACACTGCTACCAAAAACTCACAACTCCAAATCCCAACGCTCTGCTGTCAAAACTCAATTCCAAATCTCGGAGCCCTTCTATCAAAGACCCAACTCCACATCTAAACACTCTACTGTCAAAATTCAATTCTAGAACACGACGCACTGTTGACAACACTTGCTACTCTGACATCCAAATCCAAAATCAACCCCAATCAGGATTTTTATATGGAACTGGAAGCATCTCATTTGCATGTTAGGTTACAATAACGCAAGCATATATAGAGAAAGCCAATCTTTCTTTTTTTCTTCATTCTTTTTGCCTGCACGAACTCTACAATCTGCACGCAAACAGGTTTGTACTAATTTTTAAAGTGCTTAATTACAAAAGAGCAACTTATTTTGCCTTTGATAGAATTTTAGACGACAAAATGCAATGATATTTTGGCCCATATTTTAAATCATAGAGTAAAGTAATTTAATTTATAATTATCTCAAGGATTGCGGAAAAATACACGAAGACAAAAATAAGACCAGAACAAAATTAACTCTTCATAATGATAATTTTGTTCTCATTTAATTTTCTTTTTATGATTTTCTAAGCCGCTATATTTAGTAAGGAAGCTGTTAATCCAGACATTATCTACTTGTTTGTGGCGCAATCTAGACAAAACGTGTTTCTACAAAAACTCCGATTTATACGTGAAATAATACTGATATATAAACGTTCGATTTTCAGATAAAAGATGATTGCGCAGATCATCAGATCGTATGGCATTGGTTTCCCCAATATTTTCCTAGTTAGAACTCTTTCTAGAAAGACATTGGATACTTAAGTGAGAAACCACGTGAAGGTTGCAAACATCCAAAGTGAAAAGTGATTTTTTTGAAGCGAGATGGATTCGAACTTAGAACATCCAGGTCGTCAGTTTATGCCGTTCAGCATTTGACACACTTGCAGAGATAATTATTAGCCTAAGCATGTTTACAGAGACAAAAATGCCATCGTAACTATAAATTTTGCTAGATAATTATAATTTGAGCATGAAATGTAATCATATTTAATCATCGGTGATGAAAGAAAAGAAACTTCATACATGTTATAACATGTCAGGGAGTTGTGTTTGTTTTTCTGGGTGCATAAAAAGCAATAAGTTACGCTATGGAGGTTTCACATCGCATAACAAAGGTATTAGCCATGGGTCATACGGTCACACCTGTCAAATTTAGACAATGCAAAAAAAAATGAGACGGATGAATATGGAAGGGAAATGAGTAATACGGTCAATAGACTAAGTTAGAGGAATAGATAATTCAATGTTACCTGGCCTTAGGACTAAGATCAAAGTGTCGAATCTGTTCTGTATCCAGAGGAAGAAAATTCTTTATAGACTGAGGGAATCTTTTTCCTAATTCAGAATACCTATTTTTTTTTAGGATTTTGTGCTTGAATTTGTAAACGTGGAGAGGTACAGAAATATGGATATACTAGACGCTTAAAACGAGCAAAAGTTATATCCAATTTACTTAGAATAGATGCTTTATGCAAAACTTATAACTTAAATATGATATTGTGGTGATTAATCACTATTAATCCCGATTCATCCATAACTGTGCATCGAACGCATACCATAAGACTTAGTTCACTGCACTGTATGATAAAAAGGCCAATATAAAAGTTCAGCAAGATCAGTTCAGTAGCTCGCGAGAAAAAGTGAAATTGACAAACAAAGAGAGACTAAGAGAACTATAGATCTATATATCTATAAAAGTAAAATTGCCTGTATTTATGTGTCTGTGTGTGTACATTTCCCTACCAAACTACTCTGTCAATTTTCAGTCTACAGACTCAAGATTTGACATAAGGGGTATTGAGATTTAGGAAACGCTTTTTAGTCGGTTTTCGGCCAGAAATTTGGCGGTCAAGGGGTCAAAGTTCAGCGATTTGACCTTTGAAATCTCTGCCAAACTCCTCCGCCAATTTTGGGTCTAAACACTTGAAATCCAAAGTGAAAAGTGAGAGGATTATATCGGGAATGTAGGTTACTTAATCACGAATCAAACTTTTAAATTTGACTTGAGCCCAAAACAATAAATGTTAAGGGGTAAAAATTAGGGTCAAAGTTAAAAATTGACCTCTGCGGTTTCTACCAAATTACTCGGCCAATTTTTGGTCTAAACATTTTAAATTTTATATAAAGTGTATTCAGACATAGGACAAGCTTTTTTTTTTAATTGGTTTTCGGTCTAAAATTTGGTTGCCAAGGGGTCAAAGTTCAAAAGATTTGCCCGTTGAGGTCTCTAGCAAACTATTCAGCCAATTTTGGGTCTAAACGTTTGAAAAGGGTATTCAGACATACAGCCAACTTTTTTATCAGGTTTTGGACGAAAAGTTGGTTGCCAAGAGGTCAAAGTTGAAAGAGTTGACATCTGTAGACCCTACCTTACACCTCCGCCAATTTTGTGTCTAAACACTTGTAATTTTAGATTTAGGTTATCTGGACATGAGTCAAATTTTTTAATATATGTATACATATGCACATAAAGTTATGAAGCGTACATAGGGCCCGAGCAAAGCCGGACTGAACTGCTAGTATATAATAAATAAGCTTCGGCCGATGAATAAGAGATAGAAATATATGAGCAGACTGTGATGGGAGACAGGTAGATGAAAAAAGGTGTGCATACTAATGATCAACAGGTAAATATAACGATAAATATTACTAGACTTGCATGTATAATAAATATATCGATAGATATGTACAGATTCATAGGTGTATAGGCGTGACCAGATTGTGATAGATGGAAATACTGGGATGAAAATAGAAGGGAGGATGAAGATAGAGAAGAAGGAAAGAGAGAGATAGATAGAGAGAGATAGATACATAGATAGATAGATAGATAGATAGAGAGAGAGAGAGAGAGAGAGAGAGAGAGAGAGAGAGAGAGAGTGAGTGAGTGAGTGAGTGTCTGTGTGTGGGAGAGAGAGAGAGAGAGAGAGAGAGAGAGAGAGAGAGAGAGAGAGAGAGAGAGAGAGAGAATATTCATTAATGGATTTGACTTTTGAAGATACAAGTTTATTGAGAAAAATACGAATCACCAGAACATGAAATTCTTGAATTGCACAATCCGAGAAAATTATTAGAATTTTTTTTTTTTTTTACAAAGGGGTCACCACTTATCAAAGCCTGAGAGTCACTTGATTATAAGGGTTAATGTGTGTATGGTAGCCATTGGGACGATAGCATATTAATGGTTAGTAGTGGAAATTTGGAATGATTTGGTTATTTAAAATAACGGTTCAACAAGAACTTGTTTACATTGGACTTGAAAACGACAATATCGTAGTAGCTGGGAAGTTCTAGGAAAGAAACTTTGTTCATAGAATCCACGTTTAAGTTTATGCATCGATAGAGAGTGGGGGAAATTGTTGATAATGGTTTTAACTAGCCGAGTGTTCTTTGTGAAAGTTTGGCAAAGAGGTACCATGCATTGGAACTCAGACGATCACTTGCCATGAAAATAAAATAGAGCAGAGGCAGGTCTTGCAACGTTCAAACTATGGGAAATAGGTTGCATAGAAGAGAAAAGAGCATCACTTACTGGGTTGTGAAGATAGTTTTGAACTCTGTCAAGGCAGGATAGGTTACTCCAAGCAACTCCTTCCTAAATGTAGTAACAGTATTCCATCCTAGGGCGTACTTGACTCTTAGACAGGTAGAGGATTGTATCGGCAGTGAGATAGTAGTAGAATTATCCAACCATTTTTCCAGAGACCTTGGCAACAGATTTGATGTATGTGTTCTGTTTCTACCATGTTATCTCTTGTATCAGAGATCGCTGAAGAAACTTACACTGGGTTACAAGTTGTATACCTGGTTTCCCTCGAAGGAGGCAGTGTCAAGGGTATATTAAATTCACAAGCGGTTACCCCTTGTATGTATATCCTTATTTATGGAGATTACAATGTAAGGTTTTTGCTGTCCTTACAGTAAAGTGTCGACATGCTCTTACACGCAGCATCTGCTATTCCCAAATGGTCATCCATCTTATACTAATCAGGCTGAATGTTGCTTAACGAGTAATCTAATGAGATCTGGTGTGTCAACATGATTATATGGTTTATAGTTTGTAAAGAGCCTGTTAGTAAAGGGCGTATATGTATGTAGCATCACGTCAATTCCTGCTAGCGTCCACATCTGAATTTAGTTCCAGTCTTTTAAATACAGAATCTCAGCTTAAGACCTAACCGAGATAATTTGCCGGTCGAGATCATCCACTCGTTAACTCTTGTCGTCATCTGCTCGACCCGATCTAAATATCACTGACAACTTTGACTCAAACACGATTTACTGATTCTAGTCTGACAAATCCCAATATATTTGTGTTTATCTGAAAATCCTAGATGTCCAGTCTTTCAGAATGATAAGCGGAATCTACAGCCGTCCATTTTCTCAGTTGCTCCGAGCAGCTCCTGCCCATATGTGGCAACTGTACTTCATTCTAAGACGTACTTGGCCATTATACAGATAGAAGATTGAATCAGCAGTGAGATACCTACTGGAGTGGTAAAATGATTCAACCATTTTCCAGCGATCTTGGCAACAGATTTGATGTATGTGTTCCACTTCAGATAAGGTGTGAAGGTCAGTCTCAGAAACTGTGCTTCACTACTAAGTGACAACTCTTTAACACTCATCCTCGAATGAGCCCCGAGCCTTGATAAGGGTGACTGTTTAGTAAAAGAAAAATAAATCATTTTAAACATTTCCGAAAAGAATTAAATAATAATAATAATAATAATAATAATAATAATAATAATAATAATAATAATAATAATAAATGAATTTACAAGGATATTTGTGGGTCTGTCTGATTGAGTACTGAGATGAGTTTTATCTATTTATATTACTAGAAGAATATGTTACTTTTGGTGG
This sequence comes from Euprymna scolopes, assembly GCF_053919585.1. Lineage (NCBI taxonomy): Eukaryota > Metazoa > Mollusca > Cephalopoda > Sepiida > Sepiolidae > Euprymna > Euprymna scolopes. The sequence continues at coordinate 66,412,539 of NC_136497.1, forward strand.
CTAGTTTATATAATGAACGACCATATACTACATGGTCCCCCCTCCCCTCAAAAAGAACGCAATACTTAGTAAGATAGTACTATGAAGAACGACTGTATACTAAACTTTCCACAAAGAAGAGGATAATGCCTAGGAGGATGGTCTCATGACAGCAGAACATATACTATATTACTCCGCAAAAGAGAAGACAAAGCTTGGGAGAATAGTCTCATAACAACAGAACTTCCACAAAAATGGGGATAATATCTGGTAAGATTGTTTTATGACAACAGAGTAAATACTAACATACTCCACGCGAAAAGGAAATAATGCATGGGAAGTTGGTCTCATAATAATAAGACAACTACTAAAATACTCCACAAAAGAAGGAGATACTACATGGGAGGATAGTCTTGAGACAACAGAGCAGATATTATATTACTTCAATTTATTTCAACATTGAAAGTCCATTAGTCTGAAATAGAATAATAAACTGAATTTGAGCATTTACAGAAAGTATAGTTTCGATTTAAGGCAGGCAGGTGCAAAATTTCCACTATTTTGTCGGATTGTTTCGTTAAAAATTAATATGAGATTTTATAAATATGTCTAGAGAGGCAGAATAAGTGAATAAATATGTAATCTTTTCCAACAAAAGACAGACAATTTAAAACTTAAACAAAATATGTGTCTGTTAGAAGAGATTCTATACTTTTTTTTTTTCTGACGACATCCGGGGTAGAGATATCAGATATAGGTGAGGAGATGGCACCGGCTTTGAATTTTGATCCATTCATTCAACGATATAACAACAATAAAAAGTTTGTTGTATTATTGTTTATGATTAGACGTATAGATGTTTTGTCCGAACAATGGTTGAATTGTACGCCCTTTATGAAATGAAGATTTTTTTTAAAAAACAAACTATCAAGAAAAATGACTATTTGGGGACCTTATGCTTGCGTAGTTATGGGTGTGATCAGTGCAAACCTTCTGAAAAAAATCTTAATTTTAACGTCGCATGACTATTGAATTGAAAAATATATGACGTATTGAAACACTGATCAAAGTTATTACTTAATCGAGTGCATAACTGGTTCACCTGTTGTCATATCAGCGGGTGTATATCTTTGGCGCTATTCTGTCAACCTATGATCTGACGATACTCCTTTATAGAAATGAGATATAGTCCGGCTCGGTTCTAGCAAATAAATCCTTCCACGAATTATCCGGTCCTTCTGATGCGGAGGTTGGTTTATGGTTGAACACCGACATGTTTATTCATAGCCTAGCCTTTTAATGAACTAATTTCCTCGCATTCTCTCCCCAGTTGTTTGGACAGCTTTGACAGTTAAAAGCTAATAAAAAACTAGTCTTTAATATAAAAATAACGTAATGTCAGGGCTGCGGTATGACATTATTATTTGAATATATTAATGGTATACATCATATTAAAGAGCAAAATACAAGCTACGTTCAGACATTTACTTTATACATGAGGTCATTGTGAATTAAAAGCTAACGAAAAGAACCAAATGTGTTCACAGTATTTACATATATATGTCGCCTTGTACATCTATAATTGTATAAACATTAATCGCATGAAAAACAACAGTAAAAAATACCAATTTTCAAATGAAATTTAAACAATAGGTATTAAGCATCAATTATTAAATATACACTAAAGTTATAAAGCCCATTAAATAACTGTAGCTCTCTTTAGTTTAGAGTTATAAAGCTGGCCTAAGAAATCAAGGTTGACATGGTGTCTGGGTTCGAATTTTCCGACTATATCGATGAGAACGTAAGTTCGAAATACACGGCTGTAGTTTTAAAATAATTAGTTGAACTCCCTTTAGTCAATTAAGAAAAACGGTTAACTTTCAGCGCAAATGTAACATTCCTACTTCTATGCATCGAATACTCTCTGACTGTTTATTATATATGCGTGCCAATTTTGACTTTTATATGCAACTAGATGAACCGGCGTACTTTAAAAACCCGGAAGAAAGAAACTGAGACATGACCATGCGAGTATTATGTTGTTTTTTTTTTTTAAACAGTTCACTTCTTGGAAGCAATGAGAAAAAATACTCGAGCTGCGATTGAAATCGAAACCTAAAGACAAGTACGATAATCATTAGGCCAACACGACTCGATCTTTAAAAATGTTTTAAAACCTGTTATTCTTAACATAATGTGAACGATTCGTGCATGCACAGTCGTTAAGCAGTTAGTAAACAGATAGAAATCTGATGACTTCCACGTACCAATTTTTCAATGTTGACTCTTTAGCAGTTCTTTTCTTTCTGATAAAAACGGGTTAAAATGTCTTCGACATGTCTGAATATCCTATATACCAAATTTCAAGTCTGTAAACCCAAAAAGTCGTTGAGCAGATATGTTGCGAAGTGTCCTCACACACACCCATATCCTTACTTTTATAGATATATAGATTAATTTCCTAAAATTCTTGTGTTAATTGCCGGTGACTTTTAGATGAGATGTAAATTTACAGTTTTTTTTTTTTTACACAGTGATCAACACTTATCAAGGCTCGGAAGCCACTCAGGGATAAGGGTTATTGCAAGTACATTACATTAGTGTGGAGATTTGATGAAGTGTTTAATTAGGGGGGGGCGGTTCATTAGGAATTTGTTAACATTGGACTTATAGACACCAAGTTGTAGTCCGGAGGGAAGCAGGCAGACGGAACAGAGTTCCACAGGCGTGCAGTTCTAAGAAAGAAGCTTTGTTCATGGAATCCGCGTTTTGATTTAGGCACAGATATAGAGTGGGAGAAATTTTTCACAGTGGATTCAGCTAGACGGGTGTTTTTCGTGAAAGATTGGCGAGGGGGGACCAGGGATTGGAGTTCAGACGAGAACCTGCCATGAAAATAACGATAAAACAAGGATAGGCTCACAACGTCTCTTCTGTGGGAGAGAGGTTGCAGGGTAGAGAAAAGGGCATCCCCCACTAAACCACGAAGTCTATTTTGTACTCTGTCAAGGCATGATAGGCTGTTTTTGGCAGCTCCTGCCCAGATATGGCAACAGTATTCCATCCTTGGACGTACTTGGCTTTTATATAGATAGAGAATTGCATCAGTAGTGAGATATCTTCTGGAGCGGTAGAAGGATCCCACCATCTTTCCAGCGACCTTGGCAACAGACTTGATGTACGTGTTCCATTTCAGATCAGGAGTAAAGGTCAAACCCAGAAGCTTGTCAAAACACGGGACCTCACCCAGACGAGAGCCATCCATCACAATTGATGCCAGCTGGGGATCAGAGCGTTGATGATGTAAGGATAGGAGTTTGGTTTTGGATGCACTGAACCACGCGCTCGAGATCAGAGGAGAGAGAATCCGAGAGAACTTTGTCATTTACAGCCTTTGATATGTTGCCGTAGATGGTCGTGTCATCAGCATAGATGTCAACGAATAATTAAAGTATGTGTTTAGGGAGGTCATTGATGTAGATCAGGAAGAGAGTTTGGCCTAGGATTGACCCCTGAGGGACTCCAGCATTTATATTGCAGGCCTCCGATTTTTGTCCATCTACCACTACTCTTATGAACCTATCGGAGAGAAATGATTTAATGATTGAGAAAACATTTTCAGTTATACCGTAGCTGGAAATCTTGTGAAGTAGACCCTTATGCCATACCTTGTCAAGAATTACCTAGTGACTGAGTTCCAACCAGCGGAAAGTGTCACATCCTACACCAATTATTGCATAAGCATAAAACATTAGTGTATATAGATATAAAAATAATAATTAATATTTATTCAAAAATATTATAAAGAACTTTTACAATATTAAAACCGACCCCTCTTTAGGAAATTAAGAAAAAGCAGTCAACTTCGGTGCAAATGTAGCATTTCGACTTCAGGTAAATACCAAAAAATAATATTTGGAATAAACCACATATTTATATGATAAAAATAATTATTTTAATTTAAAGTTTGTTGCCTCTAAAACAACACCCAAATAGGCATCCCCCACTAGAACCTCATCTGATGCCAAATGACTCTATTTCTGTGTGTCAGAACCTGTATTTGTCATTAATGAGATAACGCCTGATATATATATATATATATATATATATATATATATATTTGTGTGTGTGTGTGTGTGTATAAGTTCACTAAAATTCGTTTAATGTTTCACATATTTTTAGAAAACAAAAAACAATTATCCTAAGAATCGAATTGGCAAAGAAGGTACGCGGAATTTGCTGAAATCGAGGTGATTTTTATAATTTTTACTTTGATATATTTTTGTAAATGTTGTATTTTTTATTAGTTATATATGTTTGCTGTAAAGCTTTTCTATAAAATATATTTTAGTTCTACTCTGCTAAACTAAAAGAACTTACCACATTGCTGATGAAGTTAAGGTGGGTATTTTGAAATTCTCATTGAAGAAAAATACTTTGCTTTTAATTGTTGGTATTATAAGTTCGAGTTTTCTAATGAAAACAAAATACGAAAGACGTTCCTATAGTAATGCCTCTTACTTTTTATTCCGTCCGAATGGATCTGCGGGGATTGCAAATTGCTTTCTCGTGATGAGTGAACTTATGCATTCATGACGAAACTTTTATCTCTCTCTTGCAGATATTGACGGTGTGAGTCTATACGAAAGCAACCTCTGTCATGGACATTCATCAAAAGTAGAGATGCGTCATTGAATTCCTGGAAAAATGCATAGAGAATGATGGTGATTATATATTACAAAAAAATCATGGAGCACAAAACGTCGTTGGTTTGAATGGTAGCACTCCTGTCTTCGCAACTCTTCAACTTTTTAAGTTAGCGAAAATTAGGAGGTTTTACTTTTTGAAGGACTCGCGCATGATAAAGCGTGCGCCAACTGCCCATACACAGTCATCGATCATCGCTAGCAAAAGTGAATTTAGAAAATACATTCTGGAGCAGTAACGGTCTCTCGTTTCAATGATATCATTCCCGTCTTGTCGCTCTTCAACTTTTCTGTTAAAAAACTATGAGGTTTTACTTTTGGAACCACACTCGTGTTTCTTAACGTTGATCAACACTCTTTCTCTCTTCTCTTACTGATCTCTTTCCTCCCCTATCCTTGTTGATATTTGTATTCTACTTAGCTCCTCCCACTTTTCCATCTTCATTCCAAGATGTTACAAAAACGCACACCTGTATTAATGCATAGATAATAATTGGTGCTGCCGGGAATTACATTTTTTTATTAGTATTTTTTATGCATTTATAATTTTCAGTTGTATGGATGGTATCTAAGTCTTCATTCGGCATTGATAACATTCAAAACAATGGAAAAAAAATCTAAAACAAAATATGAAAAAGTGTGACAAATGAAAACATTAACAATTCAAACAGTAGTTGCGACACCTTTTCTTAATACTAAATATTAATATTAAACTAGTAATACTAAACATTAATACTAAACTAGTACTACTAAACATTAATACTAAACTAGTACTACTAAACATTAATACTAAACTAGTACTACTAAACATTAATACTAAAATAGTAATACTAAACATTAATACTAAACTAGTAATACTAAACATTAATACTAAACTAGTACTACTAAACATTAATACTAAACTAGTAATACTAAACATTAATACTAAACTAGTACTACTAAACATTAATACTAAACTAGTAATACTAAACATTAATACTAAACTAGTAATACTAAACATTAATACTAAACTAGTAATACTATACATTAATACTAAACTAGTACTACTAAACATTAATACTAAACTAGTAATACTAAACATTAATACTAAACTAGTAATACTAAACATTAATACTAAACTAGTACTACTAAACATTAATACTAAACTAGTAATACTAAACATTAATACTAAACTAGTAATACTAAACATTAATACTAAACTAGTACTACTAAACATTATTACTAAACTAGTAATACTAAACATTAATACTAAACTAGTAATACTAAACATTAATACTAAACTAGTACTACTAAACATTAATACTAAACTAGTAATACTAAACATTAATACTAAACTAGTAATACTAAACATTAATACTAAACTAGTTATACTAAACATTAATACTAAACTAGTAATACTAAACATTAATACTAAACTAGTACTACTAAACATTAATACTAAACTAGTACTACTAAACATTAATACTAAACTAGTACTACTAAACATTAATACTAAACTAGTAATACTAAACATTAATACTAAACTAGTAATACTAAACATTAATACTAAAATAGTACTACTAAACATTAATACTAAACTAGTAATACTAAACATTAATACTAAACTAGTAATACTAAACATTAATACTAAACTAGTAATACTAAACATTAATACTTAACTAGTAATACTAAACATTAATACTAAACTAGTACTACTAAACATTAATACTAAACTAGTACTACTAAACATTAATACTTAACTAGTAATACTAAATATTAATACTAAACTAGTACTACTAAACATCCAGCACCTACCAAAACCGAAAGCCATTCGCAGATGAAACTTAATTCAATTGTCAGTTTGATTAAGACAATTAGTTAAGAGAACTGCTCGATAAGTACGGGGTGGAATGATAAAATTGTCGCCCTAGAAAAGATGATATTCCATTTCAGTTTGATGAAAACCAGTTTTCTTTTTCTGTTGCAGACCATCTACTAGTTGACCAGTTGTATAGAAATTTCAAGAGCGATAGGCGCCTTCTATCATAGCTGAAAGTTACACAATGTTCAACAAGCGAGATTGAAAATGCTCTTTACTAATTGGAGTTATGACAACATGGCCATTTCTAGCACCCTCAAAATGCAAATCCGGACGGTTCAACGAAGTTTCCAGCCACGGTTATGGTTTTTGGTGTGGTTTCAAGTTAGGACCACATCAAGCCACATCAGATCTTCGAGGTCAACTTGAAAGTCAACCCCAAAGTGTACGTGGATGTGCTGAAGAGTGTGGTGATCCCCTGATGTAATCAGGTGGCTGCTGGCAGACTTTGGGTGTCGCAGCAGGATTCGGCGCCGGTCCACAAATCCAAAGAGACCCAGGCTTGTCTTTAGAAGGAGTACTACGACTTTTTACCTTTCTCTTTCTGACCCTCCTCCTCCCTCGACTTGAAACCGCTGGACTACTTCGTTTGATCATACGTCGAGAACATCACCAAACATGACCTCCCACAATACCAAAGCCAGCCTGATCGTCGCCATTCGCAGAGTAATCGCCGAGCTGCCGCCGGCGCTTGTGGAAAAGGCATACTCCCAGTTCCGGACCCGTATCGAGGCGGTAATTGAGACTGAAAGCAGCTACATTGAATATATGTCAGCTCTACTACATAATCAAGTTACCTGACTTGATTTTTTTTTCAATAAAAGTTTTAAAATAAAACTGTAGTGTTGTTTTCTTTAGAGCGATAAATTTATCGTTCCACCCTGTATTTGTTTACACTGGACTTGAAATCAACAGAAAAAAATTCAAAGCCACATGTAAATATAAAAAATCTTAAAAAGAAAAAAAATTAAATATTCATGCCATTTGAAAACATTAATAATTCAAATTGCAGTTGGACCACTTGTTTTAATTAGGACATTTTAAGTAGTCTAATTGAACATGAAGTCTTTTGAAGTTCACATCTTAAGGAAATGCAAAAAGAAAAAAAAATCTTCTATCAATCGCAGCTCACTTCACAGGAAGTGTTTTATCTACTTGAAATACGTATACGTGTATTTTGTGTATGTGTACCGAATTGTGTCCTGTAGATGTTATAGTGACATTTCTAAAATTGGGGGGAAATATAAACAGATAAAAATAAATTTTAAAAAAAAGAATACAGAACTCAGATATATTTAAAAATATACTTTATTAAGATATTTTAACAATTTTAAGTATAACTTGAAATTGAATTTGATTTTGCTTTTTTTTTCTGATCGATATATCAGTTTTGATTACATATTTCTTCGGAAAGAACGAAATGATTTCGTACCATTTTTGTTTTCGTCGTTTGTCTCGTTTACAATCAAATGGAACACGATGTTGATTTTGTAAGTGAATTTGGTCCTTCTTCGTTGCTATAGCGAAATTCGAAAATTTAAATATCGAATTTAAATTGAAATCAATGGAATTTACTGAATTGTCATGTCGTAGTAATGAACATATAAAAAAATTACGAAAAACGATAAGGTAGAAAGTTAATTATTAAAGAAAATAGTTTTCGAAGAAGTTGGCACTTTTAGCTTATATTATAAGTTCTTCTTGGTTTCCCTTGTTCTTATGTCACATCTGACAAAACAAACATGGCCGAAAGCATTTTTTCTTAAAATAATGAAATACGTGTTCTTTTTTTTTGTAATATTTCAGAACTATTCAACTAATTGTGACATAACAATCAGGTAAATAACATTGGTAAAAATGTAAGTAGTTATCATTGTTCTTTTTTTTATGAAAACTCAATTTTTGCCTGTTACTACAATAACGAAGAAGAACCATGATTTTTCCGTTGAAAGGCCATATTTCTTCGTTTGGGTGTATTTGCCTGCAGTACAATGTAACGGGCGCTCCATAATATGACGCACGTGTAAATTTTTTTCTTTCCCAGAATAAAAAAAAGCTACTTTACAGTACATGCTTTCATTACGTCTTATTTCGTCGAAATACCGGCCCTTTTCTTCTGAAAAAAAAACTGCATAGATTCTGAGACATAATATATATATATATATATATATATATATATATATATATTGATCAAGTAAATAATCGCTTGCGCATAAACATTTGTCTTTTATAATATATCGTTTGATCGTAATTCTGATGAGGACACGTTTTACGGTCTTTTATTATTAAGTTACAGAACTTTTTTGAACAATTGCCCGTAAATTACATGTAATAGATTTCTTATCGTATTGTTTTGAAATAAAAGTCATATCTTTAGTAATGCCCGTACTGAGAATTGATCTTTCAAATCCATAACATCGCCACTTGGAAATGATTATTATTACCCATGGCGCAACAAATAAAAGTACTAAATGATAACCAGTTCTAAGTGACAGTTTTTTAAAGATTAAACACGGGCGATAGTAAGAATTCAACCACGTATTACTTAAGACTACCCAGTCTTAGCGGATCGAGAATAAGCTATCCCCAAAAAATTAATTAAAGGAGTCTATTTGAAATTCTGTATAGATTTCCGAGTTCAACAAAATACACACGAAGATAGTTGTATGTGACATCGACCGAAACCTCATGAAAATAACCTCTAAGATGAGAAGAGCACTCTGGATATGAGCCAAGTTTTCAATCCACATCTTAAAAATTTGCCGAATTCGGGAATCTGCACAGAATTTCGAACTGAAATTTTTATTTAATCTGTGGGTGTAATGTACCCTCGTTCCGTCAGCCATGGCAATGTAGAAGTTATTTGCAATTGTATTCTTCGTATCGGCCGCATTTAGGATTGAATCTTCAACTTCCAGAAGAGTATTACTTACAACTGAATTTTACCTAGTATTTTATCGGGCCCTTATGTTCGACAAGATACGCCTGAAAAAGATCGAAGATTACATCGCCCACAATGTAATACGAATAACACTGAAAATGAGAACACTTGTTCGTATGATCAAAATAATGCACCTTTTAATATAATAAGTATCAAAGGTTTCATTAACGCATATCAGGTCAGTAACAACGTCTGAAAACAACGCTAATGATGGCATATATTATCATTACTTGTTTATGTTGTTTTTTTCTTTTGTTACGACATGACATGGATTTTATTTAAAAGACTTGCTTTAGTAATGCAATATACAGAAATGTTATGACGATCAAAAGTAAGTCGGTTTCCGACCTGTTCCGGAGATCCATTCTCAAACTAACAGCGAAAACTTTTACCCCTTGTACATAAAACATAAAACTCGCACGGCCCATTTTTGGGTATGCCATCCAAGCTACAATTCCTTCTCTACAAAAACAATGTTGAACACCTGGGGTATGTTCTACGGTTAGCAACCAGGCTGGTGTCAGTACTCTGTACACTTAACCACAGAGAAGGCCCCCAAAATTACGTCTATTCTCAATTGAGCAGCGGAGGATGCGAGGAGACTTGATTCCGGCGTGCAATATCATCAACAGGAATATAAATCTATCTTTCGAGGAGTTTTGCAAGTCAGTACCAAGTTGTGGCCTTCGCATACACTCGCAGAAGATGTACTACCGTTGCTTTTGATTTAATAAAAGAAAGGCAGCATTCTCCGTCAGTGTTTTTGCTTCGTGTCATAACCTGCCAAGGGAAGTAAGGCGATAACTACTTTACATAGGTGTAAAGTGGTGATGGACAGGCAGAGTGCATGTGGGTGTAAGTAGCTCCCATCGATCTCTTTATATAGCTTGTGGCCAAATACATTCGATTTGATTTATTCACTTTCAGGGAAAATGGATTCTATTTTAAAGCTATATAAAATGTGCACCAGAAAGTCTGATAGTGTTCTATAATCAATGGCGAATGTTTCCGGTAAACCTATATAGGAATTGAAGAGTTTCATAAAATATCCTTTTCAATCAATACGATAAAAATATATATAATGTCTCATTATCCGACTGTCCTCATATAAAAACACATAGCATTTTTTTTTAATATCAAAGTTTAACTCGATGCTCAGGTGCGTATATTAGCCCTATTTATGCATCTACTTATATGTTTTCAATATAAATCGAAATATAAAAATACACAAGTTAATATAGGTAAATAAAGATGATATGATTATACCCGGCCAGCGGGTGGCATAAAAATATGTTTATAATTTTTTTTCATTTACACTTCATTTTACAGAGAATATCATATAATTTTATTGTCAAGCAAATTATCCACACACACATTATATATATATATATATATATATATATATGTGTGTGTGTGTGTGTGTGTGTGTGTGTGTGTGTGTGTGTGTGTGTTTATAATATTTTCGCAAAAGTCAAGACAACAAAATATAAAATGAGAATAGCATCATCTGTACTATCTTATGCGTTGCAATTGTTTCATAACCATTTAGACAATTTTAAATATTATATCGTTTAAAGATATTCCAAAATAGCTACTCTTCAGACGGTAAAATACACTATTTATACATCTAGTAGATATTTTGGAATATTTTTAAATGATATAATATTTAAACTGTCCAAACGGTTATGAAACAATTATAACACATATGAAAATACACCATGTGATGTTTTAATATGTTGTCTTGATTTTTGCGAAAATATTATATGCATGCTCGATCATGAAAACAGATAATCATGAAACTTAAATAATTGAGTCGATTAATTTTGACTTTGATTTTATTGGTATATGAACATCACCTGGATTTTCATATAATAAAATAAAGTATATATATATATATATATATATATATATATATATATATATATATATATATATATATGTATATATGTTAATGGCTTTGTTTGTTTTTATGAGGAATGATCTCTACCAAACTACTATGGTAATTTCTTGGTCTACTGACTTGAAACTTGATATATAAGGCATTTGGACTCGTGAAACAAGTTCGATTTGTTTTTTAGCCGGTAAAATAACTTCTGATGGGGTCAAAATAAAAGCAATATAACAGATATCAATCAACATACAATTATCTAGTTCGCATGCGCAAATATACATTTATACATTAAAGTCGGTAATTTTTTAATATTTTCTTATCCATCTCACGATGGCTCAAACGGTAACAATTGCGTCTTCAACGCTGAATGATTTGGTTTCGATTCTAATTTATGGCATCAAAGTAATTTTTTAACTTTTGAAAGCACTACTATATATTCGGTACAATATAATAATTGATAGAGTATTGTTCCTATAATAGTAAATACGAAATCTGCATGGATTAAAATATATTTTAATATATTTTACAACCGGGCCGTATAATATGATAATCAACAGAGAATTAGATCTATTATAACAGTTAATATCAAATCTGCATAAATTAAAATATCGTATTTAATCAAATTTCACGACCGGGCAATGCCGAGCAGCCAGCTAATATAAGTCATGTAAACTTGAAAACTTGTTTGGACATAAGATTTCGCAAATTTTATCTCCCAAGTAACGCTTTGATTAGCTCGGGTAAGGCTTATATATGATTTCAGAAATATATTGGAAATATTTTAAATACATATTTTAATATACTTTTTTTTTATTTTGGCTTCAAAAAGTTGGATGATGTAAGAATATATATTGTAATTATCATTGTTGACGACATAAACGAATTTTCTTTTTTTTTTTTTAATAAAGAGTTGACTAATTGAAAAGCAATTTCTTTTCAGATGACTTTATAGAATGCGGAGTTCTTATAAATAAATTGAACAAAATCTGTTTTATTAGCATCCGCACGATAAAATAACTGTACCACCTATTATGTAAAAGCCAGTTGTCTATGTGTATGGTAAAAGTAATAAAAAAAAATAAACAAAAAAAAAACATAAAACAAGCTCCCAAAAAATTAGTACATTTCTTGACGACGTTGTCCCGGATTTAAAATTTTAAAATAATTATTCATTCTTTGGGGGTTAACTAGACCAAGTTTTGTCAAGTGAGGTCTGTTTTTCAACTATTTTAAATGTTATCTATAATATAAAGGAGAGCCGAAAGAGTGTTGTTATTATTATTATTATTATTATTATTATTATTATTATTATTTTCAATAAATGAGAACAAAAGATAGGAATGAACTGGACCAAGATAAAAGAGAAGTTGAGAATGGGATGTGGAAAAAAGGGTGGAAGGGGGAAGAGAGAAATATAGAGGGAGGGAGATTGAGAGAGGTAGAGTGATAGAAGATTTAATAAAAAAAAATTGTTACACACACTTTTTTCCCCTCTTCTATTTTGTATTTTTATAACGCCGGCGAATGACAACTAGCCTTGCTGGTATAAGATAGTTTCGTTGACTAAATAAAAACGTAAAGAATATGTGATTTTTATGACTTGGTCTAAATTAATTGCAGACGCGAGACAAAAAACCTAAAATATATAAAATAATATATTGTACGATTTCTAAAATCATTTAGTTACAATGTTTTAAAATTCTGAATGAGTAAATGAAATCAAAAAGATGATAAGTATGCAAAAATGATGTCAGCGAAAAAAAAAAGTGGCACATTTAGGAGGTTAGTGTATGCCGTTTTAAAAAGAGAAACGATCAAACAACGATAGCGGTCACTTCTAAAAACGTATGAAAATTAACAAAAGAATGTGAAATACATTCTTTAGGATGAGACTATACGAAACTACAACATTCTATACAAAGACGATGATCCTAGAAGCCATAGTCATTTTGAAATTGTAAATTTCTTGAGATTAAACGATCCTACGTTAAACTTCTCCAGATTACACGCTCCTACGTTAAACTGCAGAAATCGTTGTATTCGTATATGATTTAGTTAATGTTGAAATTTGTTCTGTAGACGAATCAGCCATAAATGTTGCGGTATCAATTGATGTGACCATTTCTTATGTCCGGTGAAGTTGACAATTTTTAACTAATGTCTGTAGTAAATGTTGAAGCATCTGTTGTCTCGATCTATGACGTAGTAATGCCTGTTGATTCAGTTATTTCCTGCGTGGTTATATCTGTTGAAGTTGGAACATCTGTACTCACGCCTGTGCTAATTGTGAAGGCGTCGGTTGTTTCAATCTGAGACGTAGAAATATCTGTTGATGCAGTCAATTCCTGCGTGGTAACATCTGTTGAAGTTGATGCGTCCGTACTAAATATAGATGTGTCTGTTGTTTCAGTTGTAAATGTAGAAACATCTGTTGATCCAATAAATTCTTGTGTGCTTACATCTGTTGAAGTTGACACATCTGTACTTACATCTGTACTAAATATTGACGTGTCTGTTTCAGTCGTGGATGTAGAAACATTTGTTGATCCAGTCATTTCTTGCGCGCTTATATCTGTTGAAGTTGGCAAATCTGTACTGATGTCCGTACTAAATATTGACAAATTTGTTGCTTCGATCGTAGATAAAGAAACATCTGTTGATACAGTCGATTCTTGTGTGCTTACATCTGTTGAAGTTGGAACATCTGTACTCACGTCTGTACTAAATGCTGCTGTGTCCGTTGTTTCAATCGTAGAGGTAGCATCATGTGTTGATCCAGTACTTTCTGTTGTACTTACATCTGTTGAAGTTGGCAAATCTGTACTGACATCCGTACTAAATATTGTCACATCTGTTGTTCCCATCGTAGATGAAGCATCATTTGTTAGTCCAGTCAGTTCCTGCGAGCTAACATCTGTTGAAGTTGATAAATCAGTACCTACGTCTGTACTAAATGTAGATGCGTCTGTTGTTTCAATCATAGATGTAGCATCATCTGTTGTTCCAGTGAGTTCTTGCGTGCTTACATCTGTAGACGTTGGCAATTCTGTACTGATATCTGTACTAAATACTGATACAACTGTTGTTTCGATCGTAGAGGTAGCAGCATCTGCTGTTCCAGTAATTTCTTGCGTGGTTAAATCTGGTAGAGTTAGCAATTCTGTACTTACGTCTGTACTAAATACTGACGCGTCTGTTGTTTCGATCGTAGATGCAGCATCATCTGTTGTCCCAGTCATTACTTGCGTGCTTACATCTGGTGATGTTGACAATTCTGTACTTACATCTGTACTAAATACTGACGCGTCTGTTGTTTCGATCGTAGATGCAGCATCATCTGTTGTCCCAGTCATCACTTGCGTGCTTACATCTGGTGATGTTGGCAATTCTGTACTTACATCTGTACTAAATACTGACGCGTCTGTTGTTTCGATCGTAGATGCAGCATCATCTGTTGTCCCAGTCATTACTTGCGTGCTTACATCTGGTGATGTTGGCAATTCTGTACTTACATCTGTACTAAATACTGACGTGTCTGTTGTTTCGATCGTAGATGCAGCATCATCTGTTGTCCCAGTCATTACTTGCGGGCTTACATCTGATGATGTTTGCAATTCTGTACTTACATCTGTACTAAATACTGATGCGTCTGTTGTTTCGATCGTAGATGCAGCATCATCTGTTGTCCCAGTCATTACTTGCGTGCTTACATCTGGTGATGTTGGCAATTCTGTACTTACGTCTGTACTAAATACTGACGCGTCTGTTGTTTCGATCGTAGATGCAGAATTATCTGTTGTCCCAGTCATCACTTGCGTGCTTACATCTGGTGAGGTTGGAAATTCTGTACTTACATCTGTACTAAATACTGATGCGTCTGTTGTTTCGATCGTAGATGCAGCATCATCTGTTGTCCCAGTCATTACTTGCGTGCTTATATCTGGTGATGTTGGCAATTCTGTACTTACATCTGTACTAAATACTGACGCGTCTGTTGTTTCGATAGTAGATGTAGCATCATCTGTTGTCCCAGTCATCACTTGCGTGCTTACATCTGGTGATGTTGGCAATTCTGTACTTACATCTGTACTAAATACTGACGCGTCTGTTGTTTCGATCGTAGATGCAGCATCATCTGTTGTCCCAGTCATCACTTGCGTGCTTACATCTGGTGATGTTGGCAATTCTGTACTTACGTCTGTACTAAATACTGACGCGTCTGTTGTTTCGATCGTAGATGCAGCATCATCTGTTGTCCCAGTCATCACTTGCGTGCTAACATCTGGTGATGTTGGCAATTCTGTACTAACATCTGTACTAAATACTGACGCGTCTGTTGTTTCGATCGTAGATGCATCATCATCTGTTGTCCCAGTCATCACTTGCGTGCTTACATCTGGTGATGTTGGCAATTCTGTACTTACATCTGTACTAAATACTGACACGTCTGTTGTTTCGATCGTAGATGCAGCATCATCTGTTGTCCCAGTCATTACTTGCGTGCTTATATCTGGTGATGTTGGCAATTCTGTACTTACATCTGTACTAAATATTGACGCGTCTGTTGTTTCGATCGTAGATGCAGCATCATCTGTTGTCCCAGTCATCACTTGCGTGCTTAAATCTGGTGATGTTGGCAATTCTGTACTTACATCTGTACTAAATACTGACGCGTCTGTTGTTTCGATCGTAGATGCAGCATCATCTGTTGTCCCAGTCATCACTTGCGTGCTTACATCTGGTGATGTTGGCAATTCTGTACTTACATCTGTACTAAATACTGACGCGTCTGTTGTTTCGATCGTAGATGACGCATCATCTGTTGTCCCAGTCATTACTTGCGTGCTTACATCTGATGATGTTGGCAATTCTGTACTTACATCTGTACTAAATACTGACGCGTCTGTTGTTTCGATCGTAGATGCAGCATCATCTGTTGTTCCAGTCATCACTTGCGTGCTTACATCTGGTGATGTTGGCAATTCTGTACTTACATCTGTACTAAATACTGACGCGTCTGTTGTTTCGATCGTAGATGCAGCATCATCTGTTGTCCCAGTCATCATTTGCGTGCTTACATCTGGTGATGTTGGCAATTCTGTACTTACATCTGTACTAAATACTGACGCGTCTTTTGTTTCGATCGTAGATGCAACATCATCTGTTGTCCCGGTCATCACTTGCGTGCTTACATCTGGTGATGTTGGCAATTCTGTACTTACATCTGTACTAAATACTGACGCGTTTGTTGTTTCGATTGTAGATGCAGCATCATCTGTTGTCCCGGTCATCAGTTGCGTGCTTACATCTGGTGATGTTGGCAATTCTGTACTTACATCTGTACTAAATACTGACGCGTCTGTTGTTTCGATCGTAGATGCAGCATCATCTGTTGTCCCAGTCATCACTTGCGTGCTTACATCTGGTGATGTTGGCAATTCTGTACTTACATCTGTACTAAATACTGACGCGTCTGTTGTTTCGATCGTTGATGCAGCATCATCTGTTGTCCCAGTCATCACTTGCGTGCTTACATCTGGTGATGTTGGCAATTCTGTACTTACATCTGTACTAAATACTGACGCGTCTGTTGTTTCGATCGTAGATGCAGCATCATCTGTTGTCCCGGTCATCACTTGCGTGCTTACATCTGGTGATGTTGGCAATTCTGTACTTACATCTGTACTAAATACTGACGCGTCTGTTGTTTTGATCGTAGATGCAGCATCATCTGTTGTCCCAGTCATCACTTGCGTGCTTACATCTGGTGATGTTGGCAATTCTGTACTTACATCTGTACTAAATACTGACGCGTCTGTTGTTTCGATTGTAGATGCAGCATCATCTGTTGTCCCAGTCATCACTTGCGTGCTTACATCTGGTGATGTTGGCAATTCTGTACTTACATCTGTACTAAATACTGACGCGTCTGTTGTTTCGATCGTAGATTCAGCATAATCTGTTGTCCCAGTCATCACTTGCGTGCTTACATCTGGTGATGTTGGCAATTCTGTACTTACGTCTGTACTAAATACTGACGCGTCTGTTGTTTCGATCGTAGATGCAGCATCATCTGTTGTCCCAGTCATCACTTGCATGCTTACATGTGATGTTGGCAATTCTGTACTTACATCTGTACTAAATACTGACGCGTCTGTTGTTTCGATACTAGATGCAGCATCATCTGTTGTCCTAGTCATCACTTGCGTGCTTACATCTGGTGATGTTGGCCAATCTGTACTTACATCTGAACTAAATACTGACGCGTCTGTTGTTTCGATCGTAGATGCAGCATCATCTGTTGTCCCAGTCATTACTTGCGTGCTTACATCTGGTGATGTTGACAATTCTGTACTTACATCTGTACTAAATACTGACGCGTCTGTTGTTTCGATCGTAGATGCAGCATCATCTGTTGTCCCAGTCATCACTTGCGTGCTTACATCTGGTGATGTTGGCAATTCTGTACTTACATCTGTACTAAATACTGACGCGTCTGTTGTTTCGATCGTAGATGCAGCATCATCTGTTGTCCCAGTCATCACTTGCGTGCTTACATCTGGTGATGTTGGCAATTCTGTACTTACATCTGAACTAAATACTGACGCGTCTGTTGTTTCGATCGTAGATGCAGCATCATCTGGTGTCCCAGTCATTACTTGCGTGCTTACATCTGGTGATGTTGGCAATTCTGTACTTACATCTGAACTAAATACTGACGCGTCTGTTGTTTCGATCGTAGATGCAGCATCATCTGTTGTCCCAGTCATCACTTGCGTGCTTACATCTGGTGATGTTGGCAATTCTGTACTTACGTCTGTACTAAATACTGACGCGTCTGTTGTTTCGATTGTAGATATAGCGTCGTTTCTGGTTCCAGTTGTTTCTCCCGTTCTTATATATGTTGAAGTTGGCAAATCTGTACTGATATCTGTACTAAATACTGATGCGTCTGACGTTTTGCTTGTAGATGACTCAAGATATGACGATCCTGTTATTTCTGTTGTGCTTAAATCTGCTGAAATTGGTAAATCTGTGCTTATATCTATACTACTTGTAAATACGCTCATTGTTTCCATCGTAGATGAAGCAACATCTGTTGGTCTATTTATTTCCTGCGTGATTACATCTGTTGAAGTTGGAAAATCTATATTGACGCTTGTACTAATTATAGACGAGTCCGTTGTTTCGATCGTAGATGTAGCATCATTTATTGATTTAGTTATTGCTTGTGAACTTACATCTGTTGAAGTTGACACATCTGTACTAACGTCAGTACTTAATATAAATGCATCTGTTTTTTCGATCGTTGATGCGGAAACATCTGTTGATCCACTCAGATCTTGTGTGTTTATATCTGTTGAAGTAGACATATCTGTATTGACGCTTGTACTAAATATAGCCTCGTCCGTTGTTTTGATCGTAGATGTAGCAACATTTGTCGATCCAGTCATTTCGTGCATGTTTACATCCGTTGAAGTGGATATATCTTTATTGACGCTTGAACTTAATATAGACGCGTCTGTTGTTTTGACCGTAAATGAAGTATCATCTGTTGATCCTGTCATTTCTTGCATGCTTACATCTGTTGAGGTTAGCAAATCTATACTGACGTCTGTACTAAATATAGATGCGTCCGTTGTTTCCATTGTATTTGCAGTAATATCCGTCGATCCAGTAATTTCTTGTGTGCTTAAAGTGATATCACTGATTGTCTTAACTTCGGTGGTTACCTGGGGCATTTCTGAACTTGAAACCGCCGTGGTTGAAGCCGCTGTCATTGTTATTATATCTTTCATTGTCTCAGTTGTCAGGATCGAAGAAGTTGCTGAGTCTATTGCTGTGGTCGTCGTAGTAGTACAGTTCTGATTTGTGTCCGCGTTTTCTGGAATGCGAAAAAAATCGAATACATTAATATCATTGTTATCATTGATAATTAAAAATTCGTCACTGTAACTTATCTATTGTATAAACATGTCTACATGAAAATATATTTGGAAATATAAACAAAAAAACGCAAAACACAATACTGAAGTATTCATACACAGCACAACCAAGATATTATATTTAAGCGAACAACAACTTTTTTAAACACGTCCTAACAAATTTTACTATGCGCCTGTATTTGTCTATCTCTCTTTTGCTCGATACATGCACTTTTTTCTAACTTTAATTTTTTTTATCTTTCATGCTAACGTCTTCAAAATCTGACTGAAAAAACACTTTATTCAAAATTCATCCAATTAAAAATCAATATACATTACTACTTGCCTATACGTACATGTGTTAAACGATTACGTTCATTATTAACAATTCAATAAAACAACAGGAGTTACATGTTAGTACGCACACACACACACATACACACACACATATATATATACATATATATATGTGTGTGTATGTGTGTGTATGTGTGTGTGTGTCCTGAAGAAGGGATACTACTCTCGAAAATTAGGGACATCAACAATTGTACGACACATTATGTTGTTAAGTAAACCTAACATAATTGGAAATTCATTCTAATATAGTCATTAATCTTTTATATACTAACTCGTGTCGACGGTGTTTCCCACGAACCGCATTGATATAGCCTTCAAACATAACTCTTTTCATATATATATATATATATATATATATATATATATACATATATATATACATATATATATATATATATATATATATATATATATATGTTTTTTAAAAAAATAAAATTGACTAGAATGTTCAGTTACCGGATGAAGATTTAATACATGTATTAAAATAAGTACAGTCATAACAGTGTTAAGTCAATAACTATCTATCTCTATATATAGTTAGATAGACAGATATATATATATATATATATATATATATATATATATGGAGATAGACAGATATATACATATATATATATATAATATATATATATATATATAAATTTGTGGGTATATGTGCAAGCGTAATATATCGTAGTGACATGCATCTTAAGTAGGATAAACTCGTGGTATTTTCCCTCGACATCTAAATCAACAAAGTCTATTACATTTCTGAAATTGCCTGTTACACTCTTACTCCGGGTAACGCCGGGTACGCCTACTAGTAAAATATAAAAAGCGTTACTTACCTGGAAAACACGCAACTGGCTTGTTGAGAAAATTTAACTCGCTTGTTTCCAAAATAATCACAATCTGCGTAAGTAGTAGTGTTGAATCTCCGGTGTTTATGTTTGAGTCAGTAGAGGTTTGGATAAACGTTAGTATAAAATAAGCCTGTACGGAACCTTCTCTGCAAAAGTATGCGAAAAAAAAAGGACCATTGAATAATAATATTAATAATAATAATAATAATAATAATAATAATAATAATAATAATAATAATAATAATAATAATAATAATAGAAACTCTGTGAATGGCACAAAAAAGAACTAGAAAAATACATAATGCAAAATACTGAAAGGATAATTATGGCAGCGAGAGACACTGAAAGAATCAACAAAACAGAAAACAGAGAGACAAATGACAAGACAAAAAAAGAGAAATGGGAAGAGAAACTACTACACGGAAGATTCATAAGATTGACAAAAAATGAGAAAAACGAAAACACTTGGACATAAGTGCGAAAAAGGACATGCAAACCGAGAAACTGAATCCCTAATAACTACAGCGCAAGATAACTCGATAAGAACCAACCACATCAAATCAAAAATCGATAAAACACAAATAAACAACAAATGCAGACTCTGTGGATAAAGAGACGACACGATAAACCATATAGTAAGTGAATGCAGCAACCTGGCCTAAAAGGAATACAAAAACAGGCACGACCAAGTGGGAAGGGCAGTTCACAAAAGGGATACAAAAATAGGAACGACCAAGTCGGGAGGGCAAACAACTGCATTTTGAACGTAGAGACAAATGGTACAACAATAAACCCGCAACAGTACTCGAAAACGAGAACAAAAAATCCTATGAGACATGGACATACAGACGGACAAACCCATCCGAGCAAGAAGACCAGATGTCGTAATAATTACTAAGAAAGAAAAATCCTGTCAAATCGTAGATTTTGCTGTCCCAGCTGACCACAGAGTAAGTGTGGAAGAAAAGGAGCAAATACGCAGAGCTAGCCAGAGAGTCGAAAGGGCCTTGGATGATGAAGAAAATCAAAATAATACCTATAATAGTAGGAGCAGTAGGAACAATTCCGAAAAACTTTGAAAAAAGAATGGGAGAAATTGGAATCAGAGGAATGGCTGCAAAGATACAACAACTAACGATGATGAAAACGGCTGAAATATTAAGGAAAACCCTTGAATGCGGAGAATAATACACATAAACCACATGCGTGAGCCAGACAAACTGCTGCAGAGGCAAAACAGAAGAAGCGTTACAGGGAATGAAGAACAATGAAGCTGCATATCAACTAGTTCTACATCCCCATCACGCATCCCTTCTCATTGCCCCATTACCGCCCCCCCCTAAAAAAAGTGTGATATCAAATAACCGAGAAGAGTCTAGGAAGATGGAAAGACCGAGGAGAAAGTGCTGACTAGACCTCCGCTGGACGAGTGCGAAGAGAACTGGGACCTTGGGGAGGCTTGGTTCCACTCAAATTCCAGTACAGACCAATGGCCGCTGCCAGCGAGAAATCAATGGTGATAGGCTGTTGCGATAACGCAAAATTTATTTGCAAATGCTATCAAAGGAGGTGGAGAGTGCTGGACGTCTGAGGAGACTTGTTGTTACTCAGCTTCTAGGGAACACCACAGGTTTTCAATCAGAATTTTGATGACCTGTGTGAAAGTATGTGAGTCAATAATAATAATAATAATAATAATAATAATAATAATAATAATAAAAGACATTTTTTATTCGCCTCAAACAACACATGTCGCTACTGAAAAATTAGTGACTGCTGCAATAGTGAATAAATTTATAGGGAAAAAACATGGGTTGGAAATTATACAGCAAGATATTTGTTTACGTTACATTTAATTTCTGCATGCTAATACTATTGCGGAAATACCGGTCAAGAGGTGGATTCAACAGGCAAGTTTTGAGTAAAATTGTTATTAGGATAGAATATCTTTCGGTATCTATGAACATCTACAGTCAAGGGAGGAGGATATTACAGCTAGTTGGATGGATCAGGAGTATTTTTGCATCGGGGAGATGTACAATACAGTAAGTTTATCAATGTACATTCCGTGCAAGTATTTATAAATGAAGCTGGAGTATGCAACTCTGCTGCGAGTTCTGTAGACAGTGAGGGGTCTGTTTGGTTATACTTTTATCTTTACATTCTGCCCAAGAGAGAGAGAGAGAGAGAGAGAGAGAGAGAGAGAGAGAGAGAGAGAGGGGGGGTTAGGAGTTGATGCACCAGACTAGATGTGGCAACGATACTTCATACCTAGGCGAACCGTGGCTTTGCAAAGATATAGGATATTGATGGACGTGAGAAAATTTCCAGCCGCCTTGACACTATCTTCTGTATATTTATTCCATTTTATGTTGCTTGAGAATCTCAAGAGTTTGAATAAATTATAGAAAACGGTTATCTGCACTTTAATAAAACGTGTTGTTTCTCTGATTCAATATAGAAATACATGAACAGCTATAATCATGACTAGGGCTGTGACAACAGCATATTCTTTTCGTTGTTTTGCCTCTTGAGTATATATCCGTTAATTATATGTTTTTATATTAACGAATGTGGTTCTCGGTTGATTAAGTGTATCTAAACCGTGTCGGATATATATCCGAGAGTCAAAAGAATGTAAAGAATATTCTGTTGTCACAGCCGTAATCATGATACTATCCAGTTCGTCGTCATTCGAATTGAAGAATTCACCTAAAAAATGCGAATGCAAACCAATAGGCTAAAGATGAAGCTCCTCGCGTCTGGTGTTCTTCAAGATAATCGTATCTCTACTCGTCTAAACAGAATAAACCTTTGAGTACCACATTTACGTCAAAAGGCTAGGACCGTATCAACAGTGCTATGGCTGCCTTCTATCGTTTGCAAGCACGCCTTTGGTCTAGTACTGGTATCAAAGTAAATCCAAAGGTCCGAAGTTACTATACACTAGTCTACATCAAACTCAAACCCCTGACCCATCGCTGCAATCTCGCATATCTGTGCCTGTTTTACAAGTACTTTAATAAAAATGTGTTCTGATGAACTCTTAGCACTTGTGCCCCCGCCCCTTGATATACATGCTCCCGACTAACCCGACAAGCAGCAAAATCACACTTTGATACTGTTGAAATCTCTAGATGACGAAACGCTATCTATTCTAATAGCTTCTTCCACCCGACTGCTAAACTTTAGAATTCCATTCCCTTTTCTTGCTTCCCTGACTGCATTAACCTTAAAATGTGCAAAATGCAGTGGAGCTAGTGTTACATCGACACTAGATGAAATAATGTATTTGGGTGAGGTGTTCTCTTGTATTAATTTCAGTAAAGAATTATATAATTAATTATTTTGAATTGCTGTAAAAATCATATCAAAGATCTCAGGATGATCTTAAGAGTTCTATGCTTAATAGACGATTGGATTTGTTTAGAAGGTCAACGACTGCAAAAGAGTCACTCAAAGAAAGTCAGTAGAAGCTTACGACTGTGAAAGGAATGTGAGAATGACAATTGGAATGAGGAACGTATAATAATACTCCTAATCTCGCATACACTGTCAAACAGGCTATAAATGTACTTACGTCAGTTTAGTGACCTTCGAACCCAGGTACGTATCGTTTAAGCTGCTATTTCTCATCCTTTGGTCGACCTGAGAAAAAAAAAGAGGTGACAGCTATTAGATTCAAAACGTTACGTGAAGTTGAAGACTACATTAATGAGTTAACATATTGGGATTACTTAATGTAAAACACACCTCATTGATTTTATGCTCAAACACTCAAGTATAAGTGATATTACTGAAAAATGTTATAAAAAGAGATATTTTGAATATGATACGTACTCCCTATCCAATTTAAATTCACAATGATCACCACCCCGTTTACCTACCATCCTATCGGTACACCATTGGACACACATTAGTTTTGCATCATTAAAGTGGTTTCTCTTTATTAAGAAAACCTTAACTGGCGTAAAGATTTTACTTAACAATTTGTTAAATAGTTAACCTAAATAGATGTATTAGTGGATATTGTATAGGAAAGCGATAAGAAATATCTCTTTCATTTTCTCCTTCCAAGGGGAAAGTCGAAAGGATACAAAGTTGCCCCGGTACACCACAAACTAATAACTATACTTACTAAAAATCGACACACCTCTAATGAATGACTATACCTACCGAAAACCGTAGGAGAATAGGCTAACGTAAATAGCAGCTTAATGAAGGAAAGATCTACCGCTCATAACCGTTTCAAACGCTATCGCCCAATAATTAACTAAACGAACTAAAACACAATATGCAGCCAACTGGATAAAGGTGAGTGCACTTTGCATACTTACTAATAAAAACAACTAAAAAAGACTAACTAAAATAATCTATGTGTCCAACATACTTATAAATGAAGTGGTGATATATACCTATGAAAAGCATTTTCATAAAGCAGCTTTATATAAGGAAACCAAGCACAATTTGATTTAAATGATAACTAAGTACTTCAAGTAGATGGTTTACGTAAACAGGATGTTCTGCCAATAAAGATGCTATTATGTATCTCTTTATATGTAAACGGTCTAGAAAACCTATCTCTGTAATGAAGCATATAAACTAACAAAATATATTATAAACCCTAGCATTGAGGAAGAGGTAAAAAAAAAATAAAAGAATGACAACCCTCAAAATGATGTTATATGTAGAAACAAGAACTTTTGCCTGTATAATTACTTTGGACACGCTAGAATGAAAAATGTAACTCCCTCGATACTTAAATCATATAAATTAGGCTGTATATTTTTCGCAGATTCTTAACTTGATCATGTAGACGTATATTATATATTAAAATAAATAAGCAAATAAATAAATAAATAAATAAGTGAAAACAAGAAATAAACAAATTAATAAAAAAGCGAGAAATAAAATGAATAAATAAATAGAGCTTATCAATAAAATAGATAGAGAAGGAACATGCTACCAGAATAGAACAATAAGCCATGACATCTTAAAATAGAGAAGCAGTGTCCGAATTTAACTTAGTAACAGCCAAATTAGACCTCAAATACTAAATACTAGAACGTGTAAAAAACAATTACATATAACCATTTACAAGTAAGACAAAGAGAAAGAAGAGGAAGTAGAAACCACTTGAAATAATTATAAACCTTTATTTAAATAGGGAAAATAAATTAAAAGAAGGCGGAGTAAAAACAAAATAATAAAGTCTGAAGTTCATCTTTTAACCATATACAATACTGTATTTTGATTGCCAAAAAACGCCCCCTTTTGGCGAACATTAAAGGTTCTACTAACAGTTCAGGAGAGAGAAAGAATAGAATTAAAAGATAAGAAAAGATTAAGAAAGAGTCAAAACTTACTTTGAGATAAGAATAGTATTTTTAGAAGTAAGAATAATTTATACAGAATTTTTTTTAGAGAGAAGAATTGTCATTCCTGATTGAGTTAGCATAAAAATAAAAATGCCTCGTTGAATTAAATCTACACCTTCTTCAACTTTCTATTACTCATATTTGTCGGCTTTTACTTGGGAAAAACATTACTTTAAATGATGTAGCTCCGACAGCTTAGTCGAACGAAAATTTTTTTCTTATTAGAGAAGGCTCTTTCTTCTTGCTGCGCCATTGAAGATTATGCACTATCCTTTTCACTTCGTATATTTTCTGAGAAACAAGCAAATTATTGTTGTTTGCACTGTCACTTTTTCACTCGTCTAAGGTTTAACATTTGCATTTAATTATTTTCCTCCAGACAAGACTGTTGACTTGATTTTTAAGATTTTTCTGTCTGAACTCAGCCGGAATTTTTCTTTTCATTTTCGTCACCTAGACGAAAATTTAACTGACAAAATAGGACCTTCATTTAGAGCCCCCTAATGTCTCGCCAAGATGGGTTACTACATCAAGATGCGACATTTTCAAACAACGACCTTTCACTCCCAAAGGCCAAGGCAGCAACTGCCTTTTTTCACTTCCATTTTCGCTTAAATTGGGGAGTAAAAAAATCACTCGACCAATCGATAACAAAGAAACAGTCACGTGCTATCTGTAGCAGTCCACAACTACTTTCATAGACGGTGGCTTAAAGAAAGAAGAAAAAAGAGAAAGAAGGGTAGATAGAAGAATTTAATTCTGACAGCAGCGCATAATATTACTTCAGATCAAAGCAAATAGAGAAACAACCGTCGAGTTTAAAATAAAATCGATGCCTCCCCCGCTGTGAAAGCTTAACCAGGTAAAATCGTTCATTTATCAATATATATATATATATATATATATATATATATATATATATATATATATATAGTTGAGCAACATGATACCTATTCACATTACATTTAAATTTCTGCAGGTTAGTACAGCCAGGAAAACAGGAAATTTTGAGGAAATCCACAGTCTAGCAATCGGACATATAGTGATAAACTAATTTGTAAAAAATGAATTCTCAATATTAAAACAAACCTATCAGTATAAAAATCTCTACCTGGTAATGAGGAGTACATTATAGAACAAATTTAAAATATAAAATTACATAGGAACTTTATTAGATTATCAGATCAATAAGAATTAATAAAAGGGAAAAAGGGAAGGGCTCTCTTTGTCTTTCTCTCTCTCTCTCTCTCTCTCTCTCTATCTTTGTATATATATATATATATACATATACATATACATATATAAATTTAGGCAGCATTTTTTCATTCAAGCGAACATTTTTTTTTCATTACAGTTACCACGAGCGCTATCGCTTCGTCACATGGAGATTATTCGTGAACGAATCGAAAGAGCTCGTGACATGAAAATTATGAACCTTTTTTAATATTTTCGATTTTGATATGAAAAAGATTATACGGAAAATCGAAAAAATAAAAAAGGGTCATAAATCAAAGTTATATATATATATATATATATATATATATATATATATATATATATATATGTGTGTGTGTGTGTGTGTGTGTGTGTGCATATGTATATATATATATATATATATATATATATATGTGTGTTTGTGTGTGTATACTATAACAATTTAAGTTACTGAACTAAAACAACTCAATGGTTTCCTTAGCTGAAATGATTTACCAGGAGAGAGAGAGAGAGAGAGAGAGAGAGAAAGAGAGTGTGTGTGTGTGTGTGAGAGAGAGAGAAAGAGAGAGAGAGAGAAATATTATGTTTAAACATTATCAGAATTCAAAAATAGATGAAATTTAAAAAAAAGGACAGTTAAATGTATAGAGAAGATACCTATGAAGAGAAATTAAGCAAAGAATAGAGAAAGTGTCTGTGAGAGAGAGGTAGGGTGTCATGGTCAAAGAGAAACAGAGAGATGGGAAATAGCAAAGGTTAGTTGAAATCCAAAGATATGATCAGAGTGTCCCTTGAAAGAACGAAAACTGAATTACCTGGGACGTGAGTTGGTTCGTGAAATTTATCGTCCTTGGGTCGCTCAGATTGTTATACTCAGGTAGGAACGTCTCATTCAAACGAGCGTTTAGGACAATTTTCAAATTCGAAATTGCTAAAAGCAAAAACAAACAAGAAAACATTATGCAAGTATCAAAAATCACAACTCAGTTTAGGAGTGAGTGACTACTTGATGGGATTGATAAATATTGAAACGCTTTCTTTTCAATGTCTATTATTCTTAACAGATATACTAGTAAAATACGCGTACAAAGATAAATTGATTCTCTGAACAGAAATTTTCTTCTTCTTCTTCTTCTTCTTCTTCTTCTTGCTTTTCTTCCTCTTCTTCTTCTTCTTCTTGCATCATGTCTGGGTTTTTTTCATCAATGATTATGCCTCACCAGTCCCCTCAGTACCGTTCCTCCAGGATGTTCTTTGCAGTAACGTACCTATATATATATATATATATATATATATATATATATATATATATATATATATATATATATATATATAGAGAGAGAGAGAGAGAGAGAGAGAGAGAGAGGCAGTGCTCATACAGGGCGGGTAGTCTTAGCCATTGTGCCTCAACCAGTAGCTTTTGCCTGACACAATGAAGAGTTGATCAATTCTAGAAGACGCCATCAAGCTGCTTAAAGAGTTCATCTATCATCTGAGTGCCTTGACCTTATGTACCTTGATCGAGGGACTCTCTGAATAGCTCCTGTTGGTGGAAATGCTTCCACCCTGCAACCCTATACAACGCCTAGTATTCCTAAATGGTCGCCTATCTGGTACTGGCCAGGTTCATCATTACTTAACGTAACGAATCTGTCAAGAACTGGCATGTTTATGTCGCAGGTCTATAATAGAACCTTTATTGAAATTTTTATCAAAATCCATTACATGTCTAAATTTTAATGCCAAACGAGCCTTGGGAAGAAAATGAAATTCAACGACTCCTGATTAATTAGTGTGTAATGACTTTGGGTAAAATTTAATGTAAATCTGAAATATTTGAATTTTCAAATACTAGACTGTGTCTATATTATGCCCACTGAAACTCATTAAAATAGTTCAACTGAACGTTTGGAAATATTTATTAATTGATGTATAATACCTAGTGTGAAAATTTCCTTAAGTCAGAAGTATCTTAATTTTTACAAACGGCTTTGTCTGGTGTTCATGAAATTAAATTAAATTAAATATAACCAACATTACTATTTCTTACACCCAGCAGTTGCTTCAAGCAATTCGAAATGTTCGGTTAATTATTTTAGGATTTAATCCTTAATATATACATATATAAACATTAGGATGAAATATATAAACATTTAGTATTTAATCCTTAATATCTACATTAGACTTAAATAGGCTTTTAAATAATTTATTTGACTATTCTTATTTGACTATTCTTATCTGTATCAAATATTACTTGGCATATTGTTTGGGGTTTATTGACTTCTGACCTTTATGTCGATCGCTTACTTCCTTTTGTTGATATTATTCTTTCTTGACTGTTTAGGAAGACGAGTATATTTGAAATGTTGTAGAAAACTTCCCATATCTCTACCCCTTTGGTATTTCTTTGTTGGTTTATCTTTTTTATTTCATTCAAGAATTTTATGCACTTCGTTATAACCCAGTCCCTAAAGTATACTAACATTTCAATATCACGAACGGCAACCTTCTCCTAATGTTTATTACAATCGAAAATAGACTTTATCCCGTTCGGTGTATTTGTTATCATTAACTTTTCTGGTTTCACCAATTTTAGTTTTCTTTTTATTTACCACCATTTTATCTGAAACGTTCCCTTTTTTACTCTTTTTTTTTTGCACTCTAAAAATACATATTGCCACTTAGAACATTAGGGACTACTCTTTGAGATCGTGTCTAGCAGGAAACTGTGTGGAGTCGAGCAAAATGATATTTGTTCACATTACATTTAAATTTCTGCAGGTTAGTACAGCCAGGAAAACAGGAAACCTTGAAGGAATTCCAAAGCCTACCGATCGGAGGGAAGAATCTATTAGAGTAGAAGGCCTTGCAGCATCTACGGACCTCAACAGTGAAGGGGTGTGATTTTGCTTCTTGCTGGTTTAGTTAGGAGTATATACGTTCAAAGGATAAAAGCGCTATGAATTCATCAGAGCATATTCCCTAAAGTAAAACAGGCACCAGGATGCAACATTTGCGATGATGGGACAGAGTTTATAGATTGGTTGATAGTGTGAAACCTATTAGATTGAAAACTCTTTTTGGTCCTGTCTAAGAGTAAGAGACTAATGATAAATGTGCCAGCCCAAATGTGGTAATAATTCTGCATGCATGGGCAAATTGCGCTGTCGTAAATATATATATAGAGAGAGAGAGAGAAAGAGAGAGAGAGAGAGAGAGAGGGGGGGAGAGTATTCTCTGGTGTGAGTAATTTTCTAATACCGTAGAGGAAGACTTCTTTCATTGCAGCAGACTTGGCAATGTCTTCTATGTATTTATTTTAATTCATTACTTCTTGGGTGGTAGGGAATATTTTCCGCATTCTACGCCTCAATGTACGTGCTAAGATTCTGGAACTCTTTATATGTAAGTGGCGTTCCTGTAATCGACTACCTATACATTTAAAAATTTCTGGCCATTTAACAAAAATAAGGTAATAAATCCCATTCATAAATCCAGCAAAATCAAGGTTTATACGCGAATCGGCATAATTTTGTAGTTTTTCTCAATCCCTTTGTCCATTCGTATTTGGATTATACGGACTACTATTCTCATCTTGCATGTTATTCGGACAACGTTTCAGTTGATGTAACCTCTGACCTTCTTCAGGCGTATCTTTTCGCACTTAGGAATCTTTTTGTCGAACTCGGAAATTTATTTTTATCTACTCGCTCGTTGAAATCTATTATACGCTGTTATCTTAATGGCTCGTTTAGTTTTTATTATAAAAACCTATGTTAGTAACAAACTGGTTACAATAATTATCCAAAGCAAAAGACGCCCACAAAGTATGTATATTTTCTCGAGTGGATATATTTTCACCAGCATTTGCTTTGAAAGGGTTGGGTTTCTACTATTTTCTATCAATGGTTTGAGCTGAATATTTAATTTTTGTCAAACGGAAATCGCATTTTTCGACTTTTAGTTTACATACATATTCAATCGTTCTTTCGAATACATGCTGGTCGTATTTTTCTGTATTTCTACTTTTATCAACGTGTCATTTAAATAAGCAGTTGTAAATTTAAGTCCAGGTCACTTATCTGCTGAATTATTCCAGATTCAATTAAATAACAGAAAAAAGATTTTATCCTAAAAGTTAATTAAGTTTAAATCTATTATTAGTAAGAATTTGCAAATCAAATGTAGCTTCAAACACATTCTTCCATTATTGAGACTTGCACACGTCTTGGTAGAACAAAAATTCAACCTATAAAAAACAAACATGTTCGCAATACTTTGTATAGTAATCTATATATTAATACAATAGCGTGTGTGTTATTTTCTGTGTCACGCTTGCATCCGGGTCGTTTAATTATTATGTACTTTCATTTCTTGTCATAAATAATTTTACCAAGAATTTTTTATAAGTTTTGGTTTCGGTTTCGATTGTAATAGATGGCACTCCAGTAATCCATTATGTTTATAATTGATGTGATCAAGAATTCTTCATAAGTTTTGGTTTCGGTGTCGATTATGGCTGAAGGAACTCAAGTTATATATATATATATATATATATATATATATATATATATATATATATATATACATTTTTTCATAAGTTTTTTTTTATTTCGGTTTTGATTCAAGCTAATGTACCCATGTCATATGGATATTCTTTTTTTTTTTTTTGAAATTGCAACTTTATAATATATAAAAATCGATAGAACATTAACTCTATAATAATATATAGGAAATCTGTAAGAATTAAAATATCATATTTAAGCGTATTTTACGACCGGGCTTTACCTGGCGTTCATGCCAGCTTAGATAAATACTTTGCAGTTTTAACAAAAAGCTACAATAATATCAGGGCGTCTCCATTTACGCTGATCATCTACAGAATGCCAGCATCAATATATTACATATAAATGAGTCCCTTGTGGAATTTCAACAAGTCTCGCTAGTCAAACAGAATTACACTATTCGGTTCATTTCTTTTATACACCATGGTTTTTAAAACGAAATGCCAATGTGCTACAGCTTAAGGAAGGAGTTGCGAAAAATTGATAAAAAAATAGTTGCGAAGTCACAATTCGACGCATGGAATTGGATAGTCTTTTGTACGAGTGTGAACTCTTCAGAATCAGTTGTGTCAAGTAAGGTGTTGGCATAAACATACTTCATATCAGTCAACAACACATTGGTCTAGAGGAAGAAATAAACACCTAAAGCCCTCAATCTTCCCTACCCATTTATTTTGTCCCTCCCTAAAAAAAAACAGTCGAACCAGATGCCACTTGTAGACTATGACGCAGAAACATGGCGGTAGAAACAAGTATTTTTTAAATCGAGAAAGTCGAATATATAGGGTGTTCAATAAGTAATGCCCCTAACCCACACTTTCAGTTGTCTGATCTAGCTGAAATTTTGCATGTGCAATGATTTATATCCCTATTGGTTATGTGGAAAATCAAAGCTCTGAATTGATTATGGTTTCTGTTTCAAGTCAAGTGTGAAATAGTGCCTGATGTGTGTTGTATAGTGATCAAGTTTTTGTACTTGAAAAGAACGCATACCATTGGAGACTTTTCATGAAATGAAAGAAATAAATAGTAATGATACCTCATCATCCTTGTAAAATGCTGACATCATTACTTAAAAAATAACCGTGTTACTAGATATACTGAACCATTTCCAATACTCTCTTGATCTTGCGCCAACTGACTTGCGACTTTTGCCAGCCATGAAGTTTATTTTAAAGAAAACATTTACCAGATGATACAGCCTCCATTTCCGAAGTCACGTCGTGGATGGAGGACCAACAAAACGGTCTCTTCAGCTGCAATAAATGCGAAACTGTGCAGTTTCCACGTTAAGAAAAGCTAATGATTGTGTTAAGTTTCGTTTCTCTACTACTTTGAGCAGATGGCCACGGAAATTACTTATTGAAAATTCCTCGCAATTCGAAAGAAATAAAAAAAAATATTTGTAACTCACGTGTAGTTTTTCTATTCGAAAGAATAATAGCCGCCGCAATGGATCCTGCCACCACTAATAATATGAAAACGATAGCCAATACGAGGAAGATCCGTTTCCGTGATAATCTCTTCCGTCTTTTATATTCTTCCTCGTCAGTTTCGCTGGAAAACCATATATTTCGGTCATCGTTATTGACCCACGAAATTCTTTCGTTTGGAAACAAATATGGCCATACTGGTGACAACTTCGTTCCCAAAAC
Source organism: Euprymna scolopes (assembly GCF_053919585.1). Lineage (NCBI taxonomy): Eukaryota > Metazoa > Mollusca > Cephalopoda > Sepiida > Sepiolidae > Euprymna > Euprymna scolopes. The sequence continues at coordinate 66,445,854 of NC_136497.1, forward strand.
AGATTTTCCCCAAGCAGAATAAGCTCCAACGTCGAACTGTTAAAACGATGTAGGACAAAAAGTTATAATGTTTACAGATGTGAAACTAAAGTTCATAATGTTAACAGATGTGATACAAAAATTTATAATGTTAACAGATGTGATACAAACGTTTATGATGCAAACAGATGTGATACAAAAGTTTATCATGTTAACAGATGTGAAACAAAAGTGTATAATGTTAACAGATGTGAAAAAATTATAATGTTAACAAATGTAAAACAAAAATATATAAAGTTATAATAATTTGGCTGTCAAGGAGTCAAAGAATCAAATTTATAATATTACCAGGTTTGTAATAAAAGGAATTAATGCAAACAGATGTAAAACAAAAGTTTATAATGTTAATGTTATGGCGTTAAATGGTGATAAACAAAAGGAACGCAGGATTTTTAGGAAACGAACATGTATTCACATGAATTACAGGCAAAGCAAGTTGTGCAATACTATTCCTCAACGGTGGGGCGTGTGCATCCGACTGCTTGGTCGCGTGCCAATCTCTGACTATCGGGCACCGGTACTCGATACTGGAAATGACGTCACTAGAGGAAGTGACGTCATGAGATAGTCCATTAATCCCATGGAGGGCGTCTCCAACACCCCCTCCCAAACTTTTTGTTCATAAAAGCTGTCAGTATCTCTTCCTTTTAGGGTTTACAATCAATGGCTCGGTAAACTTTCTCTTACGGAACGATCGCCGTAGTTCAGGTGTTGGTTGAGGAGGCTCCAGACCAAAAGTTTCGAAGACAGTGTAATCGGCTCATCTTCCAATGGTGGACTGTCGCTGATTTCAACTGATCGACGTCTTCTTAGCTTCCGGGTATGCAGTTTAAGTCTTTTTTTACTCCTTTGGCAGATTCCGTTGAAGCTTTCTTTTTCGATTTCTCTGATGCTGCAAAGTGGCCATTTCGTTTCTTCTTGAAAACGGGCAGAGTGTTTTCTTTTAGTTCGAATCTTGCTATATCCTTTGCATATTTTTGCTAGTCCTGGTGAGAATACTTCTGGAAACTCATCTTTTAACTCGCTCCATCCAATCAGTACCGAACAGGTTTTCGGATGTCCTATGTACATACACTCACTTTTTTAGTAATACCATTTAAGGTCACCGGGAGTGTGAGCTCTCCCTCAAATTCCACTTTATTGCCTGTCACAGCTCGAGCTGATTTGTTCGTCTTCTGCATTGTTGGATTCCTTAGCGTTTTCCATGTCTTAAGGTTAATGGTGGACAGGTCTGATCCGGAATCCAATTGTAGATGCACAGTTTTATTTGCGATGCTAACTGTGATATATTTGCGCCGGTTCTTATCTGAATCCAAGATGCACAGTTTTATTTGCACAGTTTTATTTGCGATGTTAACATATTTGTTTATCCGAATCCAAGTCGAACCTAATCTGTCGGACGCTGTTCTTGACCTTGTTCTTCCTGCACTGGGTCGCTTTGTGGCCCTCCCTGCCATATTCGTTGGAGTACTTATATTTGTAAAAACATTGACTCGACCAATGTTTCCCGTCGCATCGATAGCACGAGCTTGTAGGGGATCCGAGTCTTGTGACTAGGTGGTACTTATTAGGTGTAGCCTGAGTTTTCTTACTTCCAGCTTTGCTTTTTCGGGGTGAGTATTTTTCCGGTATGAAAGTCGTCCTTCTAATGAATGTTGCGTCTTACTCCTCAACGTGTCTCGAGTTGTTCCTTACGCGGACTACCTGTTGACAATCCTCGCCCAACTTCTGGAAGGTAAGGCCCTATTCGCTCTCAAGTCTAGAGAGAACACGTTGTCCAATCCTTAGCGGTTTTGGATAAGACTAAACCCTGCGCAAAAATTAAGCACTTGAGGTCATCCGCCGATAAGTCAGATAAACGGGAATCTTCGCAGTGTTTATTTACCACGGACGCGAAGGTTAGGTAATCGTCATCGTCGCTTTTTTGCAGGTTAAAGCACTTCCATCTTCTATAAAAGAGCGTACAATTTGGGCTGAACAGTTCGGATAAAAGTTAGATAGCTTCAGAAAATTCCAATTCACTCGTCTTCCTGGGGAGAATATAATCCACAAACTTGCTATGCTCTGTGGTCCCTAATTCCCTCAGAAGTAAGCGAACATTTTAGTGTTGCTCCACTCTAGACAATCCACGGTGAATAGTTCCTCATATCCGATAGAAAGCGTCAAACGTCCCATCCAATTCCGGTCGGTAGTTTAGTGTTTCTATAGCGTTCCATATTGTACTTTGGGAAAAAGCAAAACTGTTGTCACTGTGTTCCGTTCTATCGAACATTTTTAACAATAGCTCTTCTTGTCTCTATTGTTCAAGTAGCATTCTCTCCTCCACCGCGTGTTGCCTCTCTTGAAATTGTAACTGGAGCTGTTTATAACGTTCTTTAAAATTTTCCTTAGCCTTCTGCTGCTGGTTTATCTGGGCCTTGATAAGCTGTATTAATATTGTTTTAACCTCCTCCATCTTGTAATGGTTTTTATTTCAAGCGCACGAAAAACAATTATTTCCGTTTTTGACTGGAGAAGAGAGATAAAATAATAATAATAAAAAAAACAGAAGATATCCTTTCCTTGAGTGTGTGTGTGTATGAGGAGGGAGCAATGTATCCCTTACTTCTTGGTAAAAACCTTAGAAATAACCCAATATGAGGGCGGACAAAAAATTTACTTGCGAAACAAAAACAAAAAAAAAACTGTGATACCATACAGTTGCAAGAGAATAAAGATAATTCTGGAATTGTCTGGCAGTTAATCAAAATGGCTTTTGTGGAGGAGGGTAGTTGTCCCCACGTGGAAAAAATTTATTCACTTTAAAACCGACAGTTAAAAATAGAATATTTCAAAAATTCCACTCAATGAAAAAAATCTTTCTTTTAGTCCAAGTAAAACGAAAAGGGGAAACAACATTTCTCTCCCGTTAAAATATTGCATAAAGTTAGCAGAAAAAAGGCAAAAAATGTTTCACTTCATTTGAAAGATGTCCAAATTTGCATAAGAATAAACCGTAGACAGTTACAATTAGAAATTGTTCTCGCAGTGAAATTGAGTCAACATTTTTCTCTTTTTCTTTTTTCTTTCTTCTCTCAATAAGCAGCCATATTAATTTTAAGCATTACAAAAATGCGTTTCGTACAATTTTATTTCAATTTAAATATAACGAAAAAAAATTAACTTAGAATTTAGTCGATAACTTTGCTATTTGTTCGTTTCTTTTTTTTTTTTTTAGGATTTTGTTTTTAGAACGTAATTGCCAGCCGACTTCTTAGCTTGTAAATCCGAAGTTTTTTTTTTTTTTAAGTCAATTAGATTTTTTTTTTGTGGAGTTCACCCGTGTGAAAGTCGATTCCGTCGTCGCCCGTTGTTATGGGGTTAAATGGTAATAAAAAAAAGGAACACAGGATTTTTAGGAAACGAACATGTATTCACATAGATTACAGGCAAAGCGAGTTAAGCAATACCATTCCTCAACAGTGGAGCGTGTGCACCCGACCTGCTTGATCGCGTGCCAATCTCTGGCTACCGGGCACCGGTACTCGATACCGGAAGTGACGTCACTAGAGGAAGTGACGTCATGAGATAATCATTAATCCCGTGGATGTGAAAAAAGGTAATAATGTAAAGAGATGTGAAACAAAAGTTTATAATATAAACAGATGTGAAACAAAAGTTTATAATGTAAACAGATGCGAACACAAATTTATAATCTTAAATGTAAAACCAAAGTTTATGATGTAAACAGATGTGAAACAAAAGTTTATAATCCTAACAGATGTAAAACCAAAGTTTATGATGTTAACAGATGTAAAACAAAAGTTTACGACGTAAACAGATGTGAAACAAAAAGTTTATAATCTTAACAGATGCGAAACAAAAGTTTATAGCGTTAACAGATGTGAAACAAAAGTTTATAATTTTAATAGATGTGAAACAAAATTTTATAATTTTAACAGATGTAAAACAAAAGTTCATGATGTAAACAGATGTGAAACAAAGCGTTATAATATTTACAGATGTGAAACAAAGGTAATACTGTTAACAGACGTGAAACAAAGGTAATAATGTTTTCAGATGTGTAACAACGGTTTATAATGGAGAAAATGGAAAGACGGATTTTTTAATGGAAATCGTTAGAATTAATATACAAAGCCACTTGGTGTAAGTAGCTAACGCGAAAGAAATATGAGTATTAACAAGACAGGAGATGCCTACTATTCTTAGTCTTGAAAAGACCAAGGCTGTAGGTATGAGGAAAACAGTGAGCAGAATGGGAGTTCCACAACTTTTCAGTTCTCGGAAAGGAGCTACTGCAATAAGATACTGTATAACAATGAGGTATTAAAATAGTAAAATAGTGAACTAGAGACCACAAGACAAGCGAGTCAAACAAGTTGAAACAAAGGAAGCAGGGAATAAATTAGACAATTCTGAAGAATACACGCCATAATACCATTTATATATAAAAAGAAGTCTAAGACTAGCAACATCACGTCCGTGGTAGATACATTGCATTGAACAACGGGTGAGGCAAATGAAGTTACAGATACGTTTCTGCTTATTATCAAGAACCCGCAAACGACACAGAGAATTCACGAACCCAAATATGACAGTAGTACGCCATAAATGGTCTAATAATAGATTTATAGCTTTACAAAAACATGTCCTGTCACAGATATAATATACAAAACTAACAAGTGTGCCAGGGTAGCGGGGCACCATTACTGTCACAGGAAAAGTAAGACGCCTCCTTCTCTCTACTAGTCTGTGAAAGACCTTGGGCATGATTGAAACCCACTTAGCTCATAGATCAGTGTAACGTGAGGTCATAGAAAGCAGGTGATTGGTGAAACATGAAAGCAAACAGAAATAATTCTGTTCATGGCTTCGTATTTCGTTGTGCTGAGCAGAAGATACCTCTACAATGGTCAGGACAATTGCCAAGTATGGGCACTGTTCGGACAGAAAGAAACAGCAACCTACTGTCTGTACAACTGCAAAAAAAAAAGCTATGGAAATACATCGAGCTCTTTATTCGAGAAACAGCATGAATAGGGTTCTGAATCAGAACATCTCGCTGTGTAAGGATTACCATGGTAGACCTGATTGTCATCAAACTATACACTGACAACCAGCAAAGAATAACGGGAAACATCGTGGGTAGAAGAAGAAGAGGACAGCAACGAGAAACATACCTCAACAGTCTAAACACCTAAGCAACATCTAAAATGATAAGCAATACTGAATTCATGAATGCCTCGAGGGAGAAAGATAGCTGGAGAACCATAACAATCAATGCCTCTACCAGACAGGATACCACTTGAAAAATAAACTAAGTGTGCATTCGTATCGTATACATCCTATTAATAAAAGATAATGTTTATCCGTGCTATTAACAAGTATTACACACCTTATTAATACACATAACTTTGGCACGTGAAAAATGTGTCAAAGTTATAACCTGTGTACTTAATGTTAGTGCTTTATGCCAAATTAATGGTTGAATATGGTTTAACTTGTGCTCATTTTTTAATTAAACACTAATCAGTGTTAAAATCTACTAATCCGTAACTGTACATCAAACGGATATCATAATACTAAGCTAACTGCACCTTTTCATAACAAAGGCGTCTATGTAAATTCTCAGAGTGAATCGTCCGAGAAAACTTCGAGAATAAATGTTGTATTGTGATGACTAATCCCTATTAATAATTATTTGTCTTTAACTGTGCATCGAACGGATAGGTGTGTCAGAAATTTCGTGAAAAATAGTGAATAATTCCACCCGGTCTTTCTAAGCTTATAACTACTTGAAAAATGTAATTCAAGCCCTAATTATTTTTCAATAAAAGGAGCAAGGACCAAGGTTTCATTAAAAAAAAAAACCAGCGTGTTTTTTTTTAAAAAAAAGGTTTTAAACTTCGAACTTTACAGGTAAATTTCTTAAAAACACTACTTTTTTGTTTTAAATTTGAATATATTATTAATTGACCTTTCTCTTCAATTTGTGATATATAACACTTTGGTGGGTAAATTAATTATTTACTTTTTTATAGACATTTCAAAATGGGTGGCGTGAATTATTCGACCCCCTGTCTTTCCAAGCTTATAACTACTCGAAAAATGTAATTCAAGCCCTAATTTTCTTTTCAATTAAAGGAGCAAAGACCAAGGTTTCATAAAAAAAAACACAAAAGAAAAAACAAACAACGTGGTTTAAAAAAAAGGTTTTAAACTTCGAACTTTACAGGTAAATTTCTAAAAAACACTGCTTTTTTTGTTTTAAATTTGAATATATTATTTATTGACATTTTCTCTTCAATTTGTGGCACATAACACTTTGATGAGTAAATTAATTATTTACTTTTTAATAGACACTTGAAAATGGGGGGTCGTGAATTAAAAAAAAACGTTTGTCTAAAATATTATATTCAGTTTATTGGAAAGAGCATAAAATTTCACATTGACCCTGAAAATATCGTAAAAATAGAATCAATAGAAAAATTTTGATAGATTTTTAAAGTTTAAAAATTGAAAAATATTGAGTTCGTAAAATTCATTACTGTTTGTAAAAAATAAAAAAAAAAATTTCTATTACGTTTAAAACAACTTTAATAGTTTATTTTGGAAGTATAATCCATAAAGAAAATAAACAACCCACTTTTAAAGGAGAAATTACGAGTTTTTTATATTTTATTCGCAGTTTCGTGTTAGGGGTGTCAAAAATTCCTACAAAAATTCTGATACACCTATCAAACGGATAACATAATACTTAATTCGCTGCACCTTATCATAACAAAAGTTCATACAATATTTCAGCCAGATCGGTTCAGTAGTTTCCAGGAGAAAATGGAACGGACAGATAGATAGGCAAAGATAGCAAATAATATACGAGTAGAAGTGATTTTGCATCCGTCCTATTAATAAAAGCAACCATGTCTCCGATTTATTACAAAGACAATTGTGTATCTGAGTTTATTAATAAAAGTGATTGTTTATCTATTTTATTATAAGCAGGATTAGATATTCGTCCTATAAATATAAGCAATTGCCTATGCGTTCTATTAACACATACTATTATGTCTGTCCTATTTATAAAGCTATTGTGTATTCCATTTATGAGTAAAAGCAAATGCGTAACCACCATATTAATAAAAGTGATTACTAGGGCTATGATAAGAGAATATTCTTATTGTTTTGACTCTCGAGTATATATCCAGCACAGTCAGCCACAGTTAATTAATCGAGAACCACATACATCACATCACTCTATCTAAAAACATATAAATATTAACTGATATATACTCGAGAGTCAAAATAATGAAAAGAACATTCTCTTGTCATAGCCACTGTGATTACGTATTGGTACTATTAATAAAGAATTTATGTATCCGTTCTATTACTATAACAGATGTTTATACGCCCAAATAATAAAAGTGTGTGTGTGTGTGTGTGCGACAGAAAGAGAGAGAGAGAGAGAAAGAAAGAGGGAGGGAGGAGACAGACAGAGACAGAGAGACAGAGAGAAGTTTAGCTGCTGACAATTCTCCCCGTTCCACGTCTACCACGTATAGATCTTAAGTCAGTGGTTCATAAACATTTTTTTTTTTCATAGCGGCGTACTATTGAGCTTTTCAAATTCTCACGGATATGCCTATTACAAAAAAGTTTATATTTTCTACCATAAAGTCTTTTTTGCAATAAAAGAAAGTTTACTTTGTAGGCTAGGTTAGGGTTAGGGTTAGGGTTAGGGTTAGTAGTGAGGTGTCTTTTCATCTAACTTAAAGGTATTGCTTTATTAGACAAGCTTTGGCTGCATTCAACACGAATAGGAGAATTAAAACGTCTACGTTCAGTCCAGTGAAATGCAAATATCAAGTAATCATTACCATACAACTAGCGAACTTCTGTTTCTTTTAGTGAATTTATAGAATTACTGTCGTCATCATCACCTTTTCTTTTTTGAAAATTTTCCATAATTGAATATGAATTGAATCTAATATTTAACAAAAATGAATCAAAGAAATTTTTATCATATTCAATCGTATTTTTCACCAATTCAAACCTTAATTTATGACACCTAAATATCAGATTTGAAATACCAACTATCTGTTAATATTGCAAACGAGATTAATGATATAAAAGCATAACAACGTTTACAAATTTTTATTATCCATCTATCTATAAAAGTGAAATTGTCTGTGTGTATGCATTTCCCTTCCAAATTACTCTGTCAGTTCTTAGTCTATGGACTCGAGATTTGACATAAGGATATTCAGATTTGGGAGAACTTTTTTGATCGGTTTTTGGTCAGAAATTTAACTGTCAAGGAGTACAAAGTTCAACGATTTAACCTTTAAAGCCTCTACTAAAGTCCTCCGCTAATATTGGATCTAAACACTTGAAATTTTAGTGTATGTTCCTTGGGCATGAATCAGACTTTTAATTTGATTAGAACCCAAAACAATAAATGTTAAGAAGTCAAAATTGGGGTCAGAGTTTAAAAAAAATTGACCTCTCAGCCAATGTTTGGTCTAAACATTTGAAATTTTACTTAACGTGTATTCAGACATATGGCAAGCTTTTTAATCGATTTTTGGCAGAAAATATTTGCTTCCAATGGGTCAAAGTTAAAAAGATTTGACCTTGTTATGTTATTGCTTCGTTTAAACATCGCTGAATCGCCGTGAGAGTATCTGAGTAGGAACTAATTTATCCTGCTACATATTTAAGCAGATCTTCCCTCTTCCTGGTGCCGTATTCATACTAGATGAGTTGAACTGCGTTCTTCTCGATGAGAAATTTTCTAGGCAATATTAAATTTACAAAGCAGCCTCAGCTACATGCCTCTTCTCTTCTCGTTGTTAACTAGTAACTGAATAAAAACTATTTGTCAAACCCGAATGACATATGTTCCCATATATATCATATGCGACTTATTGAACCTCCAAGCAATTATTTCCTATATCAGATTCACCTAAGACAATTCAATAAGACATTTTTGTGTCTCAGCGTATTATAGTTCCGGGTTCCACTACTAGACCGTCATTGTCCTTAGAGCTCATTCGCTTTTTGACATATTTTTGCACCCTGTTGGGTGTCTATTTACTTTCTTCATAAAACGTACCGAGTAGGGGCTTAAGTAACCGATTACGTCATCATGCGACATGTAGCCCTGTATTACATAATAATAGTGTCACTTTGTAAGCGACCTGACACAGTGCGAGTAAACAAAATTACATACATGGCTCCCATTAATAATTAATCAAGTTCAGATATACGTATAAAATGAAATTTTAATCAACAGATTTAAAAAGTGATCAATAAAAAGTGGAGCTTTAGTTCTCTAATATATATATGGACGCATAATTTATATTCTTAATAAACACTCCTTTAGCGCCATGTATCATATACCGTCTGGCTGGGTCAGCGTCTGTTTAAATATAGGCGCCTTACAAAATGCGACGTGTCGAATATATGGTGTCGGCCGCATATTCAAACCGTTAACTTATTCAAGTACACCTCCCTTCTCAGACAACAAAATGTCTTTCTTTTTTTTTTTTTTGTTAGCCCTAAAAATAGAATAAGCCAGTGTGGTTTTTTTTTCAGCAAGGATATTAAGTAAGATTAGGCAATGTAAATAAAACAGCCACTTTATATAAGCATGCGTTCCCCGTCTTCAGTTGAGATTTACTTTATATAAAGAACTTTGTGTTGCAATGTATTACTAGAAAGATGATTATTAATGCCATTTTCTAACTATGGTTGACATTTACCAAATCTTTATAGGTAATTTAGGAAATCAACGCAGATTTCTAAAGTCAAATGTATCAATCAATTAAGTTTATTTGTTATGATACGGTGCAACGAACAAAGTATTACGGTATCTGCTCGATGCACAGTTAGGGATTAATAGGGATAGTCAAGGCAAGAGCAACTTCAGTCTAGAAGTTTTCTCAGAAACTACTAGGTCAATCTAGTTGAAATTTTGTATGAACCTTTGTTATGATAAGGTACAGCGAACACAGTGTTATGGGATTTGCTCAATGCACATTTAGGGATTAATATATATCGCATTTAATGCAAAAATATGAACAAATTAAACCATATTCAATCAGCAATTTGGCATTCTAAGTCAACGCGCCATAACTTTTGTCAGTTTTTTTTTTTACCGGGATAAAAACTATCTAGTTAAAGAATAATAGTAAAAAGGTGTTAAAACTGCATTTTGTTGTACTATTAAATGACATATTAAACATAATTCTATATGTGAGTTGTTATTGCATTAATAGTCTAAACACACAGATAAAAACCAAAACCATAAATAATTAGAGACCCGAAGTTCACGAGTAATCTTGGCTCTCTATTTTGATGGATGACGTCATCCCTCTCCCTATATGATGGTATCCTTTTATATTCATTGACAAATTTTTTCGGCATCGTAGATAAAAACTCCCACTATTGGTCAAACCCGATTAACCCGATTAACATACTTTCGTTTATCTGCTCCCATATATGTCATATGCGACTTATTGAACCTCCAAGCAATTATTTCCTATATCAGATTCACCGAAGACTATTCAATAAGACATTTTTGTGTCTTAGCGTATTATAGTTCCGGGTTTCACTACTAGACCGTCATTGTCCCTAGAGTTCATTCGCTTTTTGACATATTTTTGCACCCTGTTGGGTGTCTATTTACTTTCATTATAAAACGTACCGAGTAGGGGCTTAAGTAACCGATTACGTCATCATGTGACATGTAGCCCTATATTACATAATAATAGTGTCACATTGTAAGCGACCTGACACAGTGCGAGTAAACAAAATTACATACATGGTTCCCATTGATAATTAATCAAGTTCCGATATACGTATAAAATGAAATTAATAACAATATTTTAAAACATATACACTTTATCAATTACAACCCAGATAACGTCCATTGGATAAATCCACATTCATTCGCGAACTATATATATATATATATATATATATATATATATATATATATATATATATGAAGAAATCATTAATAAAGCATGTTAAAAGACATCTTGAAAAAGAGTTAAAAACATATTTAATTTTAAAAAAAGGAAGCACAAGATAAGTGGATAGTCCTTAATCCGCGGAGTTTCGAAGAAATACTCTCCTTCTCATCAGAGGGCAGGAATTAGCAAAATGTAGGCTCGGATTTTGCATATAAAAGTATTTAATGAAACTACAAGTAAGTCACAGATCTTACTTGGTTAAAAAAAGGGCGAGGTAAGGGGAACAGGAGGCAAAAGAAAAATGATAAAAAGATATATATATATATATATATATTATTTATTTATTATAATGATTATTAAATACCTACAGACATTAGTGTATTATCCTTTCGGGATAATATAAAATACCCTTCAAAATACACCAAAAACTGAAATTTGAGAAATATTCGTTAATTTATGTCTAATACATATGGTTAAAATCTCAAAGCCATCGGACGCAGATTCCACGGACTAACCTTCTTTCCTAGAACTGGCCACCTATGGAACACTACAATATGGTAGCCTTCAAGTACAATGTAAACAAGTTCTTGTTGAGGTATCCCCTTAAATAATCAAATTATACCCAATTTCCTCGAATAACGATTACTATACTACCACCCTACATCCATTAACCCTTATTCTCGAGTGGCCTTCTAGCCTCGATAAGTAGTGACACTCTTGTAAAAAAAAAACCTCATCAATATTTTCACAAACGGTTTCTATCCCCTCTTCACCACGATTGTATAAAATTAAATCAAAGTAAATATAGCACACATTACCCATCCTTATACGTAGAAGCTTCCTAAATAAATGTGTAATGATCAGTTAAGTAGTTTAGGGGTGAATGCTAAACAGAAATATATAAATATATACACACACTTATCTTTCTATTGATGCACCAACTAAAAGTTAAGATTTCGAAAACGAATAATATACCGATATTAATCACCATTTTGCGAAAATATATATTCCAAAATTCAAAAGTGTAATATCTGTTATAATACTACACTTCATATTTCTATCGTCGATTAATGAAGACAAAATCCGTCTGGATTGAGACAGTTTTTGAGTTTTGTTCTAATTCTGAATGCCTCTTTTTCCTCTACCTTGCAAACCGAACTTGCTTCGTATGCAAGAGGAACAATTAATGGTATAATTTTCTTCTTCTATCTAATAATTCAACAATGTATTACAAACGATGTATCGTTATAGATATTAAGATCCTTTCGCCCGATTTCTATCCTCTCTCCTTTTATCTATCTACCGAAATTGCTAAATATCTATCTTCCTGATTATTTATATATGCATCTCTGCATCTCCCCCCCTCTCTCTCTCTCTCCCCCCCCCCCTCTCTCTCTCTCTCTCTCTCTCTCTCTCTTTCTATCTATCTATTTATCTATCTAACTTTGGAAATCTCTTTTACAACACACACACACACACACACACACACACACACACACATATATATATATATATATATATATATATATATATATATATATATATATATATGTATTAGCATGGAGACCTGATGTTGCCTGGTATTGAATGAGGATCAACAAATGTTTCACGCTTCTATATTTTTTATTGACATCGAAATCATCGAAATAATCGAAATCGCTCATATTTTTCCCAGTGAAATCGAGCAATTGCCTGTTGTAGCTGGGGACCACTCGCGGTGCACCGAGAGAAAGCTTTACATACTTCCCCGTAGTGACGTAGTCCAAAATACACTGTAGGCTACATTGCACTGAAGAGAACGTACTGTTGATCTTAGAAAATTAATTGTATATATAACAGCTGGATGCTTCAATTGTGCTCCAAACAGACAAATTCATTTTGAACGCGTTCCTACCATATCAAAGAAACTGCTATTAATTTTATATACCTGGCCTTTCTGCTTGTGCGGGTGAAATGATTTGAATTTAAAGTTAAAATAAAAAAAAGTCAAGTGTCATTGTTCAATTGTGCTTTAAACAAAAAGACATTCATTTCGAACGCGCTCCTGTCATACAAAAGAGCCTACTGTTAATTTTATGTGCTGAGCTTTTCTACTTAGGTGGAAATAAAAATTCTCAAATGCACTTACGATGTTAGGCTGTATAAGGTGTTAATTTTGGTCGAAATCATCTGCTCTTCCTTTCATCAGACTTTATAAATTATCATTTCAATACAAAACATATACAAGAACACTGCCAGATACATAAAGTATATCTGTGTGAAATTCAATAAAAATCGACCCAGCCGTTGTGGAGTTTATCATAAATGAACTCTCTATCATACTCTCTCAATAAGGAGATATCGAGTTATTCACGTTTAAAATAACTCAAAATATAGCGTGATGATGCGCACACCCATATACACACGCGGACAAAGTTTCTTTATATATATACTAGCATTTAAGCCCGGCGTTGCCCGGGTGTTTGGAGGTGTATGTTGAGTAAAAAAAAAAAAGTGGTAGTAGGAAGGCAGGCTCGAACCCGTACCGTGAAGGAGGAAAAGAACGGGGAAAAATGTGACACCTTTGCTGTTACGACCACCGTCAAACCGTGAGTGACGTAGGTTTAAATTAAGGCTAGAGAATCGAAAAGATGAGATGGCTTTCGAAAATATCGGCGAAAAAAAGCGACTCCTTCATGTAAAAAAGTGCCCAGTTGAGGGTGAAGAAATTAATGTTTTTAGCCAATTTTTCGGTATTTTTCGTCTGAAAGGTCGAACTTAAAACGATACTGACGTTGTAAAAATCCGTCGCTGTTGTCGAAAGTTTTAGGCACACATGCAAACATACATACATTTATATATTGATAGCTCAAATTTTCGACCCAAACCGATCAAAAAGCTTGCCATATCTCTGTTTACCCTTTATGTAAAATTTCAAATGTTAAGACCAGAAATTCTGAGTAATTTGGTAGAGACCGCAGAGGTTAAATTTTTTCTAACTTTGACCCCTATTATGACCCCTTAACATTTATTTTTTGGGGGCTCAAATCAAGTTATTAAGTTAGATCCATGTCCAAGGAACCTAAGCTAAAAATTGATGGAGTTATTGCGTAGGGAAATTTACACAGACACTTTCACTTTTATATATATACTAGCAATGGATTGCCCGGCGTTGCCCGGGTGTTTGGCGGTGTATGCTGAGCAGAAAAAGGTCAATTTTTTAAAACTTTGACCCCTATTATAACCCCTTAACATTTATTGTTTTGGGCTCAAATCAAGTTATTAAGTTAGATCCATGTCCAAGGAATATATATATAAAGTTTCAAGTGTTTAGACCAAAAATTGTCGGAGGAGTTTGGTAGAGTTCTCAAAGGTAAAATCGTTGAACGTTGACCCCTTAATCTCCAAATTTCTGGCCAAAAATCGATTAAGTCAATTTTCCCAAATCTCAGTACTCTGTATAACAAATTTCGAGTCTGCAGACTGAAAATTGACAGAGTTATTGCGTATAGAAATGTACACAGACACACACACAGACACACACACAGTCACGTTCACTTATATATAGAGATAGATAGATAGATAGATAGATAGATAGATAGATGTATTAAAGAAAAATATATACGTACACATAAATATATATGGAAACAATTTTATGTTTACTATATAAACTTTTTACGCAAATATTATTCAAATATAAATGAAGTAAAATATCTGCAGGAATATAATTACATTTAATCCATCTATCTATACTCCTATGAATTCGTTTTTCTTTTGTGTGTATTGATATTCATATTAAACCCACTCTTTTCTATTTATTTAAAAAGAAAATACAATTTTCTTATATATGGGTTGTGGAAATGCTTTCACTAGCAAAAGATCTAGCTAATTTACATATTCTTTTAAACATTCATTTTAATAATTTCCCTATTAGTTTTTGCGGTTTTCTTATGGGATGATCATCTAGAGTTAAATATTACGTGTAATTATATTCATGCAGATATTCTACATGATTTATACTCGCATAATATTTGCGTAAAATCTTTACAGTAAGCAAAAAACTTTTTCCATATATATTCATGTATACGTCTATATTTTTGTTTAATCTATTAGTCTATCTATCTATATATCTATGAAAGTAACGTGTATGTGTGTCTGTCTGTGTGTCTGTCTGTGTACATTTACTTACGCAATAACTCTGTCAATTTTTAGTCTACAGACTCGAAATTTGATATACAGCGTATTGAAATTTGGAAACATCTACGCGATCGGTTTTCGGCCAGAAATTTGACCGTTTTTTTTTTTTGTTGTTTTGTTTATGTTTTTTCAGCATACACCTCCAATTTTGTAGTTAAAACACTGGAAATTTTAGATATAGGTTTCTTTGGACATGGATCTAACTTAATAACTTAATTTGAGCCCAAAACAAAAAATGTTAAGGGGTTATAATAGGGGTCAAAGTTTACAAAAAATTTGACCTCTGCCGTTTCTACCTAATTACTCAGACACTTTCTGCTCTAAACATTTGAAATTTTACATAAAGGGTATTCAGAGATCGGGCAAGCTTTTTCATCGGTTTGGGTCGAAAATCTTTAGTTGCCTATATATAAAGTTGTGTATGTATGTTTGCATGTCTGCCTAAAACTTTCGACAAAAGCAGTGGATTTTACCAACATCAGTATCGTTTTTAAGTTCGACCTTTCATACGACAAATATCGAAAAATTGGCTAAAAACATTAACATCTTCACCTTAAACCAGGCACTTTTCTACAGGGGGGGGGGTCGCTTTTTTCGCCGATATTTTTGAAAGATATCCTCTCCTTTCGATTGTCTAGCCTTAATGTAAATATAAGTCATTTCAGGTTTGGCGGTGGTCGTAACCGCAAAGACTTCAGGCTTTTCCCCCCGTTCTTTTCCTCCTTCACGGTACGGATTCGAGCCTGCCTTCCTACTACAACTTTTTTTTTTTTTTTTTGCTCAACATACACATCCAAACACCCGGGTAACGCAGGGCTGAAATGTTAGTCTATATACCTATAAAAGTGAAAGTGTCTGTGTATGTGTGTGTATGTGTGTGTATGTGTGTCTGTCTGTCTGTGTGTCACTCTCTGTACATTTCCCTACGCAATAACTCTGTCAATTTTTAGTCTACAGACTCGAAATTTGATATACAGGGTACTGAGATTTGGGAAAATCTATGTGATTAGGTTTCGGCCAAACATTTGGCTGTTAAGCTGTCAAAGTTCAACGATTTGACCTTTGGGAACTCTACCAAACTCCTCCGACAATTTTGAGTCTAAACACTTGAAATTTATATATAGGTTCCTTGGACATGGATCTAACTTAATAATTTGATTTGAGCCCAAAACAATAAATATTAAGGGGTCATAACAGGGGTCAAAGTTAAAAAAATCCTTTTTTTGCGCAGCATACATCTCCAAACAACCATGCTAGTGTATCTATAAAAGTGAACGTGTCTGTGTATTTGTGTGTGTGTGTGTGTGTCTGTCTGTCTGTCTGTCTGTGTACATTTCCCTACGCAACAACTCTGTCAATTTTCAGTCTACAGACTCGAAATTTGATATACAGGGTACTAAGATTTAGGAAAATATATGTGATCGATTTTCGGGCAGAAATTTGGCTGTTAAGGGGTCAACGTTCAACGATTTGACCTTTGAGAACTCTACCAAACTCCTCCGACAATTTTTGGTCTAAACACTTGAAATTTTAGATATAGATTCCTTGGACATGGATCTAACTTAGTAACTTGATTTGAGCCCAAAACAATAAATGTTAAGGGGTCATAATAGGGGTCAAAGTTTTAAAAAAAATGACCGCTTTTTTTTCTTTCTTTTTTTTTGCTCAACATAAACCTCTAAACACCCGGGCAACGCCGGACTGAAATGCTAGTAGTTAACTAAAGATGATCATCTCATAAGAAAACCGAAAAAAAAAACTAATAGGGAATTAATTAGAATGAAATTAAAAGAATATGCAAATTAGCTAGATTTTTTGCTAGTGAATGCAGTCCCACAGCCCATATATAAGAAAATTGTATTGTCTTTTTAAATAAATAGAAAAGTGGGGGTTTAATATAAATATCAATACACACAAAAGAAAAACGAATTATAGGAGTATAGATATATATAATTTAATATATTATTAAACTAAGTTTAGATACCTAAAATATTTTAATCACAGAAAATACTCTTTCCTTGTTTATTATGTTATCAATGTAAAATTTTCATTTTAATTTATTAATAATTATTGAACCCTTGACAAGCTGATTAACATCAAAACGTAGACCGATCCTTGTTGGGCTTGTTCTTACTAAAAAAAACTCTTCCTATATATTGTCACTTTTGATGAATATTGTTTTATTAGTAAAAGTATTCTTATGTACATCTATATCAAAAACACTTGTAAACGATTTTTTTTATTTTATATTTTTTATTCCCATACTTTGTGGACCAGGCGCGAACGCAAACCCCACAATTTTAATGAACCACCGTTCTGCCGGATCAAACATACCCATTCCTGTGTCACGATACATCTTCTATCGTTATATGTAATCAGTTTTTTTTTTTAAATAGTCAACCATATAGGAGCCTATTCGTGACCAGACACACACACACACAAACACACATTCAGCTTTATATTATATATATATATATATATATATATATATATATAAGAACAAATAGTTAATAAAACATGTTAAAAACACTTTGAAAAAGAGTTAAAAACGTATTTCACTTTAAAAAGGAAACACTAAATAAGTGGATAGTCCTTAATCCGCGGAGTTTCGAAGAAATACTTTTCTTCTAATCAGAGGATAGCGTTTGGCAAAATACTGGATCGGATTTTGCTTGCAAAAGTATTTGATGAAACTACAAGGAAGTCATAGATCTTACTTGATAACAAAAAATGAAGCAGAGGGAATAGGGTGAATAAAAAAGTTATATATATATATATGTGTGTGTATGTATGTATGTATGTATGTATGTATGTATGTATGTATGTATATTTATATATATTTATACGTTGTATATGGAATTTATATCTTAAAATGAATAAATAAATATTTTTAACGTGAAAAAATAAAATATTACGAAGGTTTGTTATAGCAACGATGGAGTTATGCAACATAGAAGAAAAGAAAAAAAAATAATGTATATGAGAGCATAAATATACATATATTTACCCACGGATCCTCTCGTAGCATCCCAGACATCGTGTATATATCCTGTTTTTGCCTTCCGTAGTAAATGAGACACGTTCCCTTATTCAAGCAAAAACGGAGACTATCCGAAAGTAGTGTTTTCTGTAAGTTTTTTTTTTAAATTTAAATTGGCGAGGAAGCCGGCGGTCACGTAATTCTCTCTGTCGCCCGCCCTTGTCTGCTAGACCAATAGCCTATGCCCGTTTGTGAATACGTCGACGCAACCCCACCTTATAGACCGTGCCCAGTGGTAAGCGCACCTCCGCCTTTGGAGGTGGGCAGGTAAAATCAAGGTGTACCTGAAAAAAAGATAAAATGAATACCTCTGCTGTGTGGAAAAGATTAATGGTATTTACAGAATGTTCAATAATATTAAAATAAGGAGTCATTCACGTATATAATAACTCACAATATAAGCGTGATGACGCACGCACACACACACACACACACACACACACACATATATATATATATATATATATATTTATATATATATATATATATATATATATATATGTAAGTGAAAATGTTTGTGTGTGTGTGTGTACATTTCCCTACCAAATGACACTGTCAATTTTCAGTCTAGAGACTCGAGATTTGACATAAGGGGTATTGAGATTTTTTAAAACCTTTTAACCCGGTTTTCGGCCAGAAATTTGACTGCTAAGGAGTCACAGTTCAACGATTTGACATTTGAGAACTCCTCCGCCAATTTTGGGTCTAAACACACACACACACACACACACACACATATATATATATATATATATATATATATATATATATATATATATATGTGTGTGTGTGTGTGTGTGTCCAAACACTTGAAATTTAAAATGTAGGTTACTTGAACATGGATAAAAAAATTTAATTTAATTTGAGCTCAAAAACATAAATGTAAAGGAGCCAAAATTAGGGTCAAAGTTAAACAAAATTGACCTCTGCGATCTCTACTTAATTACTCAGCCAATTTCTGGTCTAAACATTTGAAATTTTACATAAAAGGTATTCAGAGATAGGGCAAGATTTTTCATCGGTTTAGCTCGAAAATTTGAGCTGCAAAGAGGTCAAAGTTCAAAAGAGTTTACCTTTGCGGTGCCTAGCTAACTACTCAACCCATGTTGGGCCCAAACATTTGAAATTTACACATAACGGGTATTCTAACATGCGGCAAGCATTTTAATCAGTTTTGTTGGCTACAAAAAGGTCAAAGTTGAAAGAATTGACCTTCACAGATTCTACCAAATTCCTCCGCCAATTTTGGGTGTAAAGACTTGTAATTTTAGATGTAGGTAAGTTGGGCATGGGCAAAACTTTGTGTTTTGATTTGAGACCAAATTAATAAATGTTAAAGGGTCAAAATTGGGGTCAAAGCTTTAAAAAGGTATACCTCTGCGGTCTCTACGAAATTACTCAGACATATTTTAATCTAAACGTTTGAAATCTTACATAAAGTGTATCCACACGTAGGACAAGTAATGAACAGTACATATGGCCCGAGGAAAGCCGGGCTGAACTGCTAGTATATATCAAAGTCTCTATTTACAAATGTATACATACAGAATGTAATAATGTGTAAATATTCGAACATATTTAATTATACACACACACTCGCAGACACACATATAATACATATGTAATGCTAATTCATATATATATATATATATATATATATATATATATAAATTCCTGATGAATTGTCCCCTTAAGTAATTTACCAAATTCCCATTGCTAACGATTATTATATTATCCCATTGACACAGTAATCCTTATCCTTGAGTGGACTCCGGGTCTTGATAAGTGGTGATCTCTATGTAATATATATATATATATATATATATATATATATATATATATATATATATATATATATATATAAAGCAACGTGATTGATAATTTAAAATTCAAATTCAAATTCAAACTTCAAAATCTGTTTCATGAGAAGGAACACAACAAAGTCAATAATTTGTACGATCGTTTCGGAAACGATGTTTTATTGTGATAGCCATTAAGTCATGGACAATAATTTTGACATCTAGTTTTTTTTTTGTTTTTTTTTTTAAACAAAGTCTCCTCATCAGCAAACATATTGGGTGTTTTTTTATATATAAAAGACGCCATAAATAAACCAAAATGTTTTTAAGTAAGGCAGATGTATCTCGAAAAAAATTAAAATAAAAAGGAAAATATTTACTTATTAATGTTGATAAGCAAAGTAATATGGGTTGAGAATAAAAAATAGAATAAAATTATAAATCTGAATTTTGTTTAAATATAAGGTTATAATAATATGTTTATAATAAACGTTAAGAATTATATATATATATATATATATATATATATATATATATATATATATATATATATATATGCATCTGGGCAGGAGCTGCTAGAATAGACTTGTCCTGTCTTGACAAAGTTCAAAATAGACTTCGTAGCCTCATATATGTCCTTTTCTCTTCAATGCAACCTCTATCTCAAAGAAGAGATGGTGCGAGTTTGTCTCTGCTTTATCGTTATTTTCATGGCAAGTACTTGACTGAGCTTCAATCTATGGTCTCTTCTCGTCAAACTTTCACAAGAAACAATCGTCTACCTGAAAACACTATCAATAATTCCTCCCACTCTTTATCTGTGTCTAAACCTAAACGTAGATTCCATGAATAAAGCTTCTTTCTGAGAAGTGCACACCTGTGGAACTGTCTTCCGTTTTACTGCTTTCCAGCTGACTACAATCTGATTGTCTTCAAGTCCAACGTAAACAAGTTCTTGATGAGCTGTTCCACTTAAGTTAATAAATTAACCGAATTTCCATTACTAACGATTAATATATTGTCCAATTGACTACTGTACACTCTTTAGCCCTTATCCTAGGGTGGTCTCTGGGCCTTGATAAGTGGTTATGCCTATGTAAAAAAAACTAGTTTTTTTGCGATTGCACGGGCATTCGAAATTGCAATGATTTATTTTAAATCATTTTTTGGAGGGGGGGGGAGTCTTTCCAGTGCTCAATATTCGGAGAATAGTTTCTTTCTCTTTGTATCCCTTCTGCCGAAGTATCTGGTGGAGAGGGTATCACGTATTTCTTTTTCTGGGCGATTACGTTTACATGTTTTTATTATCCGTTCTTTTATTTTTGGAATTGTTGTCGGGGTATCCCCGTTGCTCATGATGAAAATGATTAGTATAGCAGGTGTGTTCCAAACAAACTCCGTGTCAACCCAAGCAACGCCGGTTGCCCATGCTAGTATATATATATATATATATATATATATATATATATATATATATATATATATATATATATTACTACTTTCTTTGGTAATTTTATAAGTTCGAAATCTCAGCCACTAATAATCAGAATTTAAAAAAATGAAGTCTCGTGGGAAAGGTAATGACCTGAATTGTATAGTGGGCTATGTGAGTTTTACCCTTACGGTCGCACATTAAGGGGAACATCCATCATCCAGATCCTATGTTTGCCACTTTTTTACAGCCATAAAACGTTTTGTTAAAGTTGCAGTATCTTTCCACTCTCAAACTGAAAACGAATGACGCATTTCTATTTTCTGCAAATATGTGGGGTTTTTTTGTTATTAAGCAATGTTATTCTTTATATTATGAGTGGAAGCCATTGTTGCATGCGCAAGCGCACATATTTCTACTTAATACCCGGAAAAATACTTATTTACGAAAAATTTAAATGCGATATTCGTTTTAATCGCATCGGAAACATTGAAAAAAAACAAGTTTTTAAGGTAGGTTTTGTGTTGGTGTACTAGATAATAATAAACACCTCTCAGAAAATAACAGACGCCTTCCTCCACCACAAAAAGGTGTCCATAAAATGGTTCATTTTACATTAAATTAATATAAAAAAGTGATCTCTACTTTTTGAAACTATAATTTCTCCATATCTTGGAAACTACTCGTTTCCTGGAATTTTAAACGTTATTTTCATTTCCAACACCATTGAAAGCCTACTATAGTGACAATTTTTGTTTGAGATTTGATTCCAAATATTTTTCATATGATAGATCTTCCCTCTTTTGTATATAGGATGCGATTGTGAATACATTCAGTATCTAATAACCTTTATACACTGTAAAATTTACTTTTTGTATGAAAATCAAAGAGGGAAGATATACCACATTAGAAATATTTGGAATCAAGTCTTTCTTTATTATTTCAGATCGTTTGGAACCATAGCAGCAAGTTTTAGTCTCGCCGCCATCTAGGCTAGGGGTTTTGGGGAAATATCAGATATTTTGTAATTCATATGCAAAACTAGGAAAACAAATGACTATGATTGAAACATTGGTGAAGGTGCATTATCTTTCCACCCTAAGAACAGTCCTTTAAATAACAACTATTAAGGTTTTTCGAGGGCGCTGTACGAAATGAACGTTTAAAATTCCAGAAACCGAGTAGTTACCAAGATATGAAGAAATTATAGTTTTAAGAAGTTCATGGCTCTTTTGAGCTGCGACGGTGTCTGGCTGTGTAAATAATTATATATATATATATATATATATATATATATATATATATATATATATATATATATATATATATATATATATTAGAAAAGATTATTCCAAAGGTTCAATGTTTTTAAAATCTATTAGCCAATGGCAGTGTACATATATCAATAAGAATTCAAGCCATGTAAATTGACTCCAATGTTAAGCAACATGATTAACATTTTTGTAATCGACCTATATATATATATATATATATATATATATATATATATATATATATATATATATATACGGCAAAACCCCAAAACAAGAAAAAATATCTTTATATTTGTATTTTTTCTCAAATCTAAACAAATTACTGGAGATTGATTTATAAATGAAACACTAAAAACTGATTAATAAATGAAACACTAAAAATAATAAATTAAAAGTAACAAACCATAAATCTCATTAATTCAGAATTTTTGTCCGGTTTCAGAATAGTAAAAATTTAACAATTCTCGCTGTAATTTAGAACAGATATACGGAAATAGGACCCATATAAATTTTTTTAACACCGACAGTGGACTTATTAAAAGCAAGGCGGTACTCACTGCCCGATGTAGTTATAACAGAATGGAAATGTGTCAAGATACGTACAAACTTTGTATTTTTTACAAACATATCTGATGAGATGCTCATTACGAAAATGTTTAAATAACATAAAATTTAAAATTGTCTGGCTGATGTCGAAACAATTGTAATATCCGAAAAAATACAAATATAAAGTTAGTTCGTTCTTGTAATTATAGGGCATATAACAAATAAATGGCAGAAATCTATATACTAAATTTAATGATGTTGACCATCTTACAATTTATTCCTTTAAATACGCAGATATGCACAATTCCTGACAGCATCTTCCTCGTGGCGTAAAATCATTTCAAGGATTGTGCATGTCAATGTACTCAAAGGAATAAATTGTAAGATGGTCAACATCTTGAAATTTTGTATACACACACACACACACACACACATATATATATATATATATACACGAGGGGAATTATAATATGCAAATGCAAATTTATTGTTCAAAACCAAGCAATATAACATACAAACATTTATTTTCTTATTCCATAGAGTGTAAAAAACATAGGCTTTTTTTTCTTCAAAAGAAGAATCGGAGAAAAGTAACCAGCAATTAAAATTATAGACTTTCTGTTGTAGACCCGTACTTGGAGTTACAAATGAAAGAAACCACAAGTAGTTTAAAATGCATAAAATATAATATGTATTTATCATAAAGAATACAGGAGCAACTAAAGTGGTATGAAAGGAACGTGTTCGTAGCATGCGGTTAAACATAGTATGAATGCCTTCATTTAGTCTCTGAAACCAGTAGTATTCATAGGACTGGGTGATTCCACTTAGTTCTCAAATAGGGGTGATTTGTACCCCACAACATCCCCTCCCAAGCTTTTCATTTCCCTGGAATGATCGTATAGCTCTTTTTCCTGAGGTTGATCTCTATCGGGTCGGTCATTTTCCTTTTCATGGAGGACTGGCGTTGTCCGCCTGCTTGTGGTGTTACCAAGTCGAACGTGTCATATATCTGGTCCGTTACTTCTTGTTCAGCAGACGTTTGTCTTTCGTCATCAGTTATAGGTTTCCGTATTTAATTTAAATGTTTCTTATGAGTAAATCCTGGACCTTCGATAATGTAGACCATTCGCCCGATCCTTTTCTGAACCTTTCCTAGTTCCCACATCGTGCTATTATTTTTGTGTACCTGGAAAAATACCTTTTTACCAGGTAAATACCTTATTTTAAGAACTATAGTATTTGGCGGATTCACCTGTTTTAGCAAAAGTTTCTCGAAGACCGGCCTAATTTTCCTCGCAAACATTAACTCTGCCGGCGGCATCTTTGCTGGGACGCTTTCATTTGGCGTAATTCAGTAAACTTGTAAATACTGTTGTAACGCCTTTTCTGGAAGCGTTCCTTTAGCCCTCTTTAGGGCTCTTTTCAACGTAATTAAAAACCTTTCTGCCGGACCGTTCGATAAGGGATGATAGGTTAGCGTCGTTATGTGGTTAACCTGGAAATCATCGCAGAAGCTTTAAAAATCTGCTGAAGTGAATTGTATGCAATTATCTGACACTAGACAACCAATCACACCAAACCTAGCGAACAATTCGTGAAGAACTCTGATTGTAAAATCCGTTGTTGAACTTTTCCATCGAAACACCTCAGGCTATTTTGAAAACCTGTCTACCACTATTAAATAATAGTTTCCATCCAGTGGGCCTGTGTAATCTACGTGTATTCTTTGCCATGGGTGGTCCGCTTTAGGTATTTTGTGTTGGGGGTGCTTTTGCAGCCAATGCGCATCCCTTACATGACTTTACCGTGCCTTCTATATAAATTCCATGCGTTTCCAGTAAACGTAGGACCTCATGAGGCTCTTCATTCGCGTAGCCCCAGGGTGCCCCGTATGGAAATCCTTTAGAATTTTCTTTTGTAGTGTAGCTGGGATTACTACTCTTTCTCGGTACAACAGTACCTCATTGCACATAGCTTCCACCGCCGATTCATCCGATTTAATTTTTTGTTCCATTTATTTGATGAAACTATATTCCTTATTATATCTTCCAAAGTGACTGGTAGTTCCTTGATCCTATTACATAGTATTTGTGTATAGTCCTTTTCACTTTGTAATGACGTTATTACTGTGTCTTCTAGCGGCTCCCTTGATTTCGGGATTAATCGCGACAATCTGTCTGCGTGACGTAACTTCGCAGATGTAAGAAATTCCATACTGAAATCGTAATTCAGTAGAATGGTCTCCCATCTTTGCAGTCTGTTGGTTGTGTAAGTTGGCAGACCTTTTTTAGAGCGATTTATGGTCAGTTTGCAATTTAAACTTACGACCGTGTAAAAATCGGTGGAATTTTTTAACACTGAATATGATCCCCAGTGCTTCCTTTTCGATTGGGGAGTAATTCTTCTCGGCAGGAAGTAAAGTTCTTGACGCATGGGCGATCGGCTTTGAGGAACCATCGGGTGTATAATGCACGCCTCGATCCCATAAGAACTTGCGTCAGTTGCGACAATAATCTCTTATTTCGGATTGAAATGAGTCAGGGATAAGTCTGACGTTAATAAATCTTTTAATTTCTTAAGCACTACCTGTCACTCAGGCGTCCAGTCCCATTTTTTGTCAGTTTTTAATAGTTCATTCAATGGCGCACGCAATTCATGCATGTTCTTAGTGAACATTTGATAATAGTTCGCGAGCCCTAAAAAAATCTGCGATGTAGTTACATTATGGGGTGCTTGCATGTGTTTTATACCTCTGGACCTGTCTGAATCGGGTTTCTTTCCGTCCTTATCTATGATATTACCCAGGTATTTAATTCGTTCCAAAAAAATCGCATTTTGCTTCCTTCAATGTGAAGCCGTATTCTTTTATTCTGTCAAACACTTGAAATACATGATCTCTATGTTGTTCAACATTTTTACTACGCATAAGAATGTCGTCCAGATAGCCTATTGCGAAATCCAAACCGCTAAGCAAAGTATCGATTACCTGTTGGAAAATTGCAGGTGCTACTTTTATACCAAATGCTAATCTATTGAATTTATCAAGTCCTTTTTGTGTTGAGATATATAAAAGTTTCGAGCTATCTTCCTTTATTGGTATTTGTAGGTACGCCCCGCTTAAGTTTATTTTGGAAAAATATTTTCCGCCATTTAACTTAGCGAATATTTCGTCCGGGTTTAATAGAGGGTAGTGAGTGTCCTTGAGCTCCGCATTCAATCCGGTCGAAAAGTCCGCGTATACCTTAATCTCTTTAGATTTTTTTCAAGTATACGGTGGGGGCTGCCCACTTACTATAGTTAATAGGGGTTAAAATCGCAATGTTAACTAGTCTTTCCAATTCTTTTTCAATTTTCCCCTCGAAGCGAACGATACGCTCCGTGATTTTTTGAATATTGTTTTTGCTTCGTCTAAGAATTCAAATCTCGCCTTCATTTGTGCAGCATCCGAGCTTTTAGGAGAAAACACTTGGGAAACATTTTTGGAGATCCTTTTTGAATTTGTCGGCTTCGGTCGTTGGTTTTCGACTTTGTGACAAAAATCACTCATTGGTGAGTCCCATAATTCTTATTCTTGAATCCAATCGGTCCCGAATAAGTTCGTTGCGTTCCTTAGAACAAAAAGTTTTAGCTTTTATGCCGTTCTTTTTAATGACACATCAACAACTAGCTCACCCTCCAAATTTATTTTTTCACCAGTTACCGATCTTGCGACTTTATTCGTCTTTGTCATCGTGGACTTTCCTATTCTCTTCCACGTGTGAAAATTTATCATTGATAAATCCAACCCCTAATCGAGCTGCAGTTTTACTTCTTTATTTCTGATTCTCACCGTAACACATTTCCTTATGTTCTCTGTTGGTGAAGGGCCCATTCTTGCAGTTTTTTTTCTTGTGCCCTGCTCGCGTGCATAGGCCACATGTTATTTTCCTTTGGTACTGACATGCATTGTACCCATGAGGTCCTCCACATTTGCTACAAATGGGTCCTAGGATTTTGTCTATCCTGATAATTTTTGTGAAGGGTTCTTTTTGCCCCTTCGTTGATAATTTCTGGCGGGTGAGTGTCCTTTATTTTTTAAGCATATTTTTAATGTGCGCAATACCTGCTTTCTCTATGTTTCGGGAATCTTGCTTCATTGCCGCAAACCGCTGACAATCTTCAGCCAGTTTCTGAAACGTCAAATCAGGTTCTAATTCCAATTTATTTTGAGCACGACGTCTTATATCGGCGTCTTTTGTGGCTATCAAACCGTGTGTGAATATTAAGCATTTGAAATTGTGCGCAGTTAATGACGACAATTTGAAATCGTCACAGTGCTTATTAACTATAGACGCAAATGTCGTATGATTCATGCATTTCCATCTTTTATGAAAAGGGCTTCTCTTTGGACAGTATAACTCCATGACAATTCGTTGATTTTTCTTGATAAAATATAGTCTACGAATTTGTTATGTTCGGATGTATCTAACTTCTGTAGCAATAAACGAACCTTCTTCTGATCCGTCCATGCACTGCAATCAATTTTAAAAAGGTCTTCAAATCTTCTGAAATATGCCTCAAACGTTAGGTCTACCTCAGAAGCATAGTGAAATGTATCAATAGTTAACCAGATCGCATTTTGGGAAAAAGCCGTACTGGTTTCTTCTCCGCTGTCCTTATTCACTAAAATTTGCGTTATCAAATCCATTTTTTATCTGACTGGTTTTGTTGCTCTAAATGTATTTTTTTCAATTCCAATATTTGTTCATTCATTTCTTCCCGATCTTTCCTGGTTTTCCTCGAATAATTTCATTAAATCTAACTGCTTTTCCAATATTTGTTCGTCCATTTCTTTCTTTTCTCTTCCTTGTTTTTCTTCGAGATATTTTATGAAACTTAACTGTTTGTCTTCGTTTTGTTTCTGCATTGCCAATTGTTTCTCTTCGTTTTGTTTCTATATTGTCAATTGCTCTACTCTGAACCTTTTATTCAAGTTCTAATTGTTGACTTTGTTGGAATTTCACCATTTCCAAAATTTGTTTTGATTTTGATTTTTTTGACGGTATGGAATTACTTAATATGACAAAACAACCCATTCGTTGATTTACTTTTCCTATAGTACCAACTCTATAGAAAAAAACATTACAAAATTCGTACCTGGTTATTTAACGAATATTTTTTTCATATATTTATTTCCTTGTGTGGCAATTTGTCTGAGAAAATAATTCGGCGTTTGCATCTATACAAAAAGCAGTAGATTTCGTTTGTCATTTTTCAGTTTTCGTAACGTGTAGGTACTGGGTTCAATTCCTTGTTTATCCTACACATATTTTCTTCTTTTTTCCTTAAAAAAGAAAAAGTTACTTATTTGTGAAAGAGGGTTTATAGCATTTATTTAATATTGGCTATTCTTTTTGATTTCTGTGCGAAAAAGAATGTCCTTTTCTCGTTAACACTTTATTTGCCGTGCTTAGCGAAATCGTTTCCTTTCCTTCTTCGACGTGCAGTCCCGTGGACCAGTGAAAAGTTTATTTTAATCGGATTAAAATCCGATGTCATTTTTAATTTGTGTGAATACTCGCTTTAGCCAATAAAATAAAATATATCATTTACTTTTGCGCTTTTTTTTCTTCTTTTTTTCCAATGCTAATGCTTTTTAACCATAAGACGTATTAGCAAGACATGCTTTTTAGAACGACATAGTTTTTTTGTACTTACTGAAAACTTGGTCTAATAACTCTCCACGCAATTCATCTTATTAATTCTGTTTCAGCTCGTAGTTTAGGGTTTATTAGCTTTTTTTTAACAGCAAGATAAGGCTTTTTGACGACGTCTTTGTAAAATCCTTTTTTTAGGCAAGGATTGTTGTCCTTTTTCGAAGTGTTCTTTATCCCGTATTTGTGGATTTTTATGCTCGAATGTTGTTTTTCTCCCAACGTAGACAAGTAGTTTTTCTCGTTCTTCACTAAACTTTTGAAAAATAAATACTCTTGAAGTTTCGAATTTCCCCCGAGTGTAGGAAAAATTATTTCGAATATCCGTGTGTGTGTGTGTGTGTGTGTGTGTTTTCTTGAATCATTTTTGTCGCCACATGCTGTCTTCCAATGGCTGTTTTATTTTTAGAGTGAATTCGAAGCCCGAATATTCGCCATTCAGTTGTTGTTAGCAATTATTGTAGATTGATCCAGGAAGTTCTAGAATCGTCCTCGTCAGCCAGTTGTTGTTGACCCATGCTAGGGGTTACAAATGAAAGAAACCACAAGTAGTGTAAAGTGTATTAAATATCATATGTATTTATCATAAAGAATACAGGGGCCACTAAAGTGGTATGAGAGGAACGTGTTTGTAGCATGCGGTTAAACATTGTATGAATGTCTACATTTAGTCTCTGAAACCAGTGGTATTCAGAGAACTGGGTGATTCCACTTAGTTCTCAAATAGGGGTGATTTGTACCCCACAACACTTTCTATATAACTGCTAGTTAGCGCAAAAAAAATTGAAAACTACAATATTCGAAAGAGAATAATGCTCGAAAAGTGTAAAAAAGGACATTGAAAGTGATGGTACGTGAATCAAGACGCAGTCACAAAATAATAATAAAATCCAATTAATAAATATGTTTGGACATCAGTAAATTCGTAAAATCCTTATTATTGACTTGGTGTAAAAATATTCAGACCGTACTTATCTATAGGATTTGGGCTGTAAAGTAAACAAGTCTGCCACAAAATTGAGACAGGTAGAGTGCCATAATTTTAAGTTAATATGCAAGTCAAGTATATAGGTCTGTTAATTTATGTAAAGATTTGGAAGTTAAAGGTTCGATATGAAATTTATATTAGGAGTAGCGCAGCTTTACTCGTTTTCTCTTCTATGGCTAGAGATAAAAGAATATCCGTCCCAATATGCATCAATTTTATGTCCCCGTACGAAAATGAAAATCAAGATGAAATGATCTTAAACGTTATATCTAAAATATTTATTCCGATATTGATCGAAATTTATTACGTTATTTTGTTACTAGAAAATGTCTTAAATTAAAGGCTTTACAAAAAATGTAAATTCGATGAATCTTGCTTGATTGGTGTCAAATGACTCTGGATCAAATACAATGCAAATCTGAAATAGTTTAATTGCTAAATAGATGGTTGTGCCTATATCAGGCTCTGCAAATGCCCTGCAAAATGTTTCAAAGAAACTGACATTTATACACTATATAACTTGATGACTAACACTTACTGCTATAATTTCAAAAACATCGGAGCTATCTGAAATTTCACGAAGGGTTTCTACCTGGTTCTCGCCCTTGCATAAAACTAAATTAGTCACGTCTAACATTTGATACCTTTACGTTTCATAGCAGTGTATCAAATTTGATAATGATCAGTTACTGCGTTTAACAGTGAATCGTGTACCTACAACTATATAAACATATAAATACTAACGGGACCTGTGGAAATTCCACAGCGAACTCTTTTATATCCAAATATATTTATGCTGGCATTCTGTGGATGTCCAGCGTAAATGGAGACGCCCTAATATAATTGTAGCTCTTTTGTTAAAACTGCAAAAGTATTTATTTAAGCTAACAGGTACGCCTAGCGTAGCCCGCTCGTAAAATACGCTTAAATATGATATTTTAATTTATACAGGTTTCGTATACATCATTATAGTCAATTTTTCATCGATTCTTATATATTATAAGGTTGTGATTTCAAAAATAAAAAATGCATCAGTTTGAATCGAAATAGAAACCAAAACGTATAAAGAAAAAAATACAGGGTGTTCCAATAAAATGTATACACTCTTTAAATTACTTTAAAACCAACATTTTTTATAAGAAAGAAAAATTTCATGCATCAAAATACTGTGAACAAATAAAGAAACCAGTTAATTATCGAAAGTGTTCAAATTATTGGCCATTGTAGTCCCTGAATAACTGACAACGCTCACGGATTTAATCGAAAACGTTCCTAATCAGTTCAATTGGTATGTTGACACATCTTCTTTCAATGGTTGCTTTCAACTCATTCATTGTAGCTCGTTTTGTGGTGTGAACCCTGTTAACTTAAAAGTCACAACTAATTAAGACCTAAAAACCACTCGAGGATAAGGGTTAATGAAGGTAAGGTGCTAGTGTAATAATCGTTAATGGTGTATCTTGGTAGATTTTGATTATTTATGGGGCGGCTCAACAAGAACTTGTTTACATTGGATTTGAAGGCTACCATGTTGTATTCAATTGGGAAGCAGGCCAGCAGAACAGTGTTCCAAAGGCGGGCAGTTCTGAGAAAGAAGTTTTGTTAATAAAACCTGCCTTTAGATTTAGGCACAAATAGAGAGTGGGAGAAATCATACGTAGTGGTTGTGGCTAGTCGAGTGTATTTTTGTGACAGTTTGGCAAAGAGAAAGCATAAATTGGAGCTCAGTCGAGCATTGCCATGAAAATATCTTGTTAGTGTTTTCTCTTCTCAGTTTTTCCATTCTCTTGGAGCCTTCACAACTATTTAGTTTGGTGCCACTTGATGTTGAAATTATTATTATTATTATTATTATTATTATTATTATTATTATTATTGCTGTTGTTATATTTGTTTTCTTTGTAGTTGCTGTTTTTGTCCTGGTTGTTGTTATGGTTGTTGTTATTGTTATTATAGTTGTTGTTTCTGGCTGTTGTTGTTGTTGTTGTTGTTGTTGTTGTGGTGGTGGTGGTGGTGGTGGTGGTATAGTATGTTTATTATACAAACATTATTGGTTACATATGTGCATACATGTTTCAGTGTAACCTCAAAACTACCTCTTTTTCAGTCTGATGAGGCAGTCTATTTTTATTGAGATTCCACTGAAACATATATGCACATATGGAACAAATAATGTTTGCATGATAAACATATATACTATATAACTGCTCTGTCCTCCATCGAGCACTCTTTAATAAACATATGAGTTTCACTGAATCTACATCTAGGAAACCAGCTATACAACTATTATATGCAGGGTGGGACATAATTCCTGTCACAGGAATTATTTTTAATCATAATATTAAAATGAATTTACTAGTTTATTGTAATTATATGATAATGTAATATATGCTTTCTTATTTTTCAGAAAGAAAATATAATCATTTTTAACAATGTCTGTTGAATTGAAGAGAAAATTAATCACAGGTCAACATGAGAAGAACCTGTGTCTACCAGAAATATTCAAGTTAGGACAAAACCTCAAAATTAACAGAATGTTTTAAAAAAGGACGTAACTTTGTCGATCAATACCTAAACTCTTCAAAAAATGTTAGGAAGAAAAATCTGGCGAAATCCAAGAAGATCCATGAGACAAATGGCAAAAGAAGTATAAACATCATCAAGGACTATGCGAAGTATATATTGAAGTAGCCTACAGATGTAACCCTATAAGCTCCAAAAGCAGCACCCACAATTGCAAAGAGACTTGTTAAGTGTTGTGAGATTATGTTGAACAAAGATGGCGGCATAGTTCAGATCAGATCCTGACTGCAATTGGCAGTAACCGAGATGGCGGCCAAGAATCAAATGCGGTCTGTGACGTATTTAGCTGCAAATTGATTGAATCCAAAATTTGACAATTTTTATACTAACTTTGGAAGGTTTTCATTGGTTGTTTAGCACAGCCAGTGGTTATAAAAATGATTGGTGAATTCATTTGCCTCATACCCTCATTAGGAGTCAAAAACATTTTACAAGACTCATCAGCAGTCAAGTCTTGTTAAACCGTATCAGAGAGGGCACGCTCAATAACATCATCTTCACTGATGAAAAGTTATTCTCACTGTAACAGTCCCACAATCATCAAAATGATAGAGTCCCTGTGAGAGTCGCGAGGCAAGACCTGATAATGCAGGAAATGAGGTTTTTCAGAATGCAGAAAACAACATCAGCCATTTCTGAGAAAGAGAAATCTCCACTTGTTTTTCTCCCTTAAGGTATCAAGATTAACAAAGAACATTACATTGAGGACATTCTTGAACGTGTACTGGCCCGTTGATGTAGTTTGGACTCTCCCACAAAATGGTGTGACAAGCCGCACCGCTCATGTAACACAGCAGTAGTGTAGAGGCAACGGTCCGTCCTGGAGCAGCAAAGAAGAATGGGCTCCCTCATCAACTGATCTTGACGCTCTTAATTATTCTTTGTGGTCAATCCTGGAGAGAGACGCCTATTTTACATCCTGTCAAAATATTGAAACTTTTAAGATAAAATTGAACAAATGTTGGGAGAAAATATCCTTAGATGTTGTACGTGCTGTTATAGATGATTTCCCAAAAAGATTGCGTAATGTAGTGAAGGTTTGAGGGAAACATTTTGATAATACTTATGTCATACCGTGCCTTCAGTATTTGCTAATCATTTTCTGTAATTGAGTTTTGTAATTAATGACTTTCTTGAGATAAATCTGAGTTTTATTTTGTAACAGTATTTTACTCCCCCCCCCATATATATATAATATAAAGCTGAATGTCTGTGTGTGTGTGTGTGTGTGTGTGTGTGTGTGTGTGTGTGTGTGTGTGTGTGTGTGTGTTCGTGTGTGGTCACGAATAGGCTCCTATATGGTTGACTATTTTAAAAAAACTGATTACATATAATGATAAAAGATGTATCGATACACAGAAATGTTTGTTCATTAAAATTGTGGGGTCTGCATTCGCGCCTGGTCCACAAAGTATGGAAATAAAAAATTTAAAAATTAAAAAAAACCTTTACAAGTGTTTTTGATATAGATGTACATAATAATACTTTGATAAGTATCTTTTAACTTAAATAAGGTTGGTATAATAAAATTGTGGGGTCTGCATTCGTGCCTGGCCTCTATAGAATGGAAATAGGCACAAACTTTAATAAAGACTTTTCATATCTATCTGCGTAAGTATACTTTGATAATTATGTTTCAGTTTGAAGAAATATGGTATAATGAAATTATGGGGTGTTCGTTCGCGTCTGACCTCCATAAAATATAAATATGTCACAAAGTTTAATAAGTTTTTTTTAATATAGGTCCACAGAATATTGTGATAAGTGTTTCAGTGTGAACAGGTATGGTATAATAAATTATGGGTTTTATCTATTTTATTTTTACTTTCATCATATTTTGCTTTGGTTTTGATATCCCCGAATTCAACCCAAATTTACAACCCTTCCTTTTCATAAGCTATCATACTTTCATAAATCAGAATCCATTTTCTGTAGGCTGTTTTTGAACCCAGTCAACGACGGGTACTTTTGCTAGTATATATATATATATATATATATATATATATATATATATATATACAGGGTGGAACGATAAATTTATCATCCTAAAGAGAAGAACACTATAGTTTTATTTTAAAACTTTTATTGAAAAAATTAATTTAGGTAACTTGATTATGTAGTAGAGCTGCAGTCTCAATCTCCATCTCAATACCGGTCTGGAACTGGAAACGTGCCTTTTTCACAAGCGCCAGTGGGGTTTTCTGAATACTCAGCCGATGGCTGCGATCAGGCTGGCTTTGGTGTTGTGGGAAATCATGTTGGTGATAATCCTGATGTATGAGCAAACGAAGTAGTCCAATGAGTGCGGATCGGGAGGAAGGGGCCTGTGAGAGAAGGGTACAATCATAGCACTCTTTCTGAAGCCTAGCCTGTGTCTCTTTAGACTTGTGAGCCAGCGACGAGTCCTGCTACCAGTGGCCACCTGATTGCACCAGGGAATAACTTCACTCCTCAGCACATTCAGGTACACCATGTTGACTTTCAAGCTGACTTTGAAGATTTGAAGTGGCATGATGTGGCACTCACTTGAAACCACACCAAAGACCAGAAACTTGGTTGAGTTGTGTCCTCAAGCGTTGAACCATTTCGGTTTGCATTTTGAGGGTGCTGGCAATGGTCCTGTTTTCATAGCTTGGATCGGTAGAGATCATGAGTTCTATAGCGGCACATCTCTGATCTTACTCGTGTCACATTCAGACATAATGAGAAAGCTCTTATCGTTCTTGGGATTTGTAATTTATCGTTTCACCCTGTAGCTCCACAGCCTTATATGTTAGCACATGACCTAAATCCATACGTATACAAGAACTGCAAAAATAGTGTTGTTTAACCTGTAGCTTTTAATTAGACATGCGAAAAAAAAGTGTGTAATCGACTTATACCAAGCAAAGGTCAATGTTTTTTTTTTTCAATTTTAACCCCTTAGCAGCTATTTTACCGGCTAAGAACAAAATCGAAAGTGTGCTTCATGTCTGAATACCCTATATATCAAGTTTCAACTCTATAAATAAAATATTTAGAGACGAGTTTCGGAGAGACTTTTCGCCCGCACTGGTCACTTATATATATATATATATATATATATATATATATATATATATATATATATATATATATATATATATATATACTAGTGGGGGTACCCGGTGTTGCTCAGTAATGAACGTAATGTTAAATTCCTTTTAAAAAATGGAGTAGAAAAACGGAAAGAAACTGAGACATATGCATGCGAGTATTATCTTTTTTCTAAGCAGTTCACTTCGAGCTGAGATCGAAACTAAAACCTAAAGACAGTGGGTCAAGTACGATAACCATCAGGCCAGCTTGACACGATCTTGAAAAACTGTTTTCAAGCCTACTTGTTCTAAACGTAATGAAGCTGTCATGTGAACTATTCGCAACTGCGTGGTCATGAAATAATTGAAAAACATAAAAATTCGATGACCCCCCAAGTAGCAATTTTTCAATTTTGATCTCTTAGCAGCCTTTTTTTCGGATGAAATCCGATCAAAAAGTTTTCCACATTTCTGAATACCTTATATACCAAATATCAAGTCTGTAGATAAAAATTCAAAAATTCGTTGAGTATATAGGTTGAGAGTTGTCTTCACACACACACACACGCGCATTCTCATTATATATATATATATATATATATATACATATATACATATATATATATATATATATATATATATATATATATATATATATATATTAGTGCATTTGGGCAGCATGTTTCTCTTAAACATGTTTCATTGAACAACAGGAATAATTCCTGTTTGTTTTTCTTGCGATTCATTTTTTCCATTTGGCGGGCTAATGTCTGAACGTTCTGTTCGAGTTTAAGAAAAACTTTGTCATATTCGCAAACGTTTTCGACTTCCTGAGTTGTCTTCATAATAATAATGATAATAATATCAATATAGTCTACTGCAACCAGATGTACACTAATTATAAAATCGAAGAAAAAATAATAAGGAATATCGTGCATCAACACATTTCCACCATTGAAAAAAATTCTAAACTTAGATCGATCATTTATTATAAAAAATTTAAAACAACTTATTTACTAATAAACAATAACTCGACACCTGACGACAATTTACGAAAAACTATCAACGTCGTGTATGTTTTTAAATGCCTTACTGGAGAATGTGTCTCGAAAAATAACTCGTACATCGTCATGACTAGAACTAGTATATCTCGCCGGCTAACGTGTCATCTGTCTTCCCCTAACAGCTCCATCTACCAACACCTTGTAGCACATGACACCCTTCCCTCACCCCCCCCCCCAAAAAAAACGAATTTATAAGCATATTAATAAAAAAAAAAACACTGCCATTTTTCCCGTTTCACATTGTAACCTGTGTCTCCCAATCACGGAAGCACTACTCATTCGCATAAACAAACCGACCATCAATGAGGCTCAACACGAGGGTGAGAGCATACTTAAGTGCTTTCTATGTTTTTAAACGATTTTAATTGACTTTTTGTATGAATTTACTATATGCAATTTTTTAATTCATCACTCGCTTGAAGACGATTCTCGGAAGGACAAAATGTTCGCGACTATGGCAAATTTCTTTTTACACTCAAACAGAATGTTCGAGCTTCGACCCGTCAAATGGAAAGAAATGGTTCACCAGAGAAACAAGCAAGAATTTTTCCTGATGTTCAATGAAACATGTATCTATCTATCTATCTATCTATCTATCTATATATATATATATATATATATATATATATATATAGAGATATACATTTTAAGCCCCCCCCCCTCTTTGGGTAGAGCACTGTCGTAAATAATCTCACCCGCTACTTAATTGGCTGAAAAATGCGAAGCTCGTTGTTTGTTTGTTTACAAACAGGCGGTTTGAGCACTGTAAGAGTGGTGGCGGATGTCTATTTAAATAGACATTCCGACGAATTATTTGCGGGCGTCCCTTCTGTGGTCGAGTGGGAGAACCGCCGACTGTCAACACGACGGTTCTAGGTTCAATCCTTGGCTTGGGAGAGATGCTAGTCTAGCGGCACTGATGAGTTGTGATACAATGAAAGAGGACTGTATGTCGATGACTACAAATATCTCTCTCTCTCTCTCTCTCTCTCTATATATATATATATATATATATATATGTGTGTGTGTGTGTGTATCCGTGTGTCAGAACCTTTTCATCTTAAATTCTATGCAATTATGCAGAATGTAGAAATTATGCACAAATAGAATTCAGTGTAATAGTGAAGTAAAACCAATCATTTAATAAAAAACCGTAAAATTATTAACACTCGTTTTAGAAGGAATATGCATATTAGTAAACTTTCATGTAGTCGCTAGCATATCCATGACTGAGTATATTAAGAAGTTACCGTAAGTGATACTCTTCTTGGGGTTGAAGATTCAATCATTAAGGCAAGCGACAATAAGAAAAGAATTTTGAATGACTAAGAACTTCTACCTGGTCATGGCTTACGAAACGAGTGCATGACACCTTCATGGATTAAATAAATGGTTCCATTCGAAATTTCATGTAGATTCCCGAGTTTAACAGAAATATTACCGAATTCGACAAGATACAACTGAAGAAGGTCGGAAGTTACATCGAGCGAAACGTTGTCTAAATAACATTTAAGATGGTTACAATAGTTTGAATCACTCAAATAATACGAATTATCAATCCTCATCTCCAATATTTAGAAACAGACGCATATTACTCTGAAGAAATTCTCTGTAAACAATAGTTTCTATTTACTAGACAGATGTAGTTCTGATACGCTCAGCAGCTATATTCAAAAATTAATAATTAGTTGTAATGCGTGAAATGCACAACACCTATATATATATATATATATATAACCATTTGCACAACTTTCTATAAATAGATATCAGTTATTTAGACAGTTCCTAACTACGTGCAAATGTATATATTCATAGACTTCTTTGTAGCGATCGTATAAGTAACTTGGACTGCCTTTTAAATTATATAATTAATAGTTCAATAATAGTTAATAATAATTCAACGGTAAAATATGTTCGATTATTTTTATCAACTTTGATTAATTGTTAGGATATATGGCATCTCGTTGGATTATTTATATAACGAGATCTTACACAAGTTGTGTATACTTTTACCTTGAACATTAATTTGTTTTATAAGTGCATATTTTGTAAACAAACACTCTGTAGACGATAGTTTCTATTTTACCCATAGATGTAGTTCGGACAGGTACTACCACTTTTTGTCAGAGTGGACCCGGGAGTATTGGTAATTAAATCTCCCAAATTAGGTTTTTACTATTGGATACAGTTTTGTGCACTACTCAGTACTGTTGGAAGGGGTAGTTTGGGTAGTTGTGGGGCTGGGAAATATAGTAGGCAGAAAAAATAATAAAAAGAGCGCAAAAGTAGATTTCGAAGTGTTGGGTTGGGTAGATATTAGTATTGAGACGATTAATCCTAATCGGAATCAGGAATCAGAAAAATCGGAACTTTTGGGGGGGCATTGGAATCAGTATTGAAATCGGAAAAATTTGTGTATATTTTCTGATGCCAAAATGATCCTTTTAATTATCTTTTTTTATTTGATTCTGCATCAAACAAAATCTTCCACTGCTAGTAGTAATAATAAAATAAGTATTTGTTGATTTTTAAACTATGAGTAACACTAAGATCACCCCATCTCAAATAAATGTATTTTTATGTTTTAATATGTGCACATTTAACACATGTTTTTACAGTAATCGGGAAAAATAGCAACTTTATAGTTGAATATTAAGAGATTTATCAAGAATTGGAATTGGTAATTGTATCAGAATCGAGAATTTACTGCGGAATCGGTAATTGTATCAAAATTGAAAATTTAGTGTGGAATCGGTAATTGTATCAAAATTGGAAATTTCATGCGGAATCGGTAATTGTATCAGAATTGGGAATTTAGTGTGGAATTAGTAATTGTATCAAAATTGGAAATTTAGTGCAGAATCAGTAATTGTATCAAAATTGGAAATTTAGTACGGAATCGGTAATTGTATCAGATTTGGGAATTTAGTGTGGAATTGGTAATTGTATCAAATTGGAAATTTAGTGTGGAATCGGTCATTGTATCAAACTGGAAATTTAGTGCGGAATCAGTAATTGTATTAAAATTGGAAATTTAGTGCCGAATCGGTAATTGTATCAGAATTGGGAATTTAGTGTGGAATTGGTAATTGTATAAAATTGGGAATTTAGTGTGGAATCGGTCATTGTATCAAACTGGAAATTTAGTGCGGAATCGGTAATTGTATCAGAATTAGAAATTTAGTGCGGAATCGGTAATTGTATCAAAATTGAAAATTTAGTGCGGAATCGGTAATTGTATTAAAATTGGAAATTTAGTGCCAAATCGGTAATTGTATCAGAATTGGGAATTTAGTGTGGAATTGATAATTGTATCAAATTGGGAATTTAGTGTGGAATCGGTCATTGTATCAAATTGGAAATTTAGTGCGGAATCGGTAATTGTATCAAAATTGGAAATTTAGTGCGGAATCGGTAATTGTATTAAAATTGGAAATTTAGTGCCGAATCGGTAATTTTATCAGAATTGGGAATTTAGTGCAGAATCGATAATTGTATCAGAATTGGAAACTTAGTGTGGAATCGGTAATTGTATCAAAATTGAAAATTTAGTGCGGAATCGGTAATTGTATCAAAATTGAAAATTTAGTGCGGAATCGGTAATTGTATTAAAATTGGAAAAATAGTGCCGAATCGGTAATTGTATCAGAATTGGGAATTTAGTGTGGAATTGGTAATTGTATCAGAATTGGATATTTAGTGTGGAATCGGTCATTGTATCAAATTGGAAATTTAGTGCCGAATCGGTAATTGTATCAAAATTGGAAATTTAGTGCGGAATCGGTAATTGTATTAAAATTGGAAATTTAGTGCCGAATCGGTAATTGTATCAGAATTGGGAATTTAGTGCGGAATCGATAATTGTATCAGAATTGGAAATTTAGTGGGAATCGGTAATTGTATCAAAATTGAAAATTTAGTGCGGAATCGGTAATTGTATTAAAATTGGAAATTTAGTGCCGAATCGGTAATTGTATCAGAATTGGGAATTTAGTGTGGAATTGGTAATTGTATCAGAATCGGGAATTTAGTGTGGAATTGGTAATTGTAATAGAATTGGGAATTTAGTGCGGAATCGGTAATTGTATCAGAATTGGGAATTTAGTGCGGAATCGGAAATGGTATCAGAATCGGGAATTTAGTGTGGAATCGGTAATTGTATCAGAATTGGGAATTTAGTGCCGAATCGGTAATTGTATCAGAATTGGGAATTTAGGGCGGAACTGGAAATTGTATCAGAATCGGGAATTTAGTGTGGAACTGGTATTTGTATCAGAATCGCGAATTTAGTGTGGAATCGGTAATTATATACGAATCGTGAATTTAGTGCGGAATCGGTAATTGTATCAGAATCGGTAATTTACTGCGGAATCGGGAATTGTATCAGAATTGGAAATTTAGTGCGGAATCGGGAATTGTATCAGAATTGGGAATTTAGTGCGGAATCGGTAATTGTATCAGAATTGGGAATTTAGCGCGGAATCGGAAATTGTATCAGAATTGGAAATTTAGTGTGGAATCGGTAATTGTATCAGAATTGGGAATTTAGTGGTGATTTGGTAATTGTATCAGAATCAGAAATTTAGTGCAGAATCGGTAATTGTGTCAGAATTGGGAATTTAGTGTGGAATTGGTAATTGTATCAGAATTGGGAATTTAGTGGTGATTTGGTAATTGTATCAGAATCAGGAATTTAGTGTGGAATTGTATCAGAATCGGGAATTTAGTGTGGAATTGTATCAGAATTGGGAATTTAGTGGTGATTTGGTAATTGTATCAGAATCAGGAATTTAGTGCTGAATCGGTAATTGTATCAGAATTGGGAATTTAGTGCGGAATCGGTAATTGTATCAGAATTGGGAATTTAGCGCAGAATCGACAATTGTTTCAGAATTGGGAATTTAGTGTGGAATCGGTAATTGTATCAGAATTGGGAATTTAGCGCTGAATCGACAATTGTTTCAGAATTGGGAATTTAGTGTGGAATCGGTAATTTATCAGAATTGGGAATTTAGTGCGGAATCGACAATTGTTTCAGAATTGGGAATTTAGTGCCGAATCGGTAATTGTATCAGAATTGGGAATTTAGTGTGGAATCGGTAATTGTATCAGAATTGGGAATTTAGTGGTGATTTGGTAATTGTATCAGAATCAGGAATTTAGTGCGGAATCGCTAATTGTATCAGTATTGGGAATTTAGTGCGGAATCGGTAATTGTATCAGAATTGGGAATTTAGATCAGAATCGACAATTGTATCAGAATTGGGAATTTAGTGTGGAATCGGTAATTTATCAGAATCGGGAATTTAGTGTGGAATCGGTCATTGTATCAGAATTAGGGAATTTAGTGCGGAATCGACAATTGTATCAGAATTGGGACTTTAGTGCGGAATCGGTAATTGTATCAGAATTGGGAATTTAGTGTGGAATCGATAATTGTATCAGAATTGGGAATTCAGTGGTGATTTGGTAATTGTATCAGAATCAGGAATTTAGTGCGGGATCGGTAATTGTATCAGAATTGGGAATTTAGTGTGGAATCGGTAATTGTATCAGAATTGGGAATTTAGTGGTGATTTGGTAATTGTATCAGAATCAGGAATTTAGTGTGGAATTGTATCAGAATCGGGAATTTAGTGTGGAATCGGCAATTGATCAGAATTGGGAATTTAGTGCGGAATTAATAATTTTATCAGAATCGGGAATTGAGTGTGGATTTGGTAATTTTATCAGACTTTGGAATTTAGTGCGGAATCGGTAATTGTATCAGAATTGGGAATTTAGTGGTGATTTGGTAATTTTATCAGACTTGGGAATTTAGTGCGGAATCGGTAATTGTATCAGAATCGTGA
Organism: Euprymna scolopes; assembly: GCF_053919585.1. Taxonomy (NCBI): domain Eukaryota; kingdom Metazoa; phylum Mollusca; class Cephalopoda; order Sepiida; family Sepiolidae; genus Euprymna; species Euprymna scolopes. The sequence goes on from NC_136497.1 coordinate 66,488,375, forward strand.
ATTTAGTGTGGAATTGGTAATTGTATCAGAATCGTGAATTTAGTGTGGAATTGGTAATTGTATCAGAATCGTGAATTTAGTGTGGAATCGGTAATTGTATCAGAATCGGGAATTTAGTGTGGAATCAGTAATTTTATCAGAATCAGGAATTTAGTGTGGAATATGCAATTTTATCAGAATCAGGAATTTAGTGCGGAATCGGTAATTATATCAGAATCAGGAATTTAGTGTGGAATCGGTAATTGTATCAGAATCGGGAATTTTGTGCGGAATCAGTAATTGTATCATAATCGGGAATTTAGTGCGGAATTGATAATTGTATCAGAATCAGGAATTTAGTGTGGAATCGGCAATTGTATCAGAATCGGGAATTTAGTGCAGAATCAGTAATTTTATCATAATCGGGAATTTAGTGTGGAATCGATAATTGTATCAGAATCGGGAATTTAGTGCGAAATCGATGATTGTATCATAATCAGGAATTTAGTGTGGAATCGGTAATTGTATCAGAATAGGGAATTTAGTGCGGAATCAGTAATTTTATCAGAATCGGGAATTTAGTGCGGAATCGATAATTGTATCATAATCAGGAATTTAGTGTGGAATCGGTAATTGTATCAGAATCAGGAATTTAGTGCGGAATCGGTATTTGTATCAGAATCGGGAAAAATATTGAAATAGTCCCATCACTAATATATATGATTACTTTTCCCAAAGGTGTCAGATGCAGTTTAGTATCAGGCTCGAAGTACATTCTATTTTTTTAATGGGAATCATCTTGGCAAGTCTTGTATAAAAAAAAAAAGATTTTAATGTAAAAAAAGAAACAACAAAAAAACTAGTCTCTAATAACTGTTTTGTATAGATTCTGATCAAGAAAAGGTAATTTTTCTCTCTTTATCTTATATATATCTTTATCTTTATATCGCTCATTGAATAAAAAGGCTAAGAAAAGTGGATTTCGGGATGTCAGGTTTGGGTAGATTCTTTTGAAAATCACTCCAGACAAGGTATGAAGCCACTTCATGTAAGAAGCTAAAAAAAGGTCCCAAACTTACTTACAATAAGTATTAAATATGTAGATTCTGAGCCAGAAAACAGCAATTCTTCTAAATTTGTCAGAAATATCGCTCATGGAATGTGAGGTGTAAAGGACAAGATAATGGAAGTGAGAGCTACAATGCTGCTGAAAGTAAACCCAAAGTTCACTTTCTACTCTCATTGAAACTCTTTTCCCAAGGGTGTTAAAAGCAATTTAGGGACGTGCAAAAGGGGAGGATGCTATGGATGCCCAAGCACCTGCCCCTTTTACTCCTGTTTTAAAAGTGCCCTTTTCAGAGGAATATATTATAGCCCTGTGCCCCACCATTACTATATTTTTGCCGTTTTTTTCACTTGACCACCTGCCCTAAAAAAGTTCTCTGCATATCACTGCTCAAGACAAAGCATGAAGCCTTTTGATATACCTTCCGACCACGTTCAGGTTTGTGTTGTCGAACTTGATAATCATTATGTCGAAGTTATGTCGAACTTTAGAATTTGTATGGAATTTCGAACAGAGCCTTTTAGAATACTATTATAGATTACTTGAGACTTTTACTCGGCCATGGGTGACGGAACGAGAACAATGACTACTTTAAATCGAAATAATACAAACTGTCATTCATTTAGCTTGAAATAAGTAAAACTTTTAATAAATCCTTCTTTGAAAACCATCAGTTGGGAACTTGTCCTATAATATGTACCAACCGAGAAAAATGGATAAAAGCTGGCTTATTTATTAGTAGTTTGGCAAAACGTGTCGATTATAAAGCTTTCATTCCCTGCTTGCACTCATGTGAGTAAAACCCTCTCTTTGGAAAGTATGTGCTTAGCGCATCTAAGTTTTGTTTTCTGTTCACAGCAAATAAAAAAAAAGGCACACGCCCAGTTGCAACATTAACTCTTTGTTTATTTTTTATGTCATAGTAAACTTTGAAAGGTCGTTGCTCCCAATTAATTCATGCACGATTTTATTCTTTGCGTATTTCAATTTCAGGATTTCTTGATTTCGAGTGCAGTGAAACGGAAACGCACTGCGCAGTGAGAAATACATTTTGATTTTATTATTCATCATGTGTACAAGAAGAAACACATTTCTAGTAACAATATATTTGAGAGGCTTTATCGTACTCTCAGAATGTTTGGCATTTCTTCTGATATATCTACTATTTTTATTATATAAAATTAACTCTGTCTCTGTGTGTGAGAATTCATTCCCTATGGACTCAAAAATGGCTGAGCCGATTTTTATGAAATTTCACATGAAGGTACTTTGTGTGCCTGATAGTGGTCTTAGATAGCTTTGTACCAGAATGTCTTGAATAAACATTGATAATCCATAATCGAAATAATCCGATGAAAGAAGGAATAGGTGATTTTAACCAAACTTAACACCTTACACAACCTACCATCACGAGTGTATTTGAGAAGTTTTATTACCACATAAGCCGAAATACTCGATATATAAAATCAACAATAGGTTCTTTGATACGACAGGGGCGCGTATGAATTGAATGTTTATGTTCAAAGCACAATTTCACAATGGTACTTGACTTTTTCATTTTACACTTAAAATCAAGCGATTATCACTGCACAAGCAGTAAACCCAGGTTTATAAAACCAACAGTTGGTTCTTTGATATGATGGGGGCACGTTCGAAAGGAATGTTCCTGTTTTGAGCACAATTAAAGCATGATACATGACTTTTCCATTTTAAACTTTTATTCAAACCATTATATAGAAAACTAATTTTATAAAATCAGCAATGCAGTGTAGACCACAATGCATTGTGGACAAAGTCATTGTGGGGAGGCATGTGAAGCTTCCTCACGGTGCAGCACGATGGGTCCCCAATTAGAGTAGGTAATCAATCGATTTGATTAAAAAATGGTCGATTTCACCGGTTTCGATGACAAAAATATGGGAGCGTGAAACATTCGTTGACAATTATTCAATCCCGGGGAATGTCAGACCATCATGCCGGTATATGAACAATTGAACAATATCCTGAATATCAATACTCTCATCTAACAAAATGTGAAATCACTGAAACCTATCATTGACCTTTATAAACTTCATTACAATTGTATATATGGTTTACCAAATCTGGTGTAATTTACATAACCTAATATCACCTATGTAATTCCTACTTGTCATCAGACTGATATTTTCAGTGTTTCTATACAAGAGTTTGTTACAGATCTTGGCATAAAGATAGTTTCAGTTTGAGGTAACTCTTCATCTAATATTTAAAACAAATGGTGTGCTATCTACTGAAGTTATCCAGCACGCACCCCCCTCCCAGGTTGCAGACGGATACACTCCATCTATTAATAGAAGGCAGCTTTTAATACTAAATTAATAAGCCATAGACACTTTTTATCGGTGCCTAAACCTAAACGTGGATTCCATGAACAAAGCTTCTTTCTTATAACTGCACACCTGTGGAACTCTGTTCCGTTTACCTGCTTTCCAGCTGACTACAATATGGTCGTCTTCAAGTCCAACGTAAACAAGTTTTTGATAAACCGTTCCCTTAAATAATCCAATTTACCAAATTTCCACTACTAACGATTACTACTGTTGTCCCAATGACTCCTGTACACTCATTAACTCTTAACCCCGAGTGACCCCCAAGTTTTGATAAGAGGGAATATTATTAAATAGAAATTAAATAGTTTCTTCCCTCGAACTGCTAGACTTTGGAATTCCCTCCCAGATCCTTGTTTCCTCGACTGTACTTACATGCAGAAATCCAAGTGTAATGTAAACAGACATCTTGCTGCTCGACTCCCTACATAGTCTTTCTGCAAATTTTGTCCCAAACAGTAGCTCCTTACATCAAACTGTCACTGTGCCTTGTTTGGGGTAAAAAAATCAATAAAAAACAAGACAGAAGAAATGAGAGTTTTATACCATGATCTGTTGAATAGAAGATACTACTCTTTTGTATACAACTAGTCAACATTTGTAAAGTAGAGCAATCCATCAAATAATATCTGGGCTGAGTAGATCATTTGGCAATTTTATAAGTTCCATATCTTTGCGACTATTAATGAGAATTTTAAAAAATGAAGGCTCATTGTCAAGGTAATGACCTGAAGTGTGTAGTCGGCCATTTCGTGTATGTGACTATTGCCCTTAAGGTTGCACATTAAGGGGATCATCCATCATCCAGAGCTATTTTGGCACGTTTTTTTACAGCCATAAAATGTTTTAATCATAGTCATTTGATTCCCTAGTTTTGCATATGAATTACAAAATATATGATATTTTCCCAAAATCTCTAGCGTTAGTGGTTTCATCTATTGTTCCAGCAAGCATCTCACCCCTGGCGCAATCCTCTACCTTAATAAGAGCCAAATATGTCATAAAATGGAGTATTGCTTTTACACCTAAGAAGAAGCTGTTTCATGCCTGTACAAACTGGACTGGAAATCTGGTAGGTGATGTTTTTTCTCCTCCCTATTACTTCATTACTAGTCTTCCATTATTTTCATGGCAGGTGCTCAACTGAGCTTCAATCTATAGTTTTTCCCCCTAAAACATTCTCGGCAAACATTTGCTTAGCTACAATCTATTCCAAGATTTTACATTGACTTTTCAAGTCTAATTAATTATTTTTATTCATAAATTATGGTAAACAATTAAATATTCTAGAGTTCACTTATGCACATTCTCTTGACAAACCTTAGAAATGTGAAAAATTATTTTTGCACCTAGGTTCTAAATGTTTATATGACGTCTCTCAGCGTTCACAGTTGATATTAAAAGATTGCAACCGCTCCTAACAATTTCTTATTTTCTAGCATCAGCCATTGCCTGCCATCGTCTGGTCAACTCTGAAGCAATTAATGCTTTAGTGCTGTTTTTTAGCTTTGGCAAAAGTGAAAAATATAGATGAAAATCTCATAATAATAATAATCAAATAATAATTAAAACCATGGATAAAATAAATAAAGGGACATATTTAAAAGCTTGTGAAATTAGAAAAAGAAAGTATATCTACATTAAAAAATACCCCCTCCCAAAAATGAGATTCTACTCTTTAGGCGATTATGTGTGAACCCACTAAAAAAGAAAACATGCAATTATTTTAAAATTTAGAGTTGGGTGAGTTGCCAATATAAATCTAGCATAAAACGATCCCTCATTTTCAGGCCATTCTAACTTTTAAGGCATTTAATTAGATTATTTATACTAACACTAAGTCATAAAACTACTTATAATCGCTTTTGTCTGTATTACCACTCAGACTAAGGGTTAGTACTAGGAACGAGGCGTTTTTTTTTTCACTTTTCACAATGAAACATTTTATACAAAAGTTTGATCAAGAACATTAACACGATTTAAGACATACAAAATTGTTTGATCCGAAAAGGTAATTATTTTAAGTTAAATTTATATGTGACATTTTGTTGTTTTATTTTATCTTTACCGGTAAGTAGTTTAGACTGTTTACAAGTAATTACCTGAAAAATGAAGAATCGCATTTTTGCGTTTCTTAATAATCGACCAAATCTGTACAATTAGGATTAAAAATATGAAAATTCTTTGACAGAGAGAGCATAAAATAGTAAACTCCCAATCTAAAGAATGGTTTTCTCAATAGTAACCGACCACTATCTCTTGACTAGCCATCTGATTCGAATGAATGAAAGCGTTATTGATTTTTTTCCAAAAATAAGCTAATGGAGTTTTGCCTATTACTGGAGTGATTATATCTCCCAGTAACAATGAATAATAGAATATCTCAGAAAGGCCAACTAGATCTCTACATCGTGTAGATGGCATTAAAATTCCATTTTACAAGCGGCAAGCAAATTCCATTAGATCTGCCAATTTCTTGGAATATTACCCTTTGGCCAAGATCAAAGTGTAGTATCTGTTCTTCAGATGCGGCACTTCCATTTCTCGTTCTTCAGTGGAAGAGAAATCCTTCACGACTGAGACAAGTTTTATTTTTGTACCTTTTCTCCAGGTTAAAAAAGGACCCTGGTGTCTAACTCTGTCCCGTGGGGAGGCATAGTAAATAGGTACCCTCTATTCATTAACGCATTGCTGTTAACATTATTACCACTTTATCATGTTTTGATAGACAATGTTTCTCCAATTAAGACGTTAAATTTTGTAAGCTTTAAATTTTAGAGTGCTTGTATCACCTCTCACCTCAGCTCATCTCGTTGAGCCTTGTGTTTATGTAACACTGCCGCTTCTGTTGGAGCTATCATGCCTTAGTGTGGAATCTGCTCGATGGTTGTGCCAAAGTTGAGACCGTTATTTTAAACTAATACTCAGAGGATGTCAGCTAACACTTACTTTAGTTGATAATGGCTCTTATTAGTGAATTGTGAACTTTATGTCTTTAGCTTTCAGTTTCCACAACAACAAATAGAAATGTTGTCATGAATTATCATAGATTCTTATTTAACCAATGATATTTGTTTTTATGAGTCAAGAGCATTGTATAATACATTTTGCCTCATTTCCTATTCATCACAGGCTTTTTTGGAAGCCAGCTGAAATTGAAGGCATGTGGTCGAATAATATCAGGTGTGTAGAATATGTGTAAAAATTATGCATCAAAAGCTTTAAGAGACAGCTCAACAACAATTTGTAAACATTGGGCTCTAAAACAACCATGATGTAGTCAGCTGGGTAGCAACACCACGATATTGTGTTCTGCAGCTGTGGATATAAAGGGTAAGAAAGAAAACTTCAATGTGTCACAAAAGTGAGTACACCCCTCACATTTCTGCAGATATTTAAGTATACTTCTTCATGGAGCAACACTGAGAAAATGACACAATGAAATGTAATCTGTGTCCAGCTTATATAACAAAGTTGATTTATTTTCCCCTCAAAATAATTCAAAATATAACCATTAAAAGCTAAACCCCTGTCAACAAAAGTGATTACACCCCTTAGGAAAGTTGTCAATATTTACATACACCATGTCAACTCTCAGTATTTTGTGGGGTCACTATCATTATCCAGAACTGCCTTTAATCTACTGGGCATGGAGTTTATCAGAGCTTTACAGCCACTGGAATGCTCTTCCACTCCTCTATGACGATGTCACAGTGTTGGTGGATATTTGAGATTTTGCATACCTCCACCTTTTTGCTTGAAGATCCCCCAAAGATGTTTTAGATTTGAAGACTGGAGATATGCTTGACCAGTCCATCACCTTTACTCTCAACTTTTTCAGTCGCCTTGGAGGTGTGTTTAGGGTCATTGTCATGCTGAAACACTACCCTGCGACTCAGTTTCTGGAGGGAGGAGATCATGCTTTGCTGCAGTATTTGACAGTACATGTTGGAGTTCAAGTTTCCCTCAATGAAATGTAACCCTCCAACACTTTCAGCACTTATACAGCCCCAGACCATAACAATCCCACCACCATGCTTGACTGTAGGCATAACACACTTATCTTTGTACTCCTCACCTGGTTGCCACCACATATGCCTGAAGCCATCAGAACCAAACAAATTAAGCTTCATCTCATTAGATCATAAGCCATGGTTCCGATAATCTATGTGCTTTGTTTACATGTCTTTAGCAAATTGCTTTTGGGTTTCCTGTGTATCGTTTTCAGAAAAGCCTTCCTCCTGAGGGACAGCCATGCACACCAATTTGATGTAGAGTATTGTCTGAGCACTAACCCCACCTCTTCAATCTTTTTTTTTTTTTTTTTTTTTATTATATTTTCACCCCAAACAAGGCACATTGCCACTTTGGTGTAGGGGGCTACTATCAGGGGAAACATCTACTGGGGCACTATGTAGGGATTAGGGCAGCGAGATGTTGGTTCACGTTGCACTTGAACTTATGCATGTCAGTACAGTTGGGGAAGCAGTGACCTGGAATGGAATTCCAAAGTCTAGCAGTTCTGGGGAAGAAACTACTGGAGTAGAAGGATCTTTTACATCTAGGGATCTCTACAGTGTGGGGGTGGGATTTTGCAGCTTGTCGGGTCTGTCGAGGGTGTTCACGTCGTGGGGGCACAAGTGCTTGCAGTTCTTCAGAGCATTCACCATTATAATACTTGTAGAACAGGCAGAGGGATGCAACGTTTCGACGATGGGACAGAGGCTGAAGTTTTGATGCCAGTTTAGGGCCTATCAGATTTGCGACTCTCTTTTGAACCCTGTCAAGGAGAGAGAGACTAGTAGCCGATGCACCGGCCCAAATATGACAGCAATACTCCATACATGGGCGAATAGTGGCCTTATAGAGATACAGGATACTTTCGGGTGTTAGAAGTTTTCTAGCACGGTAGAGAGGGCCCACCTTCCTCGCAGCGGCCCTGGCAATGCCCTCGATGTAATTGTTCCAGCTCATGTTTCCTGTGAACGTTAGGCCAAGGAGCTTGAAAGACGTACTCTCAGCTAAAGAGTTGTTGGCCATTGCTATAGGTGGTAGAGAAGGTTTCCTGTAATTATTGAATGAAACCAGTTTTGTCTTGGTGGCATTGAACGTTACCATCCATTTTTGTCCCCATTCCACTACTGATTTGAGGTCATCCTCCAGTGTTTCTGCCATTACTTTAGATATATGTTCATTTGTTTTCCTGTCGTGCCTGCTATAGAGTGTGGTGTCATCAGCATATATACCCATCTCAGAGGCAATTTTATCGGGGAGGTCATTTATGAATATCAGGAACAGCAGAGGACCAAGGATAGATCCCTGGGGCACTCCGGCATTTATATTATATTGTTTAGACGTACGACCGTCGAGGACAACCTGGATTTTTCTCTTATCTAAGAAGGATTTAATTATGTTAAGTATTCTACCAGTGATACCGTAAGATCTAATCTTCCTGAGGAGACCCTCATGCCATACCCTGTCAAAAGCCTTAGATATATCTAGAGCTACCGCTCTGCCCTCTCCCGCTTTGTCCAGTGAATGGTATATGCGTTCAGAGATTACAGTGAGGATGTCTGCCGTGGAACGGGCTTGTCTAAATCCATATTGATGGTCGGTCAGAAATTTAGCATCTGTAAGGTGCTGGACTAGAGCATGGTTAATTAAGGTCTCAAATATTTTGGCAAAAAGTGGGAGGAGGCTAATAGGGCGATAATTTAATGGGTCAGTTCTTTCGCCAGAATTCTTGAATACTGGTACCACAGAAGCAGTTTTCCAGCAGCTCGGAAAGCAAGATTCATTAAGGCATTTGTTGTAGAGTTTGGAGAGAACTGGAGCTACTTCGGCTGAGCACTTTTTTAATAGCACAGCTGGGATGAGGTCGGGTCCACATGCTTTGGAAGTGTCAAGGTTTTTTATGATAGCATGCACCTGAGCAGGGGTGATTTCCAGATCGTCTAGCTTGGCGTCTGTCCGCATAGGAAAGTCAGGTAGGGGGTAGTTTAAAGGGTCCAGTGTAGAGTTGGAGGCAAACCGACTGGCAAGCATGTTAGCCTTCTCGGTTGCTGAGCAAAGAACCTCGTGATTGTTGGTTAGTGGGGGAATCGTTGATTGCCCATTATTTACTACACTGTTGTAGATTTTCCAGAAGTCACGAGTTCCTAATTTTTGTGCTTCGATGCGTTTTTTAGTGGTTTCCGTAAATTCCCTCTTAGCTGTCGCTATTTCTTTCTTAATGTTACTTCTAGCTTCTATGTACTTTTGTCTGTTTGAACTGGACTTATGTCGGTTAAACCTTCGGAATGCATGCTGCCTTTGAGCAATGGCAGTTGCGCAAGTCGAAGTAAACCATTGGGGAGAGTGGGGCTTGCTATAGAATTTCCGCATGGGAACATGCGCTTCGATTGCAGTTTTGAACCATTCAGTGGTCTCAGTTGCACACTGTTCAGCAGGAAGAGAAAAAATATTTCCCCATGGGGCGTCTCTGATAAGATCTCTGATAGCTTCCCAGTCAGCCTTTTTATAATATCTGGTTGTTTTAAGCACTGGCTCTTCAGTTTTGGGTCTAGAGTTTAGGGCGATTTCAACCATTATTACCGCATGATCAGCGTTCCCAAGTGGGCTGTCGGATTTCGTTACACAATCATCAGGAATTGTGGTCAAAAACAGATCTAATAGTGATGCGTGTTGTTCTTCCTGATCAGGGAAGCGGGTTGGAAAAGTAACAATTTGCGATAGGGAGTGAGATACAGAGAAGCTATGAGTTGCGCTGCCTGCTGCATCTGTATAAGTAGAGAATCCAAGCCAGTTTTTGTGATGGACATTAAAGTCACCAAATACATGTACTTGGGCGCTAGTGTCGAAGGAGAGTGCTGTGTCTATGCTGTCAGATACTTTGTTTATTATGGTGCAGTCTTGGGTCGAAGGAGAGCGGTAGAGAAAGTAAAAGTAGCTAATGTTGTGTTGCATGATTAGTCTAAAGCACATAAAGGCTTGATCATCCGTTTCTAGGTTTGTCTCTCTAGTCAGGGGAAGGGTATTACGAATGTAAACTCCAAGTCCGTGCATATGTCTGTCAGAGTCCTTACGGCAGAGTGGGAGATATCTAGGCATGTTAAAGTAGTTAGAGGGGATGGAGGAGTGTAGGTTAGTCTCACTTAGTGCTAAGATATCCGGGGCATTTGTTAGGAGAAATGCTTCAACATCAGCTAAATTAGTTCTAAGCCCACGGATATTTGTGAATGCAAGCCTCAAGGGAGGAGGCAAGTTGAATTAGTTTGACCCTAAGCCTGGTTTAAGCTTATTTTTAGATTGTACTGTCATCATGTTTTTTAACGAGTTTCAGTTGGGTTAGGGGAAGCCGAGCAGGAGGTTATGCAGAATATCACACATGCATCACAAGTAGACCATCAGCTGACCCACCATCAACTAGGACTGTGGCCTCAGGAAAGCCCACCGGGGATGAGTGCAGGGTCCCTTTCCATGCGCGCCATGGCACTGCAAACATCCCGATATTATTCAACTGTTAATGGAGCAGCCGCTCTAAGCACTACCAAAGAGTTAGGGCTCCTGTACTACCAGTCGGAAACAGCAGCCAGTAACTGTCAATCCGGTACCCTCAACCCATCAGAGGAAGGTCAACCCAATCTAATTGCTCAGGCATATGTGGTACTCAAGCATTCTCAAATGCCCAGCTTTAGGGGTGGGGTGTGTCGGGAGTGGGGGAAACGGCGTTCATTGCCCTAGACAAGAAACAAGATCTACCAATGGGTGTGTCTGTCGAATCACTGATAGTATCTCTGCGCCTGACTAATAGGCAAAGAAGGAGTGTGGAAGCCGGGCGATAGGCAGGACCTATCTACTCCTTAAGCAATTTAGGTATTGCAAACCGGTAATTTGTTTGAGTCACCAGCTCTAGGAAGGCTGTCATCCAAGACTGAAGAGGCCTCCCTCCTCTTTGGTTTAGTTTCAGAGTTTTCCTTCTCCTAGACGGATGATCTGGGAAGATCTACTGGGTCCGTCACCACTGAGAGGGTTTGCTCCGCGCCTGGGTTCTAATCCAGGTATTTCTGCGACCCCGCGTGGTTAGATAATGTTATTGGGTTAGTTTGTAGAGGTTATATCTGCTAAATAGTTACACTCCTCAAAGTGGATTAGGGATATTGTTATTTCATTGCTACTGGATAAAGGGGTTGAGTAGAGCTCATGCAGTGTAAGCAACTATGATTGTAAGGAGGCTTGTTAGGAGATAGTGTGGTTAGAGGCTTTCATTTTTGTTTATGAATATTTTTTTTTCTCATTTTTTTTCCTTTTTTTTATTTTTTTATTTTTTTTATTTTATTTTATTTTATTTTTTATTTATTTATTTATTTATTTATTTTATCCATGTGAGCTTGGGTCTAGTATAATATTTAAGTGTGAGTAGGAGTTAAGAATTGAACTAAGAGTTGTACCAAAACTATTTTAGATGATATCAGGGCATGAGATGCAAGTGCAATATAGTACGGGTAAAACAGTAAGTTTTGAGTCATGTGTAATTTGATAAATAGATATATGGGCTGGTTTTAGTAGGTGTGAATAAAGTTGGAGGTACAAGGTGAGTTTCTATTATTGAGAGAAGATGTTTGCAGCTTTCAAGTAAAAGTTATGGACATTTAGCATAGCAAAGAGCATTGGTTCAGTTTCGTATTAGCGTTGCAAAGATATCTAAGAGGGGACAGTTGTGTAATGCAGTGCGGTGTGCTTTGCTTCCGAGTACATACTTTAGCTGTTTAATCCCAACTGGAATAGGAATGAACTCCAATGCATGTCTAGAGGGTAGAATTGTATAGATGTTTAGTGATGACTAAGCAGTTAGCATGTGAGAGTCAGGGGCTGGAAGTTAAAGATTCCAGTACAAAACGGAGTGAAATGTAGGAGTTAAGTGGCGGTTTGGTGGGAATGAGCAGATTGTTAGCCTTCAAGGGATAGGAGTTATTAGTTTACAAGAAACAAATCAAGGATTTAGAGTGGCAGGTAAGTTTTTTTTTTTTTTTTTTTTGCGCATGCAGGCTAGACAGAGGTAATCGTCTTGGAGGTAAAATGTATATTGGGATTTCGTAGCTAGCAGTTAGGTGTTTGTTCCAGTTACAAGAACTAGTTCATGGCGGTCTGAAATTCCGTATTTTGTATTTATAGGAAGACATTAAGGTAACGTACAGGAGCATAGCATCCACTCAGGAAGAATAGCTCTAGTATCACAGCTAAGATACTGCATATTTAGGTAACGAATAGTGAAAGTTAAATTAGGTGGCACTTTTTTTTTTTTTTTTTTTTTTTTTGCACCTTACCATGGCTGTTACTATTAAGTATTGTACTTAAATAAAGTTCTTCTGTCATCTAAATAAGCTAAAAAGGGATTCCCCCTCCGTATTACTACGTCGATGTGACATGGTAAAAGAAATTAGTCAGGAAATTGTTTTTAAAATAAGTGAATCAAGAATGGTCAAGATGCCTGAGAGATAAGATAAAATTACATCGAAAAAAAAATAAAATAAAATAAATAAATAAATAAATAAAAATAATAAATAAATAAATAAAATAAAAGGGTTAGATTTGTTTGGTTTAAAAAGAGGATAGAATAAAATATAAAATAAGATAAAGTGTGCAAAGAAAATACAAAAAAAAAATGTACTTAGCTAAAAATTAGATCTTCGGTGTGGCGGCAGATATCTCTTCGACCACCATGCACGTGACGCTAAGGAAATACTGACCTTACTAAGCCATTACTAAGCTAGGTCATTGGAGTAGGGGGGGCACACCTTACATTTGGTCGTTAGTGAGAGCTTTCCCTTCTTTAAGGGGAAGGAAAGGAAGAATACCAATATTCTGCTTATATATTTTGAATAGATTCTGAAAACTTCGTCACGTTTAGATTTTATAACAGTAACTTGGTCAGGCATGAATTAAATTAAAAACTGGGCAAATTAGGCTGAAAAGAAATAGAAGCAAATAGGCAATCTGAAATCAAGACAATTTCTTGTCTGAGATATTTACCAGTAAAGAAAGTCCGTGCGTCTTTTTTTTTTTTTTTTTTCCGCCTACGACTCATTTTTAGGCACAGTTAATAATTCGGGTGTTTATATGTCAAGCGGTCGACTTCATATTTAAATTAGTCTATTTCAATGAGAGTAGATTATGCATAAAAAGGAAAAAGTTCTTCTGTCATCTAAATAAGCTAAAAAGGGATTCCCCCTCCGTATTACTACGTCGATGTGACATGGTAAAAAGAAATTAGTCAGGAAATTGTTTTTAAAATAAGTGAATCAAGAATGGTCAAGATGCCTGAGAGATAAGATAAAATTACATCGAAAAAAAAATAAAATAAAATAAATAAATAAAAATAATAAATAAATAAAATAAAAGGGTTAGATTTGTTTGGTTTAAAAAGAGGATAGAATAAAATATAAAATAAGATAAAGTGTGCAAAGAAAATACAAAAAAAAAAAAAAAATGTACTTAGCTAAAAATTAGATCTTCGGTGTGGCGGCAGATATCTCTTCGACCACCATGCACGTGACGCTAAGGAAATACTGACCTTACTAAGCCATTACTAAGCTAGGTCATTGGAGTAGGGGGGGCACACCTTACATTTGGTCGTTAGTGAGAGCTTTCCCTTCTTTAAGGGGAAGGAAAGGAAGAATACCAATATTCTGCTTATATATTTTGAATAGATTCTGAAAACTTCGTCACGTTTAGATATCTCTACAACAATGATGACAGCACTCCTATGCCGATCTTTCAAAGAAAGCATTTGTATGTGACACTTAGTACATGAACTCAGCTATTTTGGACAGCTTACTGAAGGCCTGTTCTGAGTGGACCCTACTCTTTTAAAACACTGGATGATATTAGCCACTGTTGTGGCTAATATCATCTAGTTTTTGATAGGCCTTGTCTTTGGGGATTCTTTTCAGTTGTGATGTGTGTCTTAGGATCAGTTTGTCCCCTTGCCTTATAATTGCGAACTCCCCTCTGTCTTCTTCTACTGTCCATGGTGTTGAGTAGTATACTGGAGCTAGTACATTAGGTCTGCTTTTTTAAGGACTACTATATCTCCGGGTTCAATGTTAGTCTGTTTGGCTTTATTTTTTGATCTGTGTGATGCTTCAATTTGCCTTTATCTTTTTTGTCTTTTTGCAGAGCTGTTCCCCAAGACTGGTTTTCAGGCCTCTTTTGCAGTCCTACTAGGTTGATGTTCACTTCCCTACCCAAGAGGGACTTTACAGGTGTTTCCCCCGTCATGGTATGGAGGCTATTTCAGTAATACATCAGGAACTCTCCTAGATGTTTTCGCCAGTTTTTTCCTTCCATATTCATCGCCCAAGTAGTTTTCAACATGGTTCCAAAGAACCGCTCAATTTCCCCGTTATATTGGAGATGATAAGATGTTATCTTTCGATGTTGGATACTCCACTCTTTAGAGAATTGCTTAAATTCCGAGGATATGAATTGGGGCCCATTATCTGAAACAATAGTTTCAAGGATGACATATGCATAGAAACAGTTTTGAATTGTCAATACAATTGTACCGGCCCTGGTGGATCTTGTAACGAATGCTTCAGGCCATCTTGAGCCTGCATCAACCATTCCAATTACGTAATCCCTGCTAGGGAAAGGTCCACACATGTCAATGTGAAGAACTTCCCATGGACCTTATATTTCGGTCATATGTAATGGACAGTGGTTCCTTTTAAGGTTTAGCATTACGCACAGAATACATCGGCTTATAATGGCCTTTATGTCCTTGTCTATATTAGGCCACAATACTTTAGTTCTAACCAGCGCTTTTGTTTTCATTATACCCTGGTGTTTTATGTGTCAACTTCAGGATTCGCTTCTGTAGGTTTTCGGGTATATTGATTCTGGCTCCACGCATAACTATGCCCATTTGGTTGCCAATCCATTCTTCACGTGTTTATAGGGTTCTGTTAACTTACTGTTCCAGTCGTTTTATTGTATGGCCTTTTCCACTGCAGTGATAGTTCGATCCCATTGAGATTTCTCCAAGTAATAGATTTAGAGATGCTGTTTGCCACAACAGTGTTAGTAAACCCTCCAGCAATCTTTTCTTTGGGTGAGACTGCCATTTGTTACCGAGAGAGTATGTCTGCGGGGTTATTTCCACCATTAATATATTTTATGGTATAATCGTATTGTTGGATCCAGCGCAAAATTCACGTGGAGAGGTTATCATTGGGGTTGAAAATAGTTGTATACCAGTCGTATATACCCAGCGTGTCCCGGTCAAAAGATATTATCGGGTGGAGGGATTAGTTACACACTACTGACGATACACCGAATATCCTAGCTTGTGACCACATGTTGAATTTAGGGAGCATAAAACACATCCATCTAGGTTTATGAAAATCAAACGCAAAGTAACTGTCATAGTTTAAAGGGGAAATAACTCTCATAGCTTAAATATATGACCTTACGGCTTTAGATGGAATTGTTGACAGGTATTAAAAATGAAAATTAAATGAAATTAAACATAGATTAAATGAAAAATAAATTAAATAAATTAACTTTTAATATTATTCCAAAATAGAACAATTGAAATGCTTCCCTTGCAGCAAAAAATTAATAACATTGAGCTAATAATTAAGATAGATTTTCTGTATTATAATATGCAAATAAGGATACTTATTTAATGTAGATTTCTTTTGAATAAATATTATATATATATATATATATATATATATATATATATTTAGGGTGACCCCCAAAAAACGGGCCCCAACTCTAATTAGGTCCCGTTTCTTAGTGTTTTGTCCAAATGAAATGAAAATTTGGTCATAACTAGTTTATTATATTCAAAACATTACATCAAAGCACTAGGGTCTTTGGCCTTTTTTTCCGTTCTACAGCATATATTCTAGATGGCCTCCATTTAGCTCCATGCATTTCTTGAAGCGCAGCATGAAGTTGTCCATAACATTCTTACAGACCGAATTGGTAATGGCTTTCATCTCCTCCCTGATGGTTTAGGTTTCCCTGCATAGGCTCTGTCCTTAAGATAGCCCCAAAGAAAAAAATCTGGGGGCTTAGGTTCGGGCTATGGGGTGCCCACTCAAAATCAGTCTTGAGACTGATCACTCGGCCTCCGAAGTTCTCTTTCAGCCAATCACGGGACAGGTTTGAGGTGTGAGAACTTGCTCCGTCCTGCTGGAACCAGAACTTGCTCATGAGCGACGGGTAGATGGTCTGGAACTTACTCTTGAAGGTTTTGAGGACCTCCACATACCGCTCCTTGGTGACTGTCACTGCTGCGCCAGATTCTTCGATGAAGATTGGTCCGATGATGCCTCTGGCCGAGATTGCAGCCCACACTGTGCACTTAGGAGAGTGCAGGGGCTTGGTGGCTACTTCATTGGGTCTGGAGGACTCCCAGAAGACATTTGTCTTGGAGTTCGCCTTTCCATCAAGATGGAAGTGCGCTTCATCTGAGGTCCAAAGGAGGTTAAGGAAACTTGGTGTCTCCTCGATCTTCTCGGGCATCTTGATTGTCATAGCCCTCCTATGCTTCTTGTCTGAGGCTGTAAGGGTCTACAGCGTCTGTATTCTGTATGAGTAAGCCCTGATATCGTTCACCAGAACTCACCTGTAAGTCTCACGGGGCATACCGAGGGGCTGACTTCGCTTACGCACAGAGCATTTCGGACTCTGCTGGAGAGACTCTCTCACTCTTTTGACCAGTTCGGCTGTTCGCTTCTTGGGATGTCCCTAGTGGCTTGAACGCTTCTCTCTGGCAGCGTTGAGGTTCTCCACGGTCCCATACTTCTCGAAGTGGTCCACCCAGTTCTCAATTCTGCTTTTGGATGGAGCCTTTTCACATTCAAACTGACGCATGAAACTGCCCTGGGTTTTCTTAAACGAGCCTGTCTTGTAGTAAAATTTAACACAGTGTATTCTTTGTTCAAGATCCTACTGGGGTCTTGGTGTACTCACGGCTGTTGATTCTGCCATGTCCTGTAAAATAAGGGCAATCGATGAATAAATAATGGAGATATCACATAAAGTGTACACGGGGCCCGTTTTTTGGGGTCACCCTGCATATGGCTTATATAAAAGTGTATAAAAGTTCGTTTAAAATAAATTTGTGAAACAGTGTCTCGTTTGTACATATTAATTAAATTGTGAACAAACAGAAATACAACTTTATTAGAATAGATTTTGACTTTTTTATGTTTTTCATCATTTAGATATTTTTTAATCTTATATTCTTTTTTAAACCTTTACATTTTTCTTTTACTACAGCATATATCAAATTTCAACTGTGCAGATGAAATATTCAGAGAGAAGTTTGGTAGAGAGTTTTTGAACATACATTGCGAAAGTTATATATATATATATATATATATATATATATATATATATATATATATATATATATATATAATTTAAAGGAGATTAGAACAATAGTCTAAAGAGCTGAGTGTATTTTAATGTAACAGTGAAATTACTAGTTTAATTAAAATACAGGAAATAGAAAGTGCTCGTTGTAATTTAGATATATAATAAGCTCGATAGTTAAATGTCCTAGAGCTAATTCAGTATTAAGTAATGTGATTTATAATTTAAAATTTAAAAATTTAAAAAAATGTTAAAATTTAAAAATCAACAAAATCAATTATCTGTACGTTCCTTCTTATGAAACTGATTTTTAATTTAATTAAAATTTGATTTTTAAATTTTAAAATTTTTTTAAATTTTTAAATTATTAATCACATTACTTAATATATATATATATATATATATATATATATATATATATATATATATATATATATATATATATATATTTCCATGCGCTAGAATGTTTTTATTTTAAATTCTATGCAACTATGCAGCAGGTAGAAGCTACGCATAAATAGAATCTAGCGAAATAGTAAAATATCATCTAAGACACCATGAACTTAAATATGTAATTAATTAACGCTCGTTTCACAAAGCAATATGCAAATTGATGAATGATTGAATATATAAAAAGGATTGTTTTAATAATTTTTACATAGAAAAAGTAGGCTCTTAATATCAATGTCAGGGCGTGAAAAATTCAACTTATAGGTATATATATATATATATGTGTGTGTGTGTGTGTGTGTGTGTGTGTGTGTGTGTGTGTGTGTGAGTGTGTGTGTGTGTGTGTGTGTTATATTCTTTACATCTTTTATATATTTTTTAAAACATTTTTATTTCTTTCTAAACTGTTACATTTTTTACTTTTATATTCAGTTGTATCTTTTATTTTATTTTATTAACGTTTTTTTTTTACATAGGCATCATCACATTATCAAGGCCAAGAGGCCACTCAAGGATAAGGGTTAAAGAGTGTACATTAGAAATTGGACAATATAGTAATCATTAGTAATGAAAATTTGGTAAATTTGATAACTTATATGGAACGGCTCATCAAGAACTTATTTACGTTAGACTTGAAGACAACCATATTGTAGTCAGCCGGAAAGCAGGAAAACGGAAGACAATTCCACAGGCGTGCAGTTCTAAGAAAGAAGCTTTGTTCATGGAATCTACGTTTAGGTTTAGGCACAGATAAAGAGTGGGGGGAATTATTGATAGTGTTTACAGCTAGACGAAACGTTTATATCCATTTTAATCTTTATCTTGCTGTTTTGTATCTAGCTGACAACAGCATATTGCCTTTTTACTATCTTTTCTGTTTTATTTTTATTCTATATAGCTTTTTATCTTTTATAAAAATTTTATTCAGATTTATATGCTTTTATTACTTCTTAAATGCTTTGTTAACTTTCTACGTATATTCTTTTTTACATTTTATGTTTTTTTACCTACTATATATATATTTTTTTTATCTATCATATATTTTTCCTTTTAATATGTTTATTTAATTTTCATATTTTTCTAAATTTAATATGGTATTTTTTTTATTTTATATGTTCTTTGTTATATTTATTATAGTTCTTTATTACTTTCGTATACTTTTATATTTTGTATCCGTTTTTGTGTCAAGCCTATGCATCATATTACATGTTTCTATTGAATATTCGTTTATCTTTAGCATTTTTATTTGTTTACCATTTGTTTTTGACTTGATAAGCGTTTTTATCATTTATATTAGTTTTACGTTTTATTCCTCTTGTGCCTAGTTTATAAAAATCATATTACCTTATTTAAGTTTTATAAATTCTTCATATTATATTATTATTGTAAAGTTAATCTATAGTTCGTGCGCCATAAGTCAACTAGAAATGGGCAAAAATTCATAGATGCTAGAAATTATTATAAGAGAGAAATAGTGACAACCAAAAGAAAGCATGCTGAAATAACTAGGGAATGCATAGAATCGCAAAAGATGGGAATTCGTGATTTCTGGAAAATCTATAATGGCGTAGTGAATAAAGGCAATCAGTAATCTACCCACTATTCAACAACCAGAATGTTGCATGCACGGAAACCGAGAAAACAGAACTGTTTACCTGGCGATTCGCCTCCAACTTCACCTTAGAGCCAACAAACAACTCTCTCCCAAATTTGTCTATGCAGACTGAAGCCACACTATATGATGTGAAAATCACCTCTTCTCATATCCACAATATCCGAAAAAACTTAGACGCCTCCAAGGAGTGTGGGCCTGATCTCATTCCTGCTATACTAATTAAGAAATGCTCAGCTGAGCTAGCACTCGTACTTTCCAAGTTCTACAACAAATGCCTTGCTGAATCTTGCTTCCCTAATAGTTAGAAGATGGCCTCTATGGTACCAGTGTACAAGAAATCTGTAGAAAGGACTGATCCTCTGAATTACTCCCCTATCAGTCTTCTCTTCCCTCTCTTGGCTAAAATCTTTGAGACCTTAATTAATCAAGCATTAGTCCACCACCTCGCAAAAGCAAATCTTCCCTCTGACAAACAGTAAGGATTTAGGCAATGTTATGATTTAATTTGTTGTTAAGAGTTATCCCCCTTGGGATTGACATTCATAATAAAAGCGCCCTCTGTTTCATTTTCCCGCTCGATCCTTTCAAGAGCGTACGTGTATTTTACAGTTAATAAAACCTTTCTAAAAGGCAATTCTTTACTTACTGATACTACTCACTTCAATTTTATTAACTGTAAAAAAAAAAAAAAAAATAATGGATCGAATCTTACGTCCCGACAGATTCGAGGTGGAACCTACATGCCCTAATTCCGAAAAATCCTATAGGCATTGGAAATTAACCCTCCAGAATTATATCCGCTCACATAATAACGGATTAATCGAAAACACTTCAGATAATTTCTTTGCCTTGATCAATTGTATTTCAGCCTCTGTTTTCGATTTAATAAGCGATAAAACCGACTACGATAGTGCATTAAGAACATTGGACGCCGCTTATTTAAAACCTGAAAATATTGTTTATAATAGATATCGATTGATGACGACGAAGCAACAAACAACACAAAATATAGATGCCTTCATACTACAAT
This sequence comes from Euprymna scolopes, assembly GCF_053919585.1. NCBI lineage: Eukaryota > Metazoa > Mollusca > Cephalopoda > Sepiida > Sepiolidae > Euprymna > Euprymna scolopes. The sequence goes on from NC_136497.1 coordinate 66,509,272, forward strand.
TGGAAATGCTTGCCAAAACATGTAACTTCGAAGCGGTTTCTGCTGAAGAAAACAAAAATCAATACATTCGGGAAGCTTTCATCGGTGGAATTTCTTCTTCGTCCATCCGACAACGACTGTTAGAAAAACCCATCCTGACTTTACAAGACACATATGCCACGGCCAGATCTCTTGAACAAGAAGAAAAGCATTCGATAAGCTACGCAAATAACTTTACTCTAGCAGCTACAAATAATCCTTCGGGCTACAATCGTATAGCTGTGACTAGAGAAAATATGCATCCAAAAGGGGTTTGTTTTTTCTGTGGAAAATCACGTCATCCTCGATATTTATGTCCTGCACGAAACGCCGAATGTAAAAAATGCAAAAAAAATGGTCATTGGGCTAAAGTGTGTAAATCTTCTATTTCTAACACTCATACTGCTGTTCTTTATGACGACTCTGACTACCCCTCACCTTCTCTATCCTGACTAGGAACTAACTCCAAAGATGTCACATTCACTCAATGCCAAATTGACGGGCACTTCGTGAACGCTATGGTGGACTCCGGCAGTGTAAAAACATTCATTAATGAAAATACTGCTAAAAAACTTAAACTCTTCACAATACCTAAAAACAAAACTATAGCTCTGGCTGCTTCCGATCAACATGCTAAAATAACTGGCGAAGCTGTCGTGGATTTAATACTGAAAGATAAAACCCATTCTGGAATAACAATTGAAATCATTGAAAACCTTTTCATTGATTTAATAATCGGAAAAGATATTTTAAAAAAATATAAAAAAGTAACACTTAAATTCGACGGTCCTAGAGACAAACTTATAATTGGAGCTATAAACACGAATAATTTTTTTCCTACCATAAACGTTCCACCCCCTCCTCTCTTTTCTAATCTTTCTCCTCATACTACTCCTATTGCGACAAAATCCCGACGTTACACTTTTGCCGCCAACAAATTCATAAAAGAAGAGACTGCTAGAATGTTGAAAGAAGGCATAATTGAACCTTCGATATCTCCGTGGCGAGCGCAAGTTCTTGTAACTTCGAATGAGAATCATAAGAAAAGAATGGTAGTCGACTACAGCGATACCATTAATAGATTCACGGAACTAGACGCTTACCCAATGCCTAATATCAATAAGATGGTAGACGACATCGCTCAATATAACATCTTCTCTACTCTCGACCTAAAATCTGCTTATCACCAAATACCTATAAATCATGCTGATCGTAAATTCACTGCGTTTGAAGTAAGTGGCAAACTTTTTCAATTTACTCGTCTTCCTTTTGGCGTCACCAATGGAGTAAGTGCTTTCCAGAGGAGCATAGACTATATTATAGAAAAAGAAAATCTAACCGATACCTTTGTGTATGTTGATAACGTAACTATATGCGGAAAAAATCAAGAAGAACACGATTACAATCTTCAAAAATTCTACAAAATTGCTAAACAATATAACATCACTTTAAATGAAAATAAAAGCATAATTTCTTCTAGTTCTATTACTCTACTCGGCTACACCATAGAAAATAATCAAATAGCTCCCGATTATCAAAGACTAAAACCATTACTCGAAATGCCACCTCCGCTGAATCTTAAATCTCAAAAAAGAATAGTTGGAATGTTTTCCTATTACTGCAAATTCATTAAAAAATTTTCTGATAAAATTTTATTACTAAACCAAAACAAAGAATTTCCACTACCTCCATCTGTATTAAAATCTTTTCAAACATTGAAAAATGATCTAAAAGACGCCACTTTAATAACGGTAGATCCAAATAAAGAATTTGAAGTAGAAACGGACGCTATTAACTATTGCATTGCTGCAACACTAAGTCAAGAAGGTCGTCCTATTGCATTTTTTTCAAGAACTCTCAATACTAACGAAATTAAGCACCATGCAGTAGAAAAAGAGGCAGCCGCTATTGTAGAAGCTCTCCGTAAGTGGCGACATTTTCTACTCGGCAGGCACTTTAAAGTCATCACAGATCAGAAGAGCATCAGCTTCATATTCGACAATAAAAGAAAATCAAAAATTAAGAATGACAAAATATGTCGTTGGCGTATAGAATTATCCCAATACAATTTCACTATAGTTTATCGACCTGGACCTGAAAATATTGCTGCTGACACATTCTCTCGCATCTATGCTCTTACTTACAATCTACAAGATCTTCGTGATTTACATAAACAATTATGTCATCCTGGTGTTTCAAGACTAAGCCATTTTATAAGAACGAGGAACCTCCCTTTTACTTTGGATCAAATTAAGAATATTACTGACTCTTGCTCATCCTGTCAATTACTGAAACCCAAATTCGCCAATACCAATGGAGGGACTCTCATTCAAGCCATATTACCTTTTCAACGATTAAATCTTGATTTTAAAGGCCCTCTACCTACTTCTATACATGGCAACAAATATCTACTTACTCTAATTGATGAGTATTCCCGTTTTCCTTTCGCTTTTCCTTGCAGAGATATGACAAGCAAAACCATTATCCACTGTCTAAACAAACTCTTTTCAATTTTTGGTTTGCCTGACATGATACATACTGACCGTGCTTCTGATTTCTTAGCAAGAGAAATAAAGGATTTTTTACACAAAAAAGGAATTGCTACTTCTAAAACAAGTAGATATCATCCTGAAGGTAATGGACAGATTGAAAAACTCAACGGTACCTTATGGAAGGCCATTCAAACAACATTACATTCTAATCAAATGAAACTACCTTATTGGGAAGACATACTACCGGACGCACTTCATTCAATTAGATCATTACTTTGTACTGCCACTAATATGACTCCCCATGATAGACTATTTAAATATAGTCGTAAATCTGCTTCCGGAATTTCAATTCCTTCTTGGGTTAAACCAGGCCCAATATATATTAGAAACCACACTAAAACAAGTAAACATGACCCTCCTGTAACGCCTGCCACCCTAATAGATGTCAACCCCCACTACGCTTATGTTCAACTACCTTCTGGTACTGAAACCACTGTCAACGTTCGAGACTTAGCTCCAAACTCATCAAATGAAGAAAACTCTAATAATAATCCTACTACTTCAGAGACTTTATTTGAACCTTCTACTAATGAAAACATTGGTCATGAGGAAGACAAAAATCAATCGTCTGATCTTGAAGAAAATCAGATTTCACTAAAAAATAATACTGAAAATCAGCATTCCTGCCAATCTGTGCGGAGGTCGTCCCGAGTTCGACAATTCCCTAGTAAATATAAGGATTTTGTGACTAAATACTGAAAAAACTGCAGTTTGGGTTCATATGTTATTTGTAAATAAAATGATTCTTATGTGATTGTAAAAAAAAAAAAAAAAAAAAAAAAAAAATTTGTCTATAATTAATTACCCCTTACTTGAATACTTTAGGACGGGGAAAATGTTATGATTTAATTTGTTGTTAAGAGTTATCCCCCTTGGGATTGACATTCATAATAAAAGCGCCCTCTGTTTCATTTTCCCGCTCGATCCTTTCAAGAGCGTACGTGTATTTTACAGTTAATAAAACCTTTCTAAAAGGCAATTCTTTACTTACTGATACTACTCACTTCAGGCAATGTCGCAGATATTTTAACAGACATCTCTGAACGCATATACCATGCACTGGATAAAGCGGGCGAAACCATAGCTGTAACCCTTGATATATCCAAGGCATTTGACAAAGTCTGGCATGAAGAGCTGCTAGTAAAAATTAAATCGTACCATATAACTGGACGTATACTAAATATAATTAAATCCTGCTTGGACAATAGGACCATGCAGGTTGTCATGGACGTACATCTAACCAACATAACATGAATGCGGGAGTGCATTAAGGGTCTATCCTTGGTCCACTATTATTCCTGATATTCATTTCTCCCTGATAATATTGTGTCCGAGATTAGTATATTTGTTGATGGTACAACATTATAACATCCACGGATGTACATAATATAGATCTAATTGGACGTTATACTATGAAGCAACAGATGAAAACAATCGAGGCTTACCCTAACACGAAATCAGTTTTTTGATGCAGTGATAATACGAGAAAGATTTTGGCAGGAAAAATTTACCTGACATAAGGAGAATTCAACCTTTGTTGGTCAAATCTCGAGAGATAGGAAGTCTGGTAGATACCTACAAAGACCACAGTGGTAAACATCATTCAGCTATAGTTCCGGACAATGTTCAAATGTTACGGGAACATTTTGAGGAATTCCCCATAAATTCAACACACCGTCGCTTACAAGAAACTGGCATTTAAAGAACTTCAGTTTTGTAGGATACTCTATGATGACCTTAATTTCTTTCTTTACAAAATTCAGATCTTGCAGATAGAAATAGATTGTAATAAATAAAGAATAAGAAACATTTGAAGATATCAGTCAAATATTAAAATGACTCTGGCTTGTTGGAATTGATTTTCTTTAGCGTCGAATCTCACTGTTAATTGAATGGGTATATAAACAAACAGAATTTGCCCTTATGGAAGGAGATAAGCCTCATAAACATAGCAAACATCTTCTTAGCCAGCAATGTGCTACAAAAAAAAAAAAAAATTCTTCGTTTCTTTTTCTCTCTTAGTTTCCCCTCTCTGTTCTGCTCTAAGTAAATCTGACGACCTAGTCCACAAATTCCAAAATTTCATCATGACAAGTTTCAAGAAAAAATACACGATTAAACCCGGTTCTCCAACTTCCAACGTAGACCCCTACTAACATGTCTCCTTCTCCAACATCAGGGGTCTTCGTTCTAACCTTCCAATTACAGGAGACTAAACCAGACCTTTTATTTTTAAGTGAAACTGGCATTGGACAGGCTATTTCCCTAGATGAGTTTGCAATTACAGGATACTCTAACTTAACTTCTAAATCAGACCCCCAAAATCGCCATGGGCATGGAATATGTGCCTATATTAAAGATAGCTTTCCATGTGGGAGGGACATCTCCAGGGAAGATCCTAACTTACCCTATATGTGCTTCCGGGTTGCTTTAGCTCACACTACTGCATTTATATTTACTCTCTATCGCCCCCACAACAGCGGAGTTACTATCTTTCAAAGCATATCTGAGAAAATTGACCAAGTCCTTTTTACTTATCCTTCAGCTAACATTCACGTATGTGGAGACTTCAATGTTCACAACGTCGAATGGTTGACCCACTCAAACAAGACCGATGATGAGGGGAGGTTCTGTCATGATTTCTCCATTGCCTATGACCTCACTCAGATTGTTCAGGAACCTACCCGTGTGCCCGATAATGACGGCCAGTATGCGAGCCTACTAGACCTTTTTCTCACAACTTGCCCTGAACTATGTTCAGTTTCTGTTCTGTCGCCTCTTGGATCTTCCGACCACTCTGTTGTATCAATTAAGATAAAAATGAAATGTAATAAGTCCCAAAACGTACCTCTTCATCGTACAGTATATCGATACACTAAGGCTGACTGGGATAGCTTCCGTACATTTATATCTGATCTACCTCTGCATTCCATGTTTAAAAAGGATGTGTCCTCTATAGTATTAGACCTGACTGAATGGTTAATTGTAGGTATTGACCATTTCATACCCTCTAAAAAGTTTCAGCAAAAAACTAACAGCCAGCCATGGTTCTCTCCAGAATGTGCTGCTGCCATTGTGCACAAAAATCACTTTTTCCACTGCTTCAAACGTAATAGATGTATGGAAACTAAAGCCGTTTTCAGGACTGCCAGCAACCATTGTAAGAAAGTAATAAGGAACGCAAGAGAGTTGTATGCTCAATCTGTTAAGTCCAAAGTAGCTGAGCAGCGGCTTGGTTCCCACCAGTTTTGGCAAATAGCAAACAGAATCCTGAACAGAAGCGTGTGCTCCATCCCAACTATTATCAATGGACCTGAGGTAATCTCGTCAGCATCAGACAAAGCCAAACTCTTTGTCAAGAACTTTGCAGCTAATTCTACCCTTTGTGACCAAGACCGCCAACCCCCAATATTTCCTCCTGTATCAGAAAACACGCTATGTGATATTCGTATATCTGTACGTGATGTTGCCAAGCTAATCAAAAACCTTGATTCGAGTAAAGCAACTGGCCCTGACGGTATTCCAATTATAGTACTCAAAAAACTTCAACCTGAACTAGCGCCCATACTTACAAATCTGTTTAAACGTTGTCTTAAGGAGAATAGTTTCCCATCTCCCTGGAAAATCTCATCAGTATGCCCTGTATTTAAGAATTCAGGTGATCGCTCATCCCCCTCTCAGTACAGGCCAATAAGTCTCCTGTGCGTCATGAGTAAGTTGCTAGAATCTGTGTTAAATACAGAAGTAATCAACCATCTAAACAAAAATAACCTTCTTAGTGACACTCAATATGGTTTCCGTTCTGCTAGATCTACTGCAGATGTCCTTACAGTTATATCGCATAGGATTAGCAAATCTCTCGATGGTGGCAATCTTTCTAGGGCAATTGCTCTTGACATATCTAAAGCCTTTGATAGGGTATGGCATAAAGGTTTACTTCATAAGATCGCTAGCTATGGTATAGCTGGAAAAGTCTTCTCAATTATTAAATCATTTCTTTCTGATAGGTTCATAAGAGTAGTAGTTGAGGGACAAAAATCAGAAGCTCACAGTATTAATGCCGGTGTCCCTCAGGGATCCATCCTGGGCCCAACTCTTTTCCTGATCTACATTAATGATCTTCCAAATCATATCCTTACATCATTTGTAGACATTTATGCTGACGACACTACCATTTATGGTACCACATCTAAGACAGTAAACGACCAAGTTCTCTCCAATTCTCTCTCCTCTGATCTTGAGCACGTAGTACAATGGGGAAAGGAGTGGCTGGTTACTTTTAATGCATCTAAAACCAAGCTTCTCTCTTTACATCATCAACATTCTAATCCACATTTGTCATCAATTGAAATGAATGGCTCTCGTCTTCAGGAGGCCTCAAGTTTTGACAAGCTTCTGGGCTTGACCATTACTCCTGATCTTAAATGGAACACGTATATCAAATCTGTTGCCAAGGCCGCTGGAAAAATGGTGGGATCTTTCTATCGATCCGGTAGATATCTCACTGCTGATGCTATTTTCTATCTATATAAGAGCCAAGTACGTCCAAGGATGGAATACTGTTGCCACATCTGGGCAGGAGCTGCTAGAAAGGACTTGTCCTGCCTTGATAGGGTTCAAAATAGACTTCGTAGCCTCGTTGGAGATGTCCTTTTCTCCTCCCTGCAACCTCTATCTCACAGAAGAGATGTTGCGAGTTTGTCTCTGATGTATCGTTATTTTCATGGAAAGTGTTCAACTGAGCTTCAATCTATGGTCCCCCCCTCGCCAAACTTTCACAAGAAACACTCGTCTAGCTGTAAACACTATCAATAATTTCCTCCACTCTTTATCTGTACCTAAACCTAAACGTAGATTCCATGAACAAAGCTTCTTTCTTAGAACTGCACGCCTGTGGAATTGTATTCCGTTTTCCTGCTTTCCGGCTGACTACAATATGGTTGTCTTCAAGTCTAAAGTTAATAAGTTCTTGATTAACCGTTCCATATAAGTTATCAAATTTACCAAATTTTCATTACTAATTATTACTATATTAACCAATTTCTACTGTACACTCTTTAACCCTTATCCTTGAGTGGCCTCTGGGCCTTGATAATGTGGTGATACCTATGTAAAAAAAAAAAAAAAAAAAAAAAAAGAACGTGACTGGCGTGTTATTGGATGAAATAGCATCATCGGATCATATTTCTCTTAGGCAAAGAATGAGAATCGAGTGACGGTGGGCATATTGCACTTGTACGGACAAAGTTGATAAGATTTCCATTTCAGTTAGATTTGAATGATAAAATCTTCCATGATTCAGCTACTCTTTCGTGAAAACGTTCTCAAAAAATCTCTGGTAAAATTTTGAGATCAAGAAGAAAATAAGCCGTTCTTTTGGACCACCCTTTTTTTACCGTTTATACTATCTTACATTTTAGGTACTTGTGCATTTAACGAACCAGACGTAACTCAGCATTTGCTCGGCTTTGTCCGGCGCATGACGTCAACAGCCGGATAAAACCGAACGTTGGCGATAAAATAAAAGCAACGCTACAACAAATTAATTGTACAATGAAATTGTAAAATGTAAAAACATAAAAAAATTTAATAAGTAAAAAGCAAAAACCTACCGTTCATTTATGTTTTTTTTTAATTATTATTGTTTGGAATTGTTTTCTGTTTTCAAAATAAATACGTATAAAACAAGTTTTTTTGTTAAATAATAGGAAACTTTTTTTTTGTCTGAACTGTTTTTTTTTTTCAATTTTTAACGTAAAATAACATATTGTCTATGTCTTAAACACGTAAAAGTTAATTTTTTTTTTTGCAACTTTTTATGGCAAATAAATGGAAAAAGCCTAAAAAAGGGCAATAAAAAGCATTGGGGGACAGGAACAAGGATTATTTGTACATTTTTTTTTTCGCCAGAAACAAGGACTTTTTTTTTTTTTTTGCCAGAAACAAGGATTTTTTTATTTATTTATTAGTGGAAGGAGGGTTTCGGCGTTCCTATTTGGTACAGTGACCAAGAAACCCTCCTTTTCGGCGAGGTCGTATCCACTGAAGACCCAGACCGGTGTCAGAAGTCTGCCGACGTTGTGTTTTCTGCGGTTAAAAATGGACTCGTCGATTTCTACCGTATGGCCTTCCGCCTGGGCCTCCAATCTGCCAGGGATTCCTAAGAAAATAGTCCCTGCATATATCATGCAGGAAAATTGTCCAAACCACAATTGTGTGGCGATAACGTAACCCACATTCGCGATGGAGATTTTTTGTAGATGCCATTTCGAACGCCCATAAGTATATTATTTTTATTATACATGCGATGGTTAGTCGGGATTTTGAGAAGAAGGTCCCAATCCTAATGGAGGTCCATCGACGACATATTACACTTCTACACCTCCAACCGTAACCGTCGGAAAGGCTTGTTCTCTTTGCAAGTACACAATCCTGGCCAAAATGTAAACACCTTTTCTCTTCTGCCAACAATTTCCGTTGCTGGTAAAAGTTTAGTGCAGCCTCTAGGGTCTGGAGCTGGTCCGCAAGGTTTGTAATATTCATTATTATTTCGTCGGTTACCTTTTTAAAACAAATTTTTTTATAACTCTCTTCAAATAAGCGTTTTTTGAGTTGTGACACTCTTCCAATTGATAACGAAATTCTCGTCTGCTTAATCGGCAACGCTCGGTTATATCCGGCTGTTGACGTCATGCGTCGGACAAAGCCGAGCAAATGCTGAGTTACGTCTGGTTCGTTAAATGCACAAGTACCACATTTTATATTATTTTGACCATTTGTATACTTTATGAATTTTATGTTCTGTTATATATTTTATATGCTTTTTTATCTTTTATATTGTTTTGGGGTCCTGGATATGACCTTAAACTATATCCAGTGGTGAGGCCCCAGCTTGCAGGCTTTGGGGAGTATGGAGCCACCCTTTAATTGCCATTGCTCCCAGGTCCACTCTGACCCGGAGTGGTAGTACCTGTTAGGGTCCCAACTATGGGTTACATAGAAACCGACTTGAAAACAACAAATATATTCTATTAAAAATATTTTCTTCAAAATCTTTGGATTCGGTATTAAATAACCTGAAAAGGGTTTATATGCCATAAAACAAAAACAACCAACCAAAATTTATATTGTTTGGCATTTTAGTTGTTTTTTTATGTTTTATATATTCTTGTCTTTTATTTGCGCTTTTATTTAATATATTTTTTAACATTTTTATATGCTTTTTTGCCTTCTATATGCTTCTTACTGTTATATGTTCTTTTGCATAATTAAATCCACGGTGCTTCTGAAACAGGAGAGAGGGTCTCAGAATAATAATTCCACCGTCTTAGTTTATCTCTTCCTAAGATGTTGTAAGAGGCTCATTTTTTTTTATTTTTTATATTTTTAAAGCTTTATATTCTTTTTACCTTTACTGTGTCGTTTTACATTTTAATATTTTTTCTTACATTGAATATTTTTTTCTTATCTTTTTTTTTTATTGCATTTTAACCCTAAACAAGGCACGGTGCCATTTTGATGTAGGGGGCTACTATCTGGGACATAAGTTGCAGGGATACTATGTTGGGAGTTTAGCAGCAAGATGACTGTTCACATTACGCTTGAACTTCTGCATATCAGTACAGTCAGGGAAACAGAAACTCGGAATGGAATTCCAAAGTCTAGCAGTTTTGAGGAAGAAACTGTTAAAGTAGAAGGCTTTCTGGCATCTGGGGATCTCTACTGTGTAGGGGTGGGATTTTGCTGCTCGTCGGATTTGTCGGGTGTATTTACTTCAAGGGGATACAAGTGCTTGTAGTTCGTCGGAGCATCTACCATTAAAATACTTGTAAAATAGGCAGAAGGATGTAACATTTTGCCGATGGGACAGTGGCTGAAGCCTAGTTTACACTTCGAGAACAATTAGGTTGGCGACTCTCTTTTCAACAAGAGTGAAAGACTAGTAGCAGAGTCACCAGCCCAAATGTGACAACAATACTCCATATATGGGCGAACAGTGGCCTTGTAGAGGTACATGATACTTTCAGGCATGAGCAACTTTCTAGCACGGAAGAGAGATCCCACCGTCCTCGCAGTAGTCCCCTCCCCCCGCAGGAGGACCTTTGTGACTTTCGGGCGAAGATCAAAGTGTAGTATCTGTTCCGGCAGATGCTGCACTTAAGATGGTTTGTACCAGTCAATGGAGGGGAGACCCTCTATACTGGGACAATTATTATTTTTGGTAACCAGAGTGACCCCTTTTAGGGGAGCTGGTTTTTACCTCACATTAAAAACGGCCTTGTGCCTAATTTGCTCAGTGGGGGAGCAAATAAATACCATCTGTTCCGGCAGATACTGCAAGCTATGACTAGCTATGACTAGCAAAGACCGGATATGGGGGCAACCCCACATGCCTGACCATTAACCAGCTCCCATTTCCCACCTCTCGGGAGCTGGTCCCCTTTTTCCCTTCCCCCTCCCTTCACTCCTCACATTAAAAATCGGCCTTGTGCCTAATTTTCTCGGTGGGGGAGCAAATAAATACCATCTGTTCCGGCAGATGCTGCGTTTTCAGACCATTGCCCTTGTGGCAATAAGTTATTGGTCCATGTAGGGGCAACCCTATATACTATGACAGCAGTACCAGCCCCCCCTTTCATCCCCTTGGGGGAGCTGGTCTTCCCTTCCCCTCCCCCTTCCACTCCATATTAAAAACGACGTTGTGTCATATTTTGCTTCCGTGGACAAGAAAATAAATAACCACCATCCTCGCAGTAGCAGCGTCAATGCCCTCGATGTATCTTTTCCAACTCATGTTAAGCGTTTATATTTTTATTTAAATTTAATTTTCTTCTTCACCTTTTTTTTTATGCTTTTTTTTTTAACTTTTGTTTGCTTATTTAACTTGTACACGCATTTTTTTTTTTTTGCTTCTACTTTTGAATTCCATTTACCGCTTTAATAATTTTTACTCTTTATATTCATATTTTGTTTATTTTATTTATTTTCATTTCCCGTTTACACGTTTTAAAACATCTAAATGCTTTTTACCCTTACATGCTTTTCTTACATTTTATACGTGCTTATTCATCTGTTACATGATTTTTGCATGCGTTTTATGTATTACACTCTTTAAAGAAAATACAGGACAGAAAAGGCAGTGGTGCATTGCAATCGTTTGTCCCCCCCCCTCTCTCCACCTCTCCATATTCGCAGATGGAGGCTGGTTTTGTCTTCTCATCCACAACAACTTCTACGCTGTTAGCGTTTTCGACTAAATCCACGGTGCTTCTGAAACAGGAGAGAGTGTCTGAGGATAATAAATCCCATGTTTTAGCTTGCCTCCCCCTAAAATGTTGTAAGCGGCTCGACATGGCCGAGGAAGCTTTTCCTTGACGTCAGTCATGAGGCCGATCATTATATGGAGACTTTGCCACCTCTACTCGATTGGAAGCATCTCGTAATACACCTACAATTGGATTTAATTAAACATTACTCTAAAAATCCACATAAAAATGACTGCATTTCAAATAAAAAAAAAGGCATATTATTAATTATTTATAAACTCGCTGCATTCCGTTATCGAAAACACGCGCAGTAAACATCGATTTGTAGAGCACAGTTGTTAGTGTATTTTAAGTTAGAAAAGAATAAGCAAATTGAAATATTTTTTTTAATTACAGATACGACAAAATAGTTACAGTATGGGCTAGGCAAAACTGAAAAATTAACCTTGACTTGTCATAGAAAAATGGCATTATTTTTTGTGTGCATATACATGAACACCTAAATGAAAACAATAAATATAGATTGAAACATTGTCATGTCAGTGTACTGAGGCCTGTTACACATCTGTATAAATAAATATTAATGTGTATATATATATATATATATATATATATATATATATATGATGAAAATAATGGAAATAGTATTCCGAGAAAATAGAGAAATAAAGAGGAACAAACCGTATTATGTGTTCATCAACGTTTCGTCTTTTTATTTCTCTCTCTCTCTCTCTCTCTCTCTCTCTCTCTCTCTATATATATATATATATATATATATATATATATATATATATATATATACCCGTTTACATACATTTTTCACGATAAAGCTAGAACCCAGAATTAGATAGAATCGAGCAATTGCATCGATATCGGACAACGCCAGACCCAGAGGGGTCTTCGATGTACTGCATTGGGTCTGGCGTTGTCCATTGTCGATGAAATTGCATTAATCAAAATATCATATTTATACGTATTTTATGATCGGGCAATGCCGGGCGGCCTGCTTGTATAGAAGTACCTGTCGTTGACTCGGTTCAAAAAGAGCCTTCAAAAAATGGATTTTGATTTATGATAGTATAAAAGATTATGATAGGGAGCAGCGCGTCCAAAGATATAGTTTCAAATTTTGAGGTATCAAAACCAAAGCAAAATATGATAAAAAGAAAAGTAAAATTTTCCGGAAATATATATTTTTGATACCAACTTTGTTTCCCTTCGCAGCTAAGAATGTCTAAACATGCTCATGATTGTGTAGCAACATATTACTGCTTATGTAAAAACAAATAGAAAGGATATCTTGCTCTACATCGGTATTGAGCACTCTTGCATTAACCTCGGTAAACTTCATTAGTTACTTTACCTCTGTAAAAATATAACACCAGATTATATATATATATATATATATATATATATATATATATATATATATATATATATATATATATATATATATATATATATGTGTGTGTGTGTGTGTAATTAATCAATGGAAAATCATAAGCTCATAAGTGTGTGAAAACATAAAACGAGGGCCATTCCAAAAGTATTGCCGCCTACATTTTTACTATGCCTAAACGAATCAGAGGAGATTGCATATTGCATTGTTTTGATGACTCGACTTTTGCATTCATGGGCTGAAAGTTTCATCTCTCTGTTGCAGGTATTGACTGTGTGAGACTCTAAGAAATCAACATCTGTCATAGGCGTGCGTCAGCAGCAGAGATGTGTCATTGAATTCCTCCATGTAGAAAATATTAAACCAATCAGCATTCAACGGCGCCTGTTAAACGTCTACAAAGCCAATGCAGTTGATATCAGCACAGTTAGGAGATGGGTTCGTCAATTTCAGAGTGGCGACAGAGACGCGAGTGATAAAGGGCGCTCCGGATTTTTACGACAGAAATATTAAAGCTCGTTCATCGCTAGCAAAAGTGCATTGAGAATGATATTTACTATTTAAAAAAACAAAAAAAAAACTCTGGAACAAAGAAAGTTGTTCGTTTTAATGGTACCAGCCCCTGATTCGTAGAGCTTCAACGTTTTAATTTTTTAGTTAAAATAGCAAGCCTTACTTCGGAATGACATTCGTATTAAATAAAAAATAAAAATAAATTAACAAGAAACGCGTGAATTCTAAGTTTCCCAAATTAATTTATTACATGATTTTTATTTAAGAAGCAAAGCAAATTTCTCATTCCTCTATTGCGTTAAGATATTCTTGTAGGAAATTCTCTGGAACCACTCCTTTATTCAAGCTTTCAATGATGTCTGAACCGAGTTGTTGAAAACAGCGAACCAGCAGTTTGTAAAATCGTTCAATAAACTGAACACTCAAATGTTAGTCACACCTTTTTTTTATTCCTTTTCAGTTTTTATCTATTATTTTTTTCACTCATCTGTGCACTTATGATTTTCAGTTGACTGATGACACCTATATCTAATGAATATATATATATATATATATATATATATATATATATATATATATGTTGCATAGCCTCACCGTCTGCCTACTGGGACTCCATCATTCCTACCGCTGACTATAACTGCAGCATCTGCCAACGTAGCTGCAAATCTAAAATGTGACTATTTAGCCACAGCAGACGCTGTAGTAAACCAAACTAGGTGCAGAATGCTATTGTCTCAAGAGACAGAAAGTTGCCAATAATAATATAAATATATATACCAGTGATGGGAGCATTCAAGATTTTTCCCGGTTCCGATACAATTACCGACTCCGTAAAAATTCCAGATTCCGATACAATTACCAATTCCAATTCCGATTCTTTATAAATATCTAAATATTTCATTATAAAAGTGTTCTTTGTCCCGATTACCGTAAAAACACATCTTAAACGTGCTTATATTTTCTCAAACTTAAAAACACACTTGTGAGGGGTGATCTAGACATTTTAGTCTTACTGAGAGTTTAAATGAATAAATATTTATTATTTTATTATTACTACAAGCAGTGGAAGATGTTATTTTTAACCAAAATCAAATAAAAAAGATAATTTAAGGAATCGGTTTTGGCATTGGAAAATATCCGACAAACGTGCATTTACTTAACCATAGGAAATATCCGACAAACACCTTGCTCTATAAATATCTAGAATATGAATCATTCTCTTTAAAAGACGGCTAACTTCAATTCTATACAAAAAATAAAACTTTGTTGAGGTGTTTTCAAATTATAGGGTGCTTCACTTGAAAGTAGACAACTCTCAGGCACGATGTCTTGTGTTTGCTAGACTTTGGAATTCTCTTCCGGGTTCCTGCTTCCCCAACTGTACTGACATACAAAAGTTCAAGCGTAATGTAAACAGACATCTTGCTGCTAAACTCCCTACATAGTACCCCTGAAACTAAGGTTCCTGATAGTAGCCCCCTACATCAAAGTGGCAATGTGCCTTGTTTGGTTGGAAAATGTAATTTAAAAAAAAACTGGTAAAACCAAACAGGAAAATCATGTAAAAAAATAAATTCATTGGACTTAAGGAGTCGGATAAAAAATTCCGATTTCGACTCTGACTCCGTGTACTCTTAGAAATCCGACTCCGACTGCAGCTAAAACATCCGACTCCTTCCAACTCCGACTCTGACTCCGCAACCCTGCGGAGTATATTGTTTTCTGAGTTTTGAAGCTGTTGCTTAATTCAATTTGTATGCATATAATCTAACACAAGTACCCAGTAACAGATCTACTTCATAGCCATATTTTTACTTACATTCTTCCAGTCGACGACTATTTGCACTATGTTTAAGTGGACCACCATGAATTTAAATTTTGGGGCGCATATGAGCATTTTGTTTTAAATACACTCATACTTATTTATTCACTTTAAAACCTCATTTCTGTGAGTTGTGACATGGAATGCTTTTTCCTCATATAAACTGTTGGTCAATGTTCACTGTTAAGCCAACTTAAGACACCTCAACGATTTTTTTAAAAATGACGACTTTTGGGGTTTTCAGGTCTGCTGAAAACAAATATCGCAGGAAAATTTAGCGTAGGCAAATAGTTTTCGAGATATAAGCATCTGTATTTTGTTACGTAATTTTTAGTAGTTTTATTTGGCTGCCATCTTTGTTTCAATGAAATGGTATATTGAGTATGCGCGCGCACGCTGTAGTGAGCAGACGATCTGTGTAGTTAATGCAACACAATTCCGAAAGCCGTTCTTAACATGGGGAGGTGGGGGTGTTTATTCCGAAAGAAATGACGTTGAATAAACGTTTGCATCTCGTAGACTTTACACACATCGAAACAACAAACATGGCGGCCAATTCAAGCTACTAGAAATTACCATGCATAATACAGGTATTTATATCTCAAAAACTATTTGTCTGGGCTGATTTTCCCTGCGATATTCATATTCAGCATACACGAAACCTTTAAAAGTTGTCGGTTTATCGAAAAATTCTAAGGTGTCTTCAGTTGGCGTAACGGTGAACATTGACCAACTGTTAATATAAAATCGAGTTACTTAAAACTGAAAATGAGTTCATATTTATCCGAGTAGAATTTTGGCTACCGAGAGAAGAAGGCCAGTGAACTGAAGAATCATGTGATGCATGACGTAGCACTATCTAAACGGAAAAGAAATTTTTAGCATCATATTATTTCTGTCTCCATGTGGCTCAAAATGGACAATTTTACACCGAGCATTAAGTATGTTTAATATTTTGAAACTGTTTTTATTTTTCGAAAGAGAGTGGTAACGTAATTTATTATTATTTTTTTAATGTAGTTAATTAAAACTTGAAGTATTTTCATGACTTTAATTAATAATATTGTCAACCCGCTTCGGAGAATGTGTTATTAGCTTAATATATACGGTCTCGAGCCACTGGAAACTGCCTAAAATGGAGATAAATTAATAGCCAATTTATTGGGTCCGAGACGGAAGGTTAATTGAATGTGTGCACGCATGAATTCTCCCAGTTATAAATAGCTCCAGATACTACTCTTAAAGGTTAATATTCCAGCGGACAGCTCTAATGGTCGAATTGAACACTTTCGTCAATAATTCTCTTATTTATATTCGCTTTGTCCTACTGTACTCTGTTAAGAAATATATTTGCTTCCTCAATTCATCTCTTATGTTATTATTTCTTGTCAATACCACAACTTGGCGAAAATGACTCTTAAGTACCCCACCCCATCGAGAATCTCAAAAGCTCTATGTGGAATTGTCAATATAAGTCTAACATCATAACTTCATAATTTATCATACTTGTTTCTACCTGCCGATCCAGGAAAGGAATCCGAACGAAAATAAAGTGCAACTAACTTAAACTGAACTTAACGCAAACTGCTAAATTACAAGAATTCATGTTTTGCACGAACATTATTTTGAAAATAACTGTTCCTACAAAAAAAAATCACTCCTTATTGCTTTAGTAAGAAATTAAAGTTATTTTTATTCATCGCCATTAAATTTTATTCCAATTTAATTATTAAAAAGACATGAACATAAACGATTTTAAATCCACTCTGCTTGATTTTCTTAAGTTTTCAATCAATAAATCAACTCCAGCTATATATGTTAAGAACGGTTTGAATTTTAAAAGCAAGTTGATGTAAAACTTTCATTACAAAAGCAAACGGCAATCAGACAATAAAACCTCGAAGTAGTTCTACGATATTTATTTAGTTTAACCTATTTTTTTTAAAAATGAAAATATTGAAAAAAAAATTTATTGTACGTACCAGTGATGGCATTCAGTTCTCATAAAAAAATTCACTTAATTTGATCAGGTAATTTTTTTTTTTTCAGCGAAAAAACAATATGTTATGACAGCGAGCAGAGGCAGCCATGTTTGGATTTTTAAACCACTGGGAAGGGAGGGGAGCGGACTACGGGTAGATAACTCAGTTTTTCACATGCGAGCGTTATCGGTTAATGAAAAAGTGACACGTTACAAGACACCCCATGTTAAAAAATAGTTTTTAAATAAATAAGTCGGAACATTACGTCAACATCGCTGTCATAACAAATTGTTTTTTCGATGTAAATAAAACTAGTTGATCAAATTAAGTGAAATTATTTTCTGAGAATTTAATCCCATAACGGATACGTTAATATATATATATATATAAAATATATTTTAGTCATCGACATACAGACCTGTTTCGTTGTTTCACAACTCATCAGTGCCGCTAGACTAACACCTCTCCCAAGCCGAGGATCGAACCTAGAACCGTCGTGATGACAGTCGGCAGTCCTACCCCTTGACTACGGAATCGGTGGCCGAAATTAACCTGTCCGAACGATTATTTAAATAAACATCCGTCCGCTACTCGTAGAGGGCTCAAACGTTTGTTTGTAAACAAATCGCGAGCTTCGCATTATTTCAGCTAAATTAAGTAGCGAGTAAGATAATTTACGAGAGTGCTCTACCAAAGAGGGGAGCTTTATAAAATATATTTTAGTCATCGACATACAGACCTGTTTCGTTGTTTCACAACTCATCAGTGCCGCTAGACTAACACCTCTCCCAAGCCGAGGATCGAACCTAGAACCGTCGTGATGACAGTCGGCAGTCCTACCCCTTGACTACGGAATCGGTGGCCGAAATTAACCTGTCCGAACGATTATTTAAATAAACATCCGTCCGCTACTCGTAGAGGGCTCAAACGTTTGTTTGTAAACAAATCGCGAGCTTCGCATTATTTCAGCTAAATTAAGTAGCGAGTAAGATAATTTACGAGAGTGCTCTACCAAAGAGGGGAGCTTTATAAAATATATTTTAGTCATCGACATACAGACCTGTTTCGTTGTTTCACAACTCATCAGTGCCGCTAGACTAACACCTCTCCCAAGCCGAGGATCGAACCTAGAACCGTCGTGATGACAGTCGGCAGTATATATATATATGGGTTTGAATCTATAAACTAGTGTTAATCGTGACATATATATATATATATATATATATATATATATATATATATACTGTTTTAATGTCTTGATTAAATTAAACAAGTACCAATTCTATTTCTACATCAACATGAACAAAGCAACATGTTTGAACTGATAAAATTAATGAAAAGTTCGACCTGGTAGGCAATATACAATTTTACTTTTCCTCCGGACCGAAATATAATCTTTGCTTCTTATTGTTGAAAGTACGAGGATATATATATATATATATAATATGTATGTTACTAACTGCATGAATTGATCAAACACTATGAAGGTTCGTCTGTTATTTAAAAACTAGATACCCCCGGGGACACCAGATTTTCAACTCTTTGGACCGTGACCTAATTAAGCAATGCTCAGCCAAAAACACAATAAGCGATTAGCAAAATTATTTCATAACGTAATATTAGAAGGCCGAAATATCAGTCATGTCGTCTTTGTAGGTATGTTGCTAGGGCTGATAGATCGGCCGTGCAGGATTGGAAGGGTTAAACTATACTTGACCTCGTAATACAAGCGAAGTGATATTTACTGAATTTGTAAAACATTTTAAAGAACATTGTAGTCCTGAATTTTCACTCATTCATATGAGATAGAAATGCATTAATTTAACCAGAAAGGATAGCGGGGATTGCACTACATTCGTGTCGGTTATGAACAAGGATTGCGATGATTTCAAACTGTCAGAGTCAGTGTGAATAATTTGAAGTATCGTGTAGCGCTGTTTAGGGGCACTGAAATTAAACATAGAGTTCTAAATAACGTGGCAAATGAACCAAACCATACTCTCTAGCAAATGGCACGATGATTGTCAGAAATTCCTAAACGTACGCCAAGATTTGTAAAAAGTCGGGGAATCTGGTGAAGTACACAGGATTAATGTGCGCAAAAAAAAACAAAAAAAAAACACACACACAAAAACACACACACACACACACAACAAAAAAACAAAAAAAACACACACACACACACACACAACAAAAAAACAAAAAAAAATACACAATCTAATAAAACAAGTTGAAAATTAAACAAGGCAACATTTTTCTTTTCTGTCGTTACTGTTCCCCCCCCCAAACAAGGCACAGTGCCATTAAGTTGTAAGAGGCTACTATTTGGGATCAGGTTTGCAGGGATACTATGTAGAGAGTTCGGCAGCAAGATTTCTGTTCACATTACATTTAAACTTCTGCATGTTATTACAGTCAGGGAACCTTGTGTCTAGCAGTTCGAGGGAAGAAGCTATTTAAGTAGCAGGCTTTAAAGCATTTATGGATCTCTACAGTGTAGAGGTGGAATTTTGCTGCTGGTCATATTTGTCGGGGTATTTACGTTGAGGGATTACTAGTGCTTTGAATTCGTCCGAGCACTTACCATTAAAGTATTTGTAAAACAGGCATAAGGATGCTACATTTCGGTGATGGAACAGTGCGGGATCTATTAGGTTGACGACTCTTTTTTGCACTCTATCTAGGAGCAAGAGAATAGTGGCAGATGCACCAGTCCAGATGTGACAACTTGCCTCTGACCGGTTTTCCTTTTAAGGATCACTACACTCTCATAAGGATTGCTTTACTTTTAGCGTGTTGGGCACAAAAGCTTACACTGTCGAACAAGAAAAAAAGTAAATAACTGCTTTTAAAAAATACGGATGAACAAGACAGGTTAAAAATTAACAAATACTGGCAAGTAAAAATCTTTGATAATAATATTAAATTGCAGTTAGATTCTGGGTCAGATTTAACAATAAAAGACTTATACACTTAGAAAAACTTACTAATGCATAAGAGGATGGCCAGGTTCATGACAGATGAGAAAATTAAATTTTAAGAAGTTATCAAAAATGTAAACTTTGCAAAGAAGGACTGCAAACAAATAGAAAAGAGCGTTAGTATTATAGCATACAGAGAATTTATTGGGTACTAACTGGATGAAAGAATTTCAATTGTGGAACATTGCAATTCATTTTACTAACACTCAATAATTATACCAGAAGCATAAAGGAAAAAAGAAAACAACGTAAAGATTTAAAATAAATTTTTTTCACAAGTGTTTTACAAATGTTGTTGGTTTGTGTAATAAAATGATCTCAGCATTCGAGTTCAAAGAGAACATCCAGATAGTGTTTAAAATAAAATAGAAATGTACACAGCCTTTTTTTACCACAGATGTCTAAAAAGAAAATCAAAACTCGACTGACTAAAAAGAAGCAGAATCGAAAATTAAGTGCATGACATAACGACTGTCGAAAATCTGGAATATTTGTGCCTTATTTTCGATCCATGAAACGGTTCTTTTATTATTTTAACTTTCTTTTCCATTCCTAGTAGTAATGATAAAAAAGATTATTGTTTGTAAAACTAAAATCTGTAAATCACAATTACGACATTAGGTAAAAATTGAACCGGAAGAATTGGTGCAGTAATTTTCAGTCAATTAGATGAAAACTTGGACGAAAAATAGATATAAAGATCTATTCGTATAAGGTACGGCCCCACCACTCGATGTATTTTATCTTTGATAAAATTACATGGGATTTTACAATAATCCGAAAATTAAAAAAAAAAAACAATACAGAACTCTATAGCTAGATATTTAAGATTTTAAAGAATCGGAATACAAGTTGAACATGTTCGACTTACAAGTCATTTTTCATTGCGTTTGAAAACAATTCGGTCAGTTTTTATGATAAACCAATGCATCTTGCATTTTTATCCATGTTAGTATGACGTACAGTAGACATAATCTTACATAAAACTATAAAAAAAAACATGTTGCAATATTTGTGGTTGGGGTACTTTCGCGTTATATTGACTAGCATACTGATATTTTTATTGGAGGAATCATTTTATTGAACTACGTTTTTCCTTGCTAATATCACTAAGGTGACACAGAAAATATTAAGATACCAAAGTGAGCATTAAACCTTAAAAATATTGTCGAACCCTTCTTTAAATAATACAAATACTTCACTTAGGAAATATCCAGGAACATAAGATTGTTTTGGGCGAATTCTATCTGAAAAAATCGTTTTCGCTTGACTGACGAGAGAATGTGCTTAACGCTTCCGCCATTATATCTAAGGATTGTTTGTATTACGTGGTTTCTATTTTTATTTCTTTTTCTAACTTCTTTGATACTAAAAATACAGTCCTATATTTTCTGTGATCGACCATCCGCAATAATCGTGAACGTTGACACACTTTAAACTTTCCATTAAAAACGGTTGGGTTGGAGCCGATAGGTTAATAACAAAAAGTCACGAACAAGAAGTTTCTCTGACGTCAACGGAATTAAAAATGGTTAAGCCATACATTAGATACAGTAAATAAATTCGCACGATAAAATCCGCCCATAAAAAATATTTCCACGGTCGTTGTAACCTGTTGAAGGAAGTTGATTTCTCGGATGCGTCTACCTAGGGCGTTCAATTGATCACGTTCATATATTAACAGTACTAGCTGACCTTTGTCTGTTATTATGATTCTGAATTTTTTGAATGAGGATTGATTATTGGTATTATTTGGATTTTTTGGACTACTTTTTTTATCTTGATTGTTATTTTCACAATGGTTCGGTTGATTTAATCTCCGATCTTCTTCAGGTGTATTTTGTCGCACTCAGAAATATTTCTGTCATACTATAGAATCTTTCTGCCGAACTCTAACAAGAATCCCTCGCGTAATGGATAAAGTACTTGGTAAAATTCAGTTATAAAATATACTCTTCTGGAGGATGATGACTCAATCCTTAGTGTGGGCGACACTCAAAATACATTTGCGAATTACTTAGGTCTTCTACACAGTCATGATTGACAAAACGAGAGCATGCTATCCACATTGGTTAAATTAAGGTTTCAGTTTGAAATTCCACGCAGATTCTTGAGTTTGACAGAAAGATTCCCGAGTTCGACAAGATACAACTAAAAAAGGTCGGAGGTTACATCGACCGAAACATTGAACAAATAAAACTCAAATTGAGAACAGTATTTTGAAAAATTCCAAATGATACTTTGTCCGTTAAGTGAGTATTGACATCAGATAAATAGCTTGATAGATTAAAAGAAACAGTTTACAGTTATGCAAATTGAACAGTACAAATGCTTTACGCAAATGTAACAGCCCATACTTCAAACTCCTAGGTTTAGCATTAGCAGGCAACGTTGGAAGAATTATATTGAGGAGATTGTCAAGGTTAACTTTTTTTTAATGTGGAATCCCTCTACCGTGCTAGAAAATTACTCACGACTGAGATTATCCTATATCTCGAGCCGAGATCAAAGTGTAGTATCTGTTCTGCAGATGCTGCACATAAGTTAATTAGTCTTTGGTCAATGTCGGGGAAACCTTTCATACTGAGACAATTGCTATTTTTTGGATACTGCCAGAGTCCTCCTTTTTACCCTACTTTTAGGGGAGCTGGTTTTCCCCCACATTAAAAACGGCCCTGTGCCTAATTTGCTTTCGTGGCGAAGCAAATAAATACAATATCTTTTTCAAAGCCACAATTCGCCCATGCATGAATACTGTTGCTAGATCTGACCTGGTGCATCTACCAATTGTCTCTCACGCTTAGACATGGTCTAAAAAAGAGTCTAACATCTAATAGGTTCCTTATTATCGTCCAACCACTAATTTCTCTCCAATCGCAACAATATTACATTCATGTGCCTGTTTTACAAGTGTTTTAATAGAATGTGCTTTGATGAACTAACACTTGTACCACGAATCTATACACATATTCCCAACAAGAAGTAAAATCCCACCCTTTTACAGTTGAGATCCTTTGATACTGGGAAGCCTTCCGCGCTAATAGTTTCCTCTTTCGGGCTGCTAGACTTTGTCATTCTTCCCTGTTTTCTGCTTCCCTTTCTGTACTAAACTCCTAAAGTTTAAATGTAATGTGAACAAGCATCTCGCTGCTCAACCCCCCACATTCCCCTTTTTATAATACTAAAGTTTTTCTAACATTTTTTGGCCGTGCCTATGCTTCCTTTAAATGTTAAAACTTACTACGAACATAATTTGTCCATGTTATTCACTGTGATGATTTATTGATAATGATCTGTTCAATAGTTTAGGAGAGTATTTTGTACATAGAAATATATACAGGGTGACCCCCTCCAAAAAAAAAAACAGAGGACATTCAATTGTTTTTCTGAGCATTATACAGTCAACGGAGAAAAATAAGCCAAAGACCCTAATGTTTTGATGTGATGTTTTAAATATAATAAATTATTTATGACCTAAGTTTCATTTCATTCGGACAAAACACTAAGAAACGGGGCCTAATTAGAGTTGGGGCCCGTTTTGGGGGGGGGTCATCCTATATATATATATATATATATATATATATATATATATATATATATATATATATATATATATTTCTTTTCAAAGGAAATAAGGTAAAAAAAAAAAAACGATAAAAGTGCTCGATATGTTAATAGAGCGGTATATAATTTTTTAATTTTTTATTGAGCCCATAATAAATTTACATTACTGTTTCCATTGGATTTTCACTCCAGGAGATGAGGTAGAGTACCAATTTCATCGGAATTTATAGGTGGACTCCACCTATAAATTCCGATGAAATTGGTACTCCTGGGGTGAAAATCCAATGGAAACAGTAATGTAAATTTATTATGGGCTCAATAAAAAATTAAAAAATTACATATATATATATATATATAAATTTGAGGGAATTAGACCTGGAGTCTAAAGAGCAGAGTTTATTTTAATGTACAAGTAAATGTATTAATACTATTACAGAAAACAATGCTGATTGTACTGTAGATATATAATAAGCTCGAAAGGTATAGATATCCTAGAACTATTTTAATATTGAGTAAAGCAATTCATAATTTTCAATTAAAAATAATTTTCAAAAGTAAAACAAACACAATCCAATAGATTGTACGATCGTTTCAGAAACGATGTTCATTATTATTTTTGTCAAATAATTATCAATATTCATTGTCAATATTCATTGTCAATATTCATTATCAATATTCATTGTCAATATTTATTGTCAATTTAAATAAAATGAACATCGTTTCTGAAATGATCGTACAATCTAATGGATTTTGTTTGTTTTACTTTTGAAACTGATTTCTAATTCAAAATTATGAATCGTTTTACTCAATATATGACACTATTGGTGTCATGAATGCATGCAGCGAGGTGCATATTGCGGTGAGAGAGGGTGTTTGACCGGGCGGGATGGGGTGAAGGAGTGCAGAGAAATGCAAAACCTTAGCAAAGAAAATAGGACCAACCACCGATATGTCATTATGGGCTTGTTAAAGGCAAAGCAGATGGTATATTATCTCAGAAGTGGATACAGATTTGGAATTATCTACATGTCAAAAGAGATGCTCTTATTAGAAGTGACCTTAGATGATAACGGACCACACACACAGTGTTGGACAAAGACAACCCCCTGGAGACGGTCAATAGATATCAGTGTGAACAACCCCCCCCTCCCAGGAAAGGGAGAGAGAGAGAGAGGTGTTAAGTGGACAAGACGAAGGGTAAGCCCTGAGAGGAAGAAAGAAAGGGTGTTTTTAACCACTCTCTGAAGGAGAGGTGGGGAAAAGGGGTTAGATTTAGAAAAAGGAATTCGGAGTAGAGTCGTAGCCAGCAAACTGAACGGCTGGGCTGGTCAAGCGCTCCCGATTTGGGAGCCCTCAGGGCCTGATGTTCTGATGTTAACTAGCCTTTGTTAATGGGAAATCTGTGACTTTACTAGCCTGGTCTTACATTGTTTCACTGCTATAGTCAGTCACCTCAATTTAGACAGTAGCTGTTATGAAGTAATGAAATTCATAAATAATTTGTTATTGTTATAAACCGGAGTTCTGTTTGTTTGTGGTGAGGACTCTTCATTTTGCAGCAAGCCGCAAGGACCAGCTGAGTGATTGATGTACCCGGAGACTACACAGGATAGAAGACAATTCGGTCGAGAAGCAAAGCGCCCCACCATGAAAACACAGCAGGTGAAGACAATCAACAGGCCAACTTGTGACGGGAAAATGTACGATCGAAAGAACACCTGTCATATCGGGTGGAGTCCGACGAGGTTAAGGACATCCGGTGTGGTTGGTACAATATCGGTCCCCCGTTATATATATATATATGTGTGTGTGTGTGTGTGTGTGTGTGTGTGTGTGTGTGTGTGTGTGTGTGTGTGTGAAGTAAATCAAATTATAATATCATTATTTACATACGCTGCAAGAATTCAGTATAAACAAAATACTTGTGTACGATTTTTTTCTGAGACGATAATTATTTTATTGCTATTTAAGATCATCAAGCTATGGGCAAAATTGTATCTCATGTTCAATAAATTATATACAATGAATCATTAGCAATAGATGGCGGCTTGGCATAAGATAACCATGAAAACATTTCTATGTTCTAAATACGAGGAAGCATTCCTGTTTTCTTCTAGATAATCTTCTAGTATTTGAAGAATAGCAGGGACGTGCAGAAGGGGTGCTAGGTATGCCCAACTAACTGCGCTGTTTACTCCTGAAAAAAAAAATGTTCTCTGCATGTCACTGAAGAATCGTACCATTTCCATTCTTGCTGTTTGTGGATTTTCTAAAACAATGCAAATAAAAATACTAAAAATACTAATAATATAATTCTATCTGTCGAGTAAGTTTTCTTTTTATTATATTATCTATATCATACTTATTTTTACCCATTCGTAATTGATCAGCTCGTTTTTGTCTTATTTTAACGTCGAAGGGAAAACACCGTTGTTCAATGCATACATATAACCTTAATTGAACGGAATTGAGTCCACTAATATTATTTTTACACATTTGATGTTCAGGTAGGTAAAGTTACATTTCTTGAACTACAAATATTTAGCTGTTTTTTAAAGTAAGGAAATTCTTAAAGCATACTTAACACGCAGCGAATGTAATATATTTTCTGTGGAATGGTTTAACAGTTAGGGAATGCTCTTAGAGTACCGCATTTGAGATACTTTCGGTTCGTTAACTTTAATGCTTACTATTTTTCTGCGACAATTTTAAGTACGTTTAAAAAAAGGTAATGCTGGCTTAATTCTATTATTTATTCGCATTAAAGTGGCTTAGTTTCCACGAATTCGACCATTTGGTATGATGTTTAAAGTATTCGCCAATGATCCGGAAGACCCGGGTTCAATCTAAGTTGGTGCGCATAACAGTGAATGAAATGTGCATTACTATAAACTGCTTTTATTTTCGCCTGAACACCAGCTTTTTTGCCTTTTATGATATTTGCACCATCAAATGTCTGAGCTATCAGTTTTGGGCGATTCCCTTGAAGGATTATATCTAATTGTTGTAGAATACATTTTGATATCCATTTCTAACTAAAATGTATTTTAAAAATAAAATTTTCTTCGCTTTTCTATAGAAAAAAAATGTAAACATTTTTTATTCTGTAAAGTTTAAATAGATTTCAAACTACTTAAAATCACAAACAAAATAAACCATATAGGTAGAAAAATAACATTAGTTGCGTTGGTAGCTTTACGGCTAAAAGCCCGAATACTTTTAATTAAAAAAAAAGTTTGGTATATTGTATATTTTTGTCTGCTTAAATCGCATTTAAAAGCTGAGAATTTTTTTTAAGGTTGAGATTATATTTACAAGAACACGTTACACTTTTAATAATAATGATAAAAACAAAACATTTGTAAACAAGCCTCTTAAAAAAAAAATAAAAATAATAATAATAATAATATAAGCGAAAACACGCAATCAACGCATTTCGCGAGCATGTGGAACTGCGAAAACGACAGCTCTAAATTGGCTTTTATCGGCCGTCTACAGCGGGCATGCGCACAAGCGAACTTCACTAAGAATGTGTAACTGTGAATTTCGCAGCTCCAAGCAAAGTTTTACTTTTATGCTTATATGAATATGGGAACAGTTATCGATATTAAGCTTCATGATTATACATACATACATACATACATACACACACACACACACACACACATATATATATATATATATATATATATATATATATATATATATATATAATTACTAATATGATATATTATTACATAGAAAGAAAAAATAAGCGTATTCTTTTTAACGTGTATCGATAATATTGAGTAGAAATGACTTGGGGGTGCTGCAGTTCCACAGCTCCAGGCACGAGCCGCCACTGATGTAGCTAGAACTGATTCAAAGGGCGATAACCTATCTCGGACGATTATTACCTAGAGGACAAAGAAAAAGGGGACACTAAAGAAAGTAAAAGACAGCGACCAAACCGAACAGAAGTCTACCGGCTAAAAAATAGTTTGTCTTATCAGTAGGGGCTGCCAACATTTACCACAGAATTACCCCACCCTATATGTAAAACGATGTAACTTTATTATAAATTAATATTATCAGTATAACTTTTGTACCGTTTAAAAGAAGAAGGGCAAAATACGCCAGTAATAATTTTTTAAAAAATTGTTTTCATCGAACGAAAATAATGAAATTGCGAGACGAAAATCGTGTTTACATAATTGGCGCTTTAAAATAACGTTCCCATGTAGTAGACATTCCGAATGTGAAAACATACCTGTATTTAATAAATCTAGCAAAAATCAACTAATGGTCAGATTTTTGTGAAATTTTCGATACTTATCCATTTTAGAATGAAATTACATATAAAATGCAGTATTCGTAAAATATACAAGGGGAAATATCTTTTTAGTGCGTATTCCACCTCCATACTATTTTTTTCGAAATTCGAACAATATATATTTAAATCTATCGAAATGTCTATTTATTATGAAACATAAAAGTTCAAATAAGTAAAAAATATTTATTTTTTTTTAATTTAAATACATATATTGAACAAAAATTTACCTTGAAGTTGCAATTAAAAAATTGATATAAACTTAATATTATTATATATATTTTTTTTAAATAGCGTTTTTTCGAATTAATATATATTATGATCAGTTGAATTGCCAAGAAAAAGAAACTTCATAAACATTAATTATTTTTTAAAAGATTAAAACGATTAAAATTCCATTATTTCAAAATGTTCCGTTACAACATAGATTTTTAATTAATTGTGTTTTAAATTTTTTTTAAATATTAAGTTTTAATATAAACATGACTTTTGTCAGTTATTTTATCGCCAGATTAAAACCAATTTGAAAATATTATTGCACAAATATTAAGCATTTTGTAGGCCCCTCCCTCATATTTTGTTGTCTCTTTTTACCGAACAAAATATGGAACCCCGTAGGTAACCAAATGAACATTCAGTAAAACCGTATTTCATATTTAATATACAAATGTTTATAATATTATTAATCGGTGAACTGTGTAAATCTTAAAACCTAACAAAATTATAACAAAGATTAATTATTAATTGCAGTTTGAAGAAGATAAACAAAGATTAAAAAAAAAACATAAAGTCGCTTCTGCTTTTCCATAGTTCGTATAGTTAACATAAAGCTGGCGTCAGGAAAGAAGCGGTCCATTTTTCACAATCTTTTGGCAGTCCTTACTTATCAGCTTATATTTATATTTAACAGCAAAACATCCTGACATGCAAAGATCAGAAAAACAAATATCACAGAGAGTAGTAGTTAGAAAAAAAATAAAGAAAAACAGAATAAAGGAGATCACATATTATAGACAACTACAAGATAAGATTTTACACGGTAACGAAAATAATACTTTTGAAAAGGCTTTGGTGTGAAGACACGATGTTTTCAGGCCATGCCTTACCACGCCTAGTGCTATTAATGAATAGACATTATTTTCTTATAAGATAAAGGAAAATCCGAAGTTAAAAAAGTATATATATATATATATATCATATCTGTGCATTTATCTATTTCTCTCTGTTTGGCTATTCAATTAGATCAACAAAGAGCTTTTCTCAGGTAAAAATTTATGGAGAATCTGATGTTTGTCTAAATTTATATTAGTGTTTTCTTACAATTATATCGTGAGGACAGCGTTCACACCAGACACCTATAAGCAACATGAAAATTCTAGTAAATAAGAAAATAGGTATATAAATGTTTAGAATAAAACATAGGTTTATATATATATATATATATATATATATATATATATATATATATATATATATATATACTACACTACCCGTGACCCATTGGGTCAGTATGTTATATTAGCTATGGAATTTATGTACGAGCGTGACACTTGTGACGTAAAGAAAATAGATTTTTGTGACATAATAGAAACATTTCTATAAAAGTATATCAAAATGTAAAAAAAATATAGATAGATTTCTATGAGTCGTTCTGTTTATAATTGTTTATTTTTGAAGAAAAAAACTTACAATCATTGAATTATAAGTGGTTTGCCATACTTATAGGTAAATGTGCACTGAACAGATACCATAATTCTTAAAGTTAAATTCAATTTTTGATATATCTTTTAATTTAAAGGCGAAAAATAAATAGTTCGGACTCTGAAAACGTACACAGTAAAACAATACGTTTTATTGTCGCGTTAATTATTTATTTGTAACGCAATTTAAAAAACAACATATTTTTGGGATTATTTATTTATATTGATAGTGCAGAAGGAAATGTATGAATGTTTTTAAGAAAGTTGTATTAAAATATGGAGAATATTTAAAAAAAAAAAAAAAGGTGATTGGTAAATCGCCGTTGTAAAATGCTCTTATGGTTGACAACGGGTTAAAATAGATTTATTTGTAAGAAAATTGCGTTAAAATAACTTAAACATAATACGGAAATAAACGATGTAAAAAATAGCAGAAACTATTAACAATTATTTATTTGGATAATTTAAACGCGAAAAAAAATTGGGGCGCTGAAAACGTACACAGTAAATCTATACGTTTTATTGTCGCGTTGATTATTTAGTATAATATACATCGTATATATGAAACAGGTCGATGATTAAACGTATCGTTTGTAATCACGTTTTGCGTTTGCTTCCCATATCTTGAAGTTTGTTATTTAATAAATTTAAGATATTCGCTTTTCTAAGGACGTCCGTTTATTTGAACGTGTTTATTTGTTTACGCTTTTATGTGTATATGTTTATGTACGCATGTGCAACCGGAAGCCGTAAACCGGATGTTGGGTTACAACACCCGTTACAAGATCATTTGAGTTTTATAATTATATAGATTGGGTATCCCAAAAGTTGTACAATGTAAACTAATCTCAATGGAATGGACACTCTTATCACCAAATCTGTCCCTTGAACTTTGTTTCTTTGAGAATATTGCAAATCTGGTGTGTACTAGAATCTTCCACGTTTTAAGGTAATGAACAAGAAAATAGATAGTATTTGTATTTTTTATAAAAAAATTATATATATATATATATATATATATATATATATATATATGCTGCGACGTTGTTTGGCTGTGGAATTTATTATATACAATCTCTCACACTCTGAATATATATATATATATATATATATATATATATATATATATATATATATATATTTATATGAGAGAGAGAGAGAGAGAGAGAGAATATATATACATGTAATATATAATATCTATAATATTTATAACATATATATAAGAATTTAGGAAAACTCGTCCCCGGAAAGCCGTCCACGGAAAACTTGTACTCAGAAAACTCGTCCTTTTTGCGAGATAGCTCATTGCTTTTGCTGGTCCCTTATTGAATAAATATCAATTGAAAACACAATTCTTCTTGAATGGGATATTGTTTTAAAAGAGACTATACCCTTTATAAAAATTTTTTTTTTTTACTTGTTTACTGTTGTTTTTAAAAAATGAAATCGATTTTCTAAGTGTCCGTTTTCTACTTAACTGGCAAAGTTTTTAGTGGTTTCACTTATTTTAAGGCGTTTATTCTGTTCAAAAACGAGACCACTGATGGCATACTATTTTTAAAACATTATACTTATTTACTGTCGTTTTTAAAAGGGCAAAATCGATTTTCCTACCAAACTGGCTTAGTTGTTAGTGGTTTAATTTATTTTGAAGCGTTTATTCAGTAAAAAAACAAAAACAATAAAAACAAAAACAAAAACAAACAAGTCTATATATATATATATATATATATATATATATATATATATATATATATATATATATACTAGCGGGGGTACCCGGCGTTCCCTGGGTGTTTCGAGGTGGGTGTGCTCTTAAATTAAAAAGAAACCGGGGGGGGGGGTAAAAAGTTTTGGTAAGTTGGTAGGATCGAACCCGAAGCCCTGAGGCGAAGTTGAAAAATAAAATGTGAAAAAAGCATGAACCGTTAACCGTTCGGCCAGCCAGAATGTGTTACTGAAAGATGTTTGAATTTATTTAAGTAAGAACAAAATTGACAGGTGCCCGCACGGAAGTCATAGAGTTAACATTTTGTGCGAGCGTTACGACGACGAGGTAAGCAATAGATATTCAGCAGTTAACATTTTCTGCGGCGCAGTTTTTAATGAGGTCAATGACCCGGTGTGTTTGTTTTTACTTAACTTTGGAGAAAAACAACTACCCCCCGTTTATTAGGGGAGTGTATCGTGTTAAAATGAAAACAACCATCTGATATGACGACGGTATGCCGACACTGGCCACACGTTAAATCGCTTTCTAGAGACCATTGGCGCCAGCTGGGGGTACTCGGCGTTTCCCGAGTGTTTGTAGGTGTGTGTGGCTGTTAATGAAAACCTAAGAATAAGCGAAGTAAAAAAGAAAACAGAAAGCGGGGGATACCCGGGGGGTTGAGGGGGGTAATCAAAACATCGAAAAAACACAAAAAAACTAACGTAAGGCAAACGAACGATGTTAATGTAAAAATCGAAAAAATAAAAAATAAAACAGAAAAACGAACGTTAAAACAAAGCAAACAAAAAAAAACACGTGAAAAATGGCTTAAATAAGCCTGTTTCGATATTAAAATTTTTAAAAATCGGTGGGTACCTGGGTGTTTTGGGGTGTGCGGTCGGGGTGGGGTGTTAATGAAAACCTAAGAATAAGCGAAGTAAAAAAAACAGAAAAACGAACGTTACGTGAAAAATGGCTTAAATAACACTAGTTCAATATTTAAATTTAAAAAATCGTTAAAAAAAGACATCTCACACCACGATACGATACGAATCCAAAACGTTTAGATAATGAACCAACGCCCTAACCAACTGAGCTAACTCGACGTACATGAAATTCAGTCAGTTCTTCAACTATTTAAAGTAAATCAGGTCATGACGTGATCTGACGCATGCGTAGAATCGGTCGTCGTCATGAGAGGACGGTTTTTGTTGACCCCTCCCCTGTAGAAAATTGTCGATTTCGGGGTGAAAAATTAACGTTTTTGGCCAATTTTCGATATTTTTCGGGCGAAGCATAGAGCTTCAATATGATACCAAGTTTGTCAATTTTTGTTTTGTCGAAAGTTTTAGCGGACACACAAACACACATACATACATACATACATACATACAAACATACGCACATTTTCGCTTTTATATATATAGATATGTGTGTGTGTTTGTGTGTGTATTTGTATATATGTAATTCTATACGTATATAGATGCATTTGTATATATATGTGTATGTATTTGTATATCTATATATACATATATATATATGTATTTATATATATATGTACTTATATATATATATATATATATGGGAGGGGGTGTCTGCGTGTGTGTGTGTCTGTGTGTGTGGTAGGGAAATGCGGACATACACACACATACAGTGAGAAATACAAATACAATTCTTAAAATGCCAATAAAAAAAGGCAAACAGGATTTAGTTTTGTTTTTATTTGCATATTTTAAACGCGAAAAATTAGTCGATTAAAAAAAAAGTTTTTTCATGTAATTACGTATGCGGAGAACTTTTCGAACCTGATGGGCGGTTAAACGCCCAAGCAAGCAAGTAAGCTGATCTTGGATTTTTAATTATATATATATATGTGTGTGTGTGTGTGTGTGTGTGTGTGTGTGTGTGTGTGTGTATGCATTTATACATATGTAATTATATATATATATATGTATTTGTATATATATATGTATTTGTGTATATATATATATATGTATTTGTATATATATATGTACTTATATATGTGTGTGTGCGTGTGTGTGCGTGTGTGTGTGTGTGTGTGTGTGTGTGTGTGTGTGTGTGTTTATTTGTATTTTTATGAAAACCTTGATGATGCGCGACTACTGGAACACCCTTATAAATATTGATACTAATATTTAGACTATAGGTTTACAGTATTATATAATTTGTGATTCTACGGCTTTTCAGTATTATATATATATATATATATATATATATATATATATATATATATATATATATACTAGGAGTTCAACACGGCTGTGCTCGGGCCCTATGTACTTTTAATAAGGTTACTGGCACATGTATATATATTTAAAAAAGTTTGACTTATGTCCAGGTAACTTACATCTAAAATTTGAAGTGTTTTGACTCAAAATTGGCGAAGGAGTTTGGTAGAGTCTGCAAAGCTCAACTCTTTCAACTTTGACCTTTTGGCAACCAAATTTTCGCCCATAATCTTATTAAAAACTTGCATGTCTGAATATCCTTTAAGTTCAATTCCAAATGTTTAGACCCAAAATTGGTTGAATATTTTGCTCGAGATCGCAAAGGTCAAATCTTTTTAACTTTTAACCCCTTGGCAGGCCAACATTTCGACCACAATCCGATTAAAAAGCTTGCCCTATGTCTGAATACACTTTATGTAAATGTTTAGACCAAAAATTCGCTGAGAGGTCAATGTTTTTAACTTGGACCCCAATTTTGACCCCTTAAGATTTATTGTTTTGGGTTCAAATCAAATTTAAAAGTTTTATCCATGCCCAAGAAACCTACATTTAAAATTTAAAGTAGAGTTTTCAATGGTCAAATCATTGAACTTGGACCCCTTGACAGCCGAATTTCTGGCCGAAAACCGATTTAAAAGATTTTTTCCAAATCTCAATACTCCTTATGTCAAATCTCGAGTCTATAAAAATATACGTTGTTAGGAAAATGTAGACTCACACACACACACACACACACACACACACACACACACACACACAATTTCACTTTTATAGATATACTAGCAGTTCAGCCCAGCTTTGCTCGGTCTCTATCTACCGTTCATAACTTGCCCAACGTGTGAATACACTTTATATACGATTTCAAATGTTTAGACCAAAATTTGTCTGAATGATTTCCTAGAGACCGCAGAGGGCAATTTTTCTTTAAACGTTGACCCCAATTTTGACCCCTTTAACATTTATTATTTTGGTCTCAAATACAAATACAAAGTTTTACCCATGCCCAAGTTCCGTACATCTAAATTTTCAAGTCTTTGGATCCAAAATTGGCGGGGGAATTTGGTAGAATCTGCAAAGGTCCACTCTTTCAACTGTTACCTTTTGGCAGCCAGATTTTCGCCCCCAACTGATTAAAATGCTTGCCGCATATCTGAATATGCATTATGTATAAATTTAAAATGTTTAGACCCAAAATCGGCCGAGTAGTTTGCTAGACACTGCAAAGGTCAAATCTTTTGAACTTTGACCTCTTAGTAGCTCAAATTTTCGACCCAAACCGATTATAAAGCTTGCCCTGTCTCTGAATACACTTAATGTAAAATTTTAAATGTTTAGACCAGAAATTGTCTTTAGTAATTTGGTAGAGACCGGAGAGGGTTTTTTTTTAACTATGACCCCATAGCATTTATTTTTTTCGGCTCAAATCAAGTTAAAAAGTTTTATCCATGTTAATGTAACCTATATGTAAAATTTCAAGTGTTTAGACCCAAAATTGGCGGAGGAGTTTGGTAGAGTTTCAAAAGATCAAATCGATGAACTTTGACCCCTTGACAGCGAAATTTCTGACCGAAAACCAATTTAAAAGATTTTCTCTAATCACAATACTCCTTGTCAAATTTTGAGTCTCTAGATCGAAAATTGACAGAGTTATTTGGTCGGTAGATATATATATATATATATTTAAATGAAAATGTGTGCGTGTGTGTGTGTGTGTGTGTGTGTGAACATTCAAAGAGGCCCAGGATTGGCTTTAGAAGAAGTGCTACGACTTTGTATCATTTTCTCACCGATGGACTACTTAGTTTGGTCATACGTTGAGAACATCACCAACATGACCTACCATAATACCAAAGCCAGCCTGACCGCCGCCATCCGCCAAGTATTTGCCGAGCTCCCGCCGGCGCTTGTAGGAAAAAGCTTGCTCCCAGTTCCGGATCCGTGCCGAGGCGATGAATGAGGCTGAAGGCAACTACATAGCCATGTTACCTGAATTAATCTTTTCAATAAATATTTTTTTTCAATTAATGTTTTAGAATAAAGATGTGTTGTTTTTTATAGCAACAATTTTATTGTTCTACTCTGTAAACAGAATTTTCCGTAATCTATAATATAAATCTCACCTGTCTATTTAAATGTATGTATGTATGTATGTATGTATGTATGTATGTATGTATCTCTGCCTACAACTTGCGGCAGAGGCGATCGATTTTCACAAGTTCTGTATCGTTCTGAAGCACGACCCTTCGGATAACAATTATCGAAAAATTAGCTACAAGCATTAAGTCCTTCACCTTCAACTGAGCGCTTTCTACAATGAGGGGTCCCTTTTTTCGCCGATATTCTCGGGTTTTTGTTTTTGTTTTTGTTTTTTTGTTTTTTTGTTTTGTTTTTGTTTTGTTTTTTTTTGGTTTTTTTGTCGCGATCTTTTCCCCCTTCGCGGTACGGGTTCGAGCCTGCTTCCTTACTACTACTTTTTTGTTTTTTGCTCAACACACACCTCCAAACACCCGGGGTTAATTTAAACTAAGAGATTTGTGGTGGACTATATTATATATATCCCCCAGTCGTACAAAATATGTAAAATGAATTGAATTGAGAAAGGAACAAACAACGCGTTAAATTGAAATAAACAAACTAGAATTTATCTCATGAAGAAACAAATGAAAGAAAACGGTAAAGCACGTGTTGTGTTTGGCGTGCGTCTCTTGCTGTTGGCTGATGAGAAGGAAAGTCTATTGTTGTAGAGAGAGAGTGAGAAAGTCAATCCAGACCATGGAGATAGAAAGCGTGTAAGGTGTACGTACTGTCTGTTGGCTCTTGCCCCACATATAGTAGCAGGGGACGTGCAGCGCGCGGGCGCGCGCCCCGAAGGGAGCGGTTGGTCTGTCGACCGCTCAGGGGGGAGCCGAATTGAAAAGAAGGAAACAACTCAGGTCTCTTGCTTTTGTAGTTGTTTCCGGTGGTCTTTTTTTTTTTTTGCGCATGTGTTGATTTCCTTTAAAGGGAAGTGGCGTTGTACATGTGTGTACGTTAGTGTGTGTGTATGCACATGAATGTGAGTGTATGTACGTCAACGTGAATATATGTACGTGCGTGTACGTTCGTGCGTATGTTTGTGCGCGCGTATGTATATGACAAGAAAAGTGGCTTGAGATGTGAACGCGTGTTTTGTGTGAGACTAGAACAGTCTTGCACAGATTGCATCCACTAAGAATATTAAGCTTTAAAGTGTTAATCGATTCATATTTCAACCATTACTTTTTTTAGATGCCCCTATGTGTCAGCCTGTTTCACTTCAAAAGAGAATTTCCATCGCTAAACAAACGTCTTGAATGGGTGTATCTTAGTTTAAATGCGTCCAGGTATTTAAAATAAAAAGCTCTGTCCGTAAGTATAGTTCATTTTCTTCGGTTCGTCACAGCTTATTTTGAAATACCATTTTCTTTGGTCCGTCACAGTTAATCTTGAAATACCATTTTCTTTGGTTCGTCATATTTAATTTTTAAATAGCATTTTCTTTGGATCATCAAAGTTTATATTGAAATACTATTTTCTTTGATTCGTCACAGTTTATTTTGAAATAGCATTTGGTCGGGGGTCGTCAAAGTTAATTTCGAAATACCATTTTCTTTGGTTCGTCATAGTTTACTTTGAAATAACATTCTCGTCGGGTTAGGGTTACAGTTTATTTAAAAAAAAAACCCAAAAAAAAACAAACATTTTCTTTGATCTATTTCAGTTAAATTTGAAATAGTATTCTCTGGTGCCTGTTGTGGGTATATTTTTTCAACTAGTATTTTATTTGTTTAGTCACATTTTTTTAATAGTGCTTACTTGGGTTTGTCACAATTCATTTTCGC
This sequence comes from Euprymna scolopes, assembly GCF_053919585.1. Classification (NCBI taxonomy): domain Eukaryota; kingdom Metazoa; phylum Mollusca; class Cephalopoda; order Sepiida; family Sepiolidae; genus Euprymna; species Euprymna scolopes. Next base: position 66,547,198 of record NC_136497.1, read on the forward strand.
ATATCATTTTCTGTCAACATTCATTTTGAAATAGCAAGCTCTAATGCATCTACGCACTTCTATAATATGTTCCTCCTGGTCATGGTTTATATTGTATTATATATATCTAGTCTATTGCGAAAGATTTCCTGCTTTAATTTAAGGCATTTATAAACTTTCCTTCTTTGGCATTTTCTGCTATTTCGGCCATTTATTTGGGTGTTGCGATAGGAACGAAAAAGTTCGAGTGACTTGTACTTGAGATATCGTAACAGAACTGGGAAAGGGATATACGTACTAATGAAAATGAACCCCGTTTTTATAGACTCAGTGTCGGTCAATTTTGCGGCGCCGGTTAACAATTTCAAGTGATGCTTGATAAAGACAAGCTGCTGACGCACTCGCTAGAAAGAGCTGGCTGGCGTCGTTCAAGTATTAAAGAAGGGGTCGACACTTTAAAAGTCGTAGCGTCTACTTTTAATGCTGAACTCTAACAAATACTAATGAGTTGCTTATAGACATGTATATGTGTGTCTGTAACAAATACTAATGAGTTACTTATAGACATGCATATATGTGTGTGTGTGTGTGTGTGTAACAAATACTAATGAGTTACTTATAGACATGTATATGTGTGTGTGTAACAAATACTAATGAGTTACTTATAGACATGTATATATGTGTGTGTAACAAATTCTAATAAGTTACTTATAGACATGTATATGTGTGTGTGTGTAACAAATACTAATGAGTTACTTATAGACATGTATATATATGTGTGTGTGTAACAAATACTAATGAGTTACGTATAGACATGTATATGTGTGTAACAAATTCTAATGAGTTACTTATAGACATGCATATATGTGTGTGTGTGTGTGTGTGTAACAAATACTAATGAGTTACTTATAGACATGTATATGTGTGTGTAACAAATTCTAATGAGTTACTTATAGACATGTATATGTGTGTGTGTGTAACAAATACTAATGAGTTACTTATAGACATGTATATGTGTGTGTAACAAATTCTAATGAGTTACTTATAGACATGTATATATGTGTGTGTGTAACAAATACTAATGAGTTACTTATAGACATGTATATGTGTGTGTGACAAATACTAATGAGTTACTTATAGACATGTATATGTGTGTGTAACAAATTCTAATGAGTTACTTATAGACATGTATATGTGTGTGTGTAACAAATACTAATGAGTTACTTATAGACATGTATATGTGTGTGTGTAACAAATTCTAATGAGTTACTTATAGACATGTATATGTGTGTGTGTGTGTGTAACAAATACTAATGAGTTACTTATAGACATGTATATATATATATGCATGTATGTGTGTGTGTGTGTGTGTGTGTGTGTGTGTGTGTGTGTGTGTGTGTGTGTGTGTGTGTGTGTGAATGAACTGGACGAACGGAACCACTCGATGTTACTATTTGTGATTTATATAGATAGACAATTTGATGTACTTACCTGGCGTTGTCAGGATGTTTTTTACTTTCATTTTTGTTTTGCATTCTGTAACCAAATATTTTTAAAATAGTATTTTTATAGTTAAATGTAATTATTGCGGCAAGTTTTGCTATAAATTTCAAAACAAGAAATTATTTCACTTCGACATTTTATAAATGTTTTCAACTTCTTTTCAAGGGTTTTAAAAATAATTCTAAATACTAAATATTGCATTTAATTTTGTAATTAAATTATGTTTAAAATATTATTTTAAATTCAATTTTAATTCGCATTACTGCAATTTTGGATTTTAAAAACTAATCGATTCATAGTAAACAAGCCAAAAACTATATGGTCTTCCGACTGATGCCTTTGTCAAGTTTTTAAATAAAAGGTAATAAAGCAACTTTAGTAAAAGCACTATAATCACAAGGTATTGCTTCTGTATATATATATATATATATATATATATATATATATATATATATATATATATATATATATATATTAATTCTAGATATTAGATTTGGGCGGGTCACATTTGTTATTTTTTGTTATTTTATCGATATGAAGTAAACGGATCAAAACAGTTATAAAGAAATCACACATTAAAGTACGAAAACGTGATCATTAAATAGGCTTGAAAGCCACAGTGCTGGTTAAGGAGAGAGTTCTGTATCAAGAATTAAGTCCAATATCCCACCTTCAATTGTAGTGGTGTAATTTGAGGGCTGGAGAAATTGTTGAGATCCATTAAATGATTCTATTAGTACCACATTGTTTGCAAGAAGCTGATCCAAATTGAAATCCCTCAAGAAAAGTGCTCTTATACCAACAGGCAAGTTGTTGATCTCATCGATGAGAAGATTTTAAAAATTCTCTTGTAGGCCAGGCTTGGGGTACACGAGCATTAAACACGTGTATTAAAGCTCAATCTACGAATATATAATCAATATTTCTAAAATCAAATCTACAAGAGCTACTCCCCTTGTACTGTTAGCCAAAATCAGTCGTAGAACTTTTACCCATTTTACCCATTTAAACTCCTGGCCTGACGTAAAATATTGGGCTAAATCAGCCAAATGATACCGTTTCATGACAAACAATGCCTTAATGGTTTTTTAATTCGGTACCATTCAAAAATAAAAAATATTTGGAATCGTCCTATCACTAATATATATACACGCAAATTTGATTGCTGCACTGATTGCGTCTAATAAAAATCTTTAAATTTAAATAATATTAATAATTACATACATACATACATGCACACGCCTATACCCATGCGCACCTAAAAAAAGTATAATGTGTGTAATGCTTTGAAATACGCGTATCTATATCGGCTTTGAAGTCCAGCGTGAAAACATTTCAAACAACTAGCTACGCTAATATATATATATATATATATATATATATATATATATATATATATATATATATATATATATATATATATAAGTATGTATGTGTGTGTGTTCAAAGATTACCTGTTCGTGGTAAAATTTCTCAAATATTGTACTTTAAACTACATGTTTTCCACCTAAAATAGAGTTAAAAATGAAATGGTACAAAATCCTATATCTACAACGGTTTTACTATTCATGTACGACAAATCAAGGCATGAACAAGCGCGACAACTAGCTCCCGCTGATTCTCTGTTCGCCAAATTAAGGAACGTCATTCGACGAATTTGTGACGACGAATAACTAGGCACGACAACGTTGTTGATTCTATGTCCAAGCAATCTCGACACGTTAATTATAAAATGGATTTCGTTACAATATTCAGCCATGAATTTTTTATGAAATCGAAAGTTTATTTTTTGTTAAAATCGCAAAGGATGTTTGCCAAAGACGAAGTTTCGACGTTCTGAAGCTTGAAAAAAAAATGAATTCTGTAATATAATAAGAAATCTGCAAAAACTGAAATTAAAATCGTATTTATAATAGTTATCTTAGTTTTTGAGAACTGCCCGATTGTGGAACTCTGTTCTGCTGGACTGCTTTCTAGCTGACTACAATATTGTCGTCTTTAAATGCAATGTAAACAAGTTCTGATTGAACTTTCAACTTAAATAATCAAAATATACCAAATTTTCACTACTAACGATTGCTACGCTATTGTCCCAATGACTATTGTACATGCATTACCCCTTATCCTTGAATGACCTCCAGTCCTTTATAACATGTGCCCCCTTTTGTAAAAAAAATAATCAAAAAGAGATAACCAATTTCAATTTTGATGCACTGACATGCAGTTTTTTCCCCCTTAGAAATCTTTGTAAAAAAAATAAACAAGGTTATTTGCAATTTAGAGGAAATATATATTTTTAATACGAGAACCTGTCGAAAATCATTTTTCTACTCTTGATCGAAATCTTTTACATGATTTGGATGGTAAAATATGCCTAACATTTACAGCTATATATATATTAGTGATATAATGATTCCAATATTTTTTCCGATACAATTACCGATTCGGTACTAAATTTCCGATTCCGATACAATTACCGATTCATATTCAAATAAAAAAAACAATTAAAAGAATCGTTTTGGCATCGGAAAATATGCACAAATTTTTCCGCTCACGATACCGATTCCGATACCCCTAAATGTCCGATTTTTCCTATTTTCGATTCGGATTAATCCTTCCAACACTAATATATATATATATATATATATATATATATATATATATATATATATATATAAAGTGAAAGTTTCTGTCTGTCTGTCTGTCTGCCCGTCTGTCTTTGTACATTTACCTACACAATAACTCAATTTTCAGTCTACAGACTCGAAATTTGATATACAAGGTAGTGAGATTTAGGAAAATCTTTGTAATCAGTTTTCTGGCAGAAATTTGTCTGTTAAGGGGTCAAAGTTCAACGATTTGACCTTTGAGAACACTACCAAACTCCTCCGACAATTTTGAGTATAGACACTGTAAATTTTAGATATAGGTTCCTTGGACATGGATCTAACTTAATAACTTGAATTGAGCCGAAAACAATAAATGTTAAGGCGTTTTATAATAGGGGTCAAAGTTTTAAAAAATCTGACCTCTGCGGTCTCTACCAAATTACTCAGACAATTTCTGGTCTAAACATTTGAAATTTTACATAAAGGGTATTCAGAGATAAAGCAAGCTTTTTAATTGGTTTGGGTCGAAAAATTGAGCTATAAATATATAAATGTATGTATGTATGTTTGCATGCCTGCCTAAAACTTTCGACAGAGACAACGGATTTTCACAAGATCAGTATCGTTTTGAAGCTAGATCCTTAAGACAACAAATACCGAAACATTGGCTAAAACCATTAATTTTTTCACCCTCAACTGGGCACTTTTCTACAGGAAGGGGTCGCTTTTTTTCGTCGATATTTTCGAAAGTCATCCCCTCTTTTTGACTGTCTAGCCTTAATTTAAAACTACGTCACTTCCGGTTTGGCGGTAGTCGTAACAGCAAAGACGTCACGTTCTTTTCACATTCTTTTCCTCCTTCGCTGTACGTGTTCGAGCCTGCCTTTCTACTACCAGTTTTATTTTTATGTTTGCTTAACACACACCTCGAAACACCCGGCCAACGCCGGGCACCCATGCTAATATATATATAAAGGTGCGTAAGGTATCTAACGACACCTTAAACACTTTTAGAAAAATAGAACATGAACCTGTTAAAACATTGAAATTTACAATTTCTTGTAAGAAAACAAATAAATATAATATTAATCCAGTGACGTAAGAACTGTTTTTCCCGCTTAGAGCGGTCGTAATATTGCCCCCCACCTACTGGTATTTGATAGCCTGTAAACCTTCAAAATTTCCAAAAGCCCTCAAAAGATTTATTTTCATGGAACTACAATCAAAGGTCTAATTTTAGACTACTGCATTTAGTCCTAGACTTTTCATCTTATTACAGTATTCATATTCATATACAATCGTCGTCAAAGAAAGACAAAGATTTTTCAAAACAAAAACGTATTATTCAAATTATTGAAAAAAAAATGTTAAATTAAATTAATAGGCCATGCAAACAAGTAAATACAGACTGGATACGCAAACAAAGGAAACCAAATATTTTTCCAAACAAAATTATTAAAAAAATGTTTAATTGGCTACGCAAACAAATATAATGATAAATTTTAATGAGAACATTTGAAGACCTAAAAATGTTATAAAATGATAAAATCATTTTTATTAACTTTTTTGTTGTTGTTGAATTCCGAATTTCCGCAAAAAACATGACTTTATCAAGGAGAGCATAGTCCGATGAAATTTAATTTTCTTTTTCATCATATTTTCGTTATTAAGAGGTCGAGCCTCCCAAAGAGAAAAAAACGTCTTGTATCGATACTGTTTGAAATCCGTGTGGTCAGTTTTAGCGCGAAATTTAAGAAATGGAATGTGACACATTTTATTTTAGAAAACAATTTTTCAAAATTTAAATGAGAACATTTGGACACCTGGAAATGTTATGAAATGATAAAATCATTTTTATTTACTTTTTTTATGTTGTTATTAATGTTTTAACCCCTTTAAAAATATTTTTTTTTTAATTTTTAAATAAATTTATTTATAAATTGTAAATAATGATATAAATTTATTTTTTGTGAGAGAACTGCCGCAAGGCATCAAATTAGTTGAAATTTTACAGACTTTTCACGCTTTTTTCTCAGCAAAGTTATCAATAACTCTATTAAAATTCACTCCATCGACGTTCGCTCTCTATGAAGAGGATTGCCAAGTCTGTAAGCCTTGTCTAGCTCATTGTTGATCGAAGGGAGTTCTTTATGAGTTTCAGTTTCGAGAAAGAGCGCTCCCAGTTGGCAACGCTAATAGCTCGAATAAGGAAAATGCGCAGCTAGATCACAATATTAGGGACGGAATCCCCAAGGTGATATCTCTGTATGAGGTTCAAAAGTTCAAGAGATCCGTTGATTTTGTCTTTTCCTGAAGCTTTCACAAAATACTGTAATTTCTTCCTTTCGGCAAAGAATTCGTCGTTTTCTATAGCTTCGTCAACTTCACCAAGCTGACAATCATAATTATCATCAAGCAAATTTCATTTTGAATATCTGGTGACAGATAAGAATGAGCGATTTTCATTTCAGGTTACTTTCACCAAATGTTTATGAAGCACAGGGTCATACTTAGCCAATAAATTTTCCAATTCTAAAAGAAATTCCCCTTGTTATTTTTTACTTCTTTCATCATCATGGTGACCGCGTAGTGCCATATCCTGCTTGGCGAGAAACTTCATAATGTCCAGCAATCTAGCCAGGATTTCCCGACACTTTTTAGTTTCCTTCTAAATAAGATTTTGCTCTAATTTGTCAATCACCTATCCTGCAGCAAATCGGATCTCTAGCTTCTTCCAATTGAGGAATGCCAGAGCATGAGATGTGCTAGCTTCGTGTTCATATACAATTAAAAAAAATTTTTTATTACATTTTGATCCCAAACAAGACACATTGCCACTTTGGTATAGGGGGCTACTATCAGGGGCAACATCTATTAGGGTACTATGTAGGGAGTTGGGCAGCAAGATTGGATTTAATTTCGACCAATTCATAAAACCCACATCATCAGAAAAACTCGACAGTCCAGTTGAAAGTTGTCTGCAGTATAAGCAAATTAAGGCTTCTCTGGAGGGAAAATACACCATACATGTTGCAAACCTTTCTCACCGCAAAACCCGATAGAATCGTTTTTTTTTTTCTTTCTAATGGCACTTTTTGTTTTCGCTCCTGATCACGCTACTTCCTTGAATTCATGATCGAGATGCTACATAGTAGCAGATCCCTGCTTGACAAGCGTAGCTCGAATTTCATGGTTAATCGCAACAAGCCATAGACCAACATCTGTAAAACCGGTTCCAGTGTATGTTTTCGCGCCAACTAGTGATTTCCAATTCTTCAACTTCACGCGCATCATCATCATTGACAATTTTTGATGTATAAAGGCTGTCAATGTCGACTTCCGAAGTAAGAGTATTAACGTTAACAAATATCAACTTTATCTTCGGTCTTAACATGATTTTCGCCTTCCATTTCCGCAAATTTCGGCCGTAGAAGTTTTTTCGTGAATTTGAACAGCGCGCCTTTATTTTATTTTTTTTTTGTTTTTGTTCCGAATGGTACCGCCATTTCTTTCAGCTTCAGTGAAGTTTTGTCCATTATAGTTGGGAGCGTGGTATCGGTTAATTGCTCTTGTGCTATTAATTCCATACTTAGTGGAGTGGAATTTACAAAAGCAGTTGTTGCGCGAGATAAAGCGTTAGCTACAACGTTTTCCTGTCCTTTTACGTACCGTATATCGGTAGAATATTGAGCTATAAAGTCCAGGTGTTGAATTTCTCGTGGACCATATTTGTCGACATGTGTGTGTAGAGCAAATGTTAGAGGTTTATGATCTGTATAAATGGAAAATTTTGTGCCCTCGAGGAAATGTTTAAAGTGCTTAATTGCAAGGTAAATTGCAAGTAACTCTCTCGAGAAAGTGCTATATTTAGTCTGCGCTTTGTTTAACTTGGCAGAGAAGAATGAAATAGGGGTCATTTTTTTGTCAGAAATTTGATGAATGACAGCTCCTACTGCTATTTCCGATGCGTCCGTCGTAAGCTCCGCGTAACGCTATCTTGGATATAAGTGAGTTTGGTGAAGTTTGCCAAAGCAGTTTTCGAATGTTCGAAGGCCTGTAGGGCAGGTCCTTCCAAAACTAACTGTTGGTTTTTGGTTCGGGTTTTTAACAAGTCCGTTAATGGTGCGAGTAACGTGGAACAGTTAAGCAAAAAACGTCGGTAATAGTTAATTATGCCTACAAAACGGCGTATTTGTCTGATAGATGTCGGTAGAGGGAAATTCGAAATAGCACTTACTTTTTCAGGCAAAGGGGAGATTCCATCCTTGTAAATTAAATGACCGAAAAATTGAACTTCCTGGTGGCCAAAAACACATTTATCGGTGTTTAGTTTAAGACCGAAATGTGACAGTCTTTCAAAAGTTTGTTCCAGGTGTAGCCGGTGTTCTTCGAGGTTTCTGCTGGCGATTAAAACGTCGTCCACATAAGCGAATATGAACGTCAGACCTCTGAAAACTTCGTCAATCAAACGCTGGAAAGTTTGACAGACGTTTCTCAATCCGAAAGTAATCCTTAGGAACTCGTAAAAGCCAAGTGGTGTGGTCAGTGCGGTTTTATGAATGTCTTCTTCCGCGACTGGAATTTGGAAATATGCCTTAACGAGGTCCAGTTTGGAGAAACTTGTGGCGCCTTGGAGTCCATTGGCGAAGTTATGGATATGGGGAATAGCATATCTATCTGGAACAGTTTTTGCGTTTAAGCGTCTAAAATCTTCGCACGGGCGCTATGTGGTGTTATCAGCTTTCTGTACCATGTCGAGTGATGATGACCAAGCACTTTTCGAGGGCCGTATTATTCCCATGTGGAGTAGGTTTTGAAACTCGGATTTTGCCAATTTGTATTTATCTGGTTTCAAGCGTCTGGGGGTTGAATAGACGGGCGGTCCTGTTGTCTTAATATAGTGCTTAGCGCTATGTTTGATGGGGTCCGTGATTTTAAACGGCTGGGAAAGTTGAGGAAATTTTTGGAGTAACCGGCGGACGTGTAAATCTTCGGGTAAGGCAGAGCTGATTCCGGTGGTTAAAAATTTCGAGGTAGTTCCTCTCACCGAAATCTTCGTTTCATTGTCTGTCAATGTGTGATGAGTCATGTCGACAGACAGGTTGAAATGTGCTAAAAAGTCCGCCCCCAAAATTGGAGTGGTCACGCTGGCTATGGTGAAATTCCATAAAAAATTCCTCCGCATTCCAAGGTATAAATTTAAAGTTTTTTCGCCAAAAGTGGGTATTTTTGTACCGTTGGCGGCTTGTAAGTTGAAAAATTGGGTCCCGGTTGAGTGGCCATGCGGTGTCGGTATGACGCTGATTTCCGCTCCGGTGTCTATTAAAAAGTTATATCCGTGAATTTTGTTTCGGATATAAAATAGACGACCTTTTTTGTGTGCTCCAGCTACACTCGTCGTCGTTACTGGCCAGAAGGTTCGTTTCCCTGTGCTGGTTTTTTGAACGCGCAGGGTGTAGTACATCTTTTCGCGTCGACGCCGAATTTCCTGTCGTAGAAACACACATCTTGTCTATGTCGTGACGTGGTTCGGTTCTTGCTTGAACTTCTTCGCCTGTAATTTCGCCGCGTGTCATTGTTGTTTCTGGGTTATGTTGACGAGTTTGAAGTGCGTCGGCTAGCTGCTTCGAAAGCAAAAGACCAGCGGAAGCACCTATAAAAGCAAGAGCAATAAACAGCTTCTCCCTTTTAGAACCAGCTTTCGAGCTGTACGGTCTACGGACCGACAGCGTGCCTTTTCGGCATGCGCGTGCACGCGCGTGCCTCACACCACTTGCTACTATGTGGGACAAAAAGTCAACAAACAGTACGTACACTTTATACGCTTTCTATCTCCATAACCTTGATTGACTTTCTCACTTTATCTCCCCTTCGCCTTGGTCCATCAACAGACATGTGCGCGACTCTCTACTGAGCTTAACCCTCTCTTTCTACAGGCCGGCTTGCCACTTCGCGTTTCTCTATTGCATTCCCCTTTCCTTCCACGCGCGTAGTCGTCAACGGCTGAATGAACACGTGTACACCGAAGACTTTCATTTCTCAACAGAAAATAAACGACATGTTTATTTGTTTCCAGCATTTCAGTTCTTTGTTTCCTTCATTCAATTCGTTTCATTATTTTTTCTTGTAGCGAGTTAGGGTATTTTATATCCTGGTCTTCTACAAACTTGAAAGGAATTCGGCAGTATTTAAACTATCGAATATAAAACCATTAATAGTATCTGAGGTGTGACGCTTAGTTTCTATTTAAAATTACATACCCCAATAGGACGATCATAAAATATGTTTTCATTCGATTTTTATTCCGTAGTTGCTTAATGTTTCTACAATTGCAAAATTACATCATTTTCTGGTGCTAATTTTCCAGTATCCAATTTTCCATTGCATCATTTAATTGTCAGTGATGTTTGAAAGTATTTTTCTCGACAGAAATGTGTTGTTTAATGTTTCAACATTTTTTGAACATGTAAATCAACTGCTTTCTTTTAAAGGTTACTTAGAGAATTTATGCAATTTTTTAAAATAATGTTTTGTCTTACAAGTAAAATAAATTTACATCGAATTTTGATGCTATTAACATTTTAATAATGAAAAATTAACTTAAAAAGGTAAAAATAATCAGTTTGGGAATCGGAAAATAAGGATAGAATTTTCCGATTCCGATACCTCCAAAGTTTTCGATTTTTTTTACAACCTTAAACATTTTTTTTTTGTATAAAATTTCAGATTTATTGTTAGCTTTTATTCATTTTTATTCATTTTTCCTGTTTTCTATTTTGACCCTATCAAAATGCTTTCCTTTGGCACGTACCGCCCGGGGCGGGCCGCTTCCTTCCGCCCCCTTTGCTACGCTACTGTATTAATTTATATTTTATTATGTATATATCCTCTTTTGGCTTCTATCACCAAGTCAGTTTGAGTTCACAAACAACTGTAATCTTTGATCAAGTGGTCCTTATTCATGTCCTCCATTGCTCGGGCTATTGCGTCCATTAGAGAAGATTTGGTGTTATGAGGATGCTTATTAACTTCCTTTTAAACGACAGCCCACACGTAGTAATCCAAAGGATTAAGGTCTGGTGAGTTAGGAAGACATAAGTTTGGTGTGGCATGATCATGAAAATTCTCGGACATCCAATCCTATGTTTTTATAGCTTTAAAAAAAGGTGGTACCGAATCTTGTTGGAAAACACAAGCTCTTCCATTAGCTACGTGTCTATCTAAGGCTTAACAATAGTTTGTAGAGTCTCAACGTAGGCATCTGCATTGAGTCTGTGACTCTGTGGAAAAATGAGAAGGCATGATTTGCGCTTCATTGCTTACAATATCGAAGACCATTACTGGCGACTTTTAGAAATTTTGCAATTCCTTAATTGTTTCTTTTATAGACACTATTAGAACGTATCTTTCATTTCGTTAGTTATGGTAGTATCCGCCATGAAAGCAAAAAAAAAAAAAGAAAAAAGAAAACATTAGTACATTTTTAATTTAAAGTACAAAAGTATGTGTTCTTAAATATATTACGCACCCTGTGTGTGTGTGTGTGTGTGTGTGTGTGTGTGTGTGTGTGTGTGTGTGTGTGTGTGTGTTCATGCTTATGTATCTATCTGCTGGTGGCTTGTCTATTTTCCTTCATGCCCACACACCAAAATAATCTACATTTTTAGTGACTGGAATGTTTACGTCCTATGTAACAAGGATGCAACGCAGCTATCCATTCTTCTGACCGTGTAGTGTTTTTGGCAATTGAAGCGGCAACCATCTTTATTTCGGGCGTAAAACTATTTGCACCTTTTGCGGAAATACGTGTTTTCCTCTATGGATTGACATAAGATCAACATTCAGAGATTCTTTTGTGTAAACCCTTTTTTCTCTATTTCAATCGGAACTCCTCGTCTAGATGTCTAAATAACAAAGAACATATTCTCTAACACGTACGTGCTGATGAATAAGGACAATAGAATTTTTGTGCGGGGGAGGTATAGGACTATTGTTATATGTCTTTGTGGTCGATCGGGTAGTAACAAACACAAAGTAGCTTTAAAAAATATATTTCTCTATGTGCTGAATTTTGGTTTACAATGTGTATATATATATATATATATATATATATATATGTGTGTGTGTGTGTGTGTGTATATATGTATATATATATGTATATACATATTTATAATATATATGTGTGTGTGTGTGTGTATATATGTATATATATATATGTATATACATATTTATAATATATATATGTGTGTGTGCGTGTGTGTATATATGTATATATATGTATATATATACGTGTGTGTGTGCGTGTGTGTATATATGTATATATATGTATATATATACGTGTGTGTGTGCGTGTGTGTGTGTGTATGTGTGTGTCATATGGTGTTAATCGTGATACCCCGCACTGAAGATTCCCAAAAGGATGAAAATAGTTTCTGTAGTTATTTAATTATTATAGTAAATAATTATGTCAACCCCTTTAAGAAACTCGTTTCTTATCGTTAAGCACTTTCAGTTGAATAAAGTCGGTCAATTTAGCTCTTATGCATAGATCATCATATCATGATTAGATCACTCTGATTGACGTAAAAAAAACATTTCAAAATAAAATGTTTAAATTTCAATGTTATTTCACGCGGTGAACTGTAGTCGAATAGATACGGTCCTTGCTAATCACGCCAGAGATGGCTTGTGTCGCCGGGTTCGAATCTATCGACTTGTGTTAATCGTGACACCTTGCACTGAAGATTTCCGAAAGGATGAAATACTAGTGCCTGTAGGTATTTAATTATTATAGTAAATAATCATTATATATATATATATATATATATATATATATATATATATATATATATATATATATATATCAGTTTGTCTGTCTGTCCGTTTTACTTTCATATCGGAAACTATTTAGTAGATCTGGCTAAAATTTAGTATAGGACCTTTGTTATGATAAAGTGTAGCGAACTAAGTTTTATATCTGTTCCATACACAGCTATGGATTAATATGGATTATTCATCACAATACCACCTATACTATAGAAGTTTTCTTTGAAACTACTGCACCAATCTGTTGGAAATTTTGTATGGACCTTTCATATTATAAGATGCAACGAACTAAATATTGTTGTATCTGTTCGGTGCATAGTAGGGATCAATAGTAATTAATAATATTAGCATCTAATGCATGAAATGAGCACAAATTGAAACAGATTCAACCATCAATTTGGCATAAAGAACTCATTGTGGCCCGGAAGGTCATTAAGGAAGACACGGATACTGGGTTAAAACAACGTATTCGTGTTAAGAACAAAACAGAATACACAGAGAACAAGAGTTGTATTTATAAAGTTTCAAGCAGACATTTGCTTCATGATTTTTTTTTGTTTCGATTTTCCGCGTAATCTTTTTTTTTTTATCAAAATCAAAAATATTAATGAAAGTTCCATAGTTATCACGACAGTTTTCTATTCGATCGCGAATCATCTTCAGGTGTAATTCCTAGAGTTGATGCGGTTAAACTGAATAGAAGCGAGAATAGAAAGTACAAAATTGAAAACAAAAATACACAATAAATTATATCGAGTGATGGAAGGTTAAAAGTATATAAAATCTCGATTAAAAGTCGGTTAAAATCTAAGTCGATTACAAATCTGAGTTAAAATCAACAAGTCCATGGGCCAATATTGGCAAAGCCCGTCATTTACGCGCTACGCCAGACATTTTAACGCGCTGTTGTTGCTCTTCTCGAATGCGATGTTATTTATGAATTTAGGAAAACTCGTCCCCAGAAAACTGGTACCCGGAAAACTGGTACGCGGAAAACTTGTCCCTGTTTGCTAGGTAGGAAAACTGGTCCCTTATTGAATAACTATCGATTGAAAACACATTTTATGACCGTTCTTGAAGGAGATATTGTTTTTAAAAAATATTTTTACTTGTTTACTGCTGTTTCATTACCTACGTTTAAAAATAATATCATGTGTCCGTTGAATTTAGGAAAACTTGTCCCCGGAAAACTTGTCTCCGGAAAACTCGTCTCCGGAAAATTCGTACCCGGAAAACTCGACCCCGGAAAACTCGTCCCCTTTTGCTAGGTAGGAAAACTGGTCCCTTATTGAATAAATATCGATTAAAAACACATTTTATAACCGTTCTTGAAGAAGATATAGTCTTTAAAAGAGAATACACATCCCATAATATTTTTTAAAATATTTTTACTTGTTTACTGTTGTTTTAAAAAATTAAATTAATTTTTCTAAGTTTTAGTTATCTACCTAGCTTTGAAAGTTTTTGGTATTTCAACTTATTTTAAAGAGTTTAGTTAGTTTAAAAGAAAAAAAAAAGTAATGTCGAGTGTTCCTTATGAACAAAACATGTCGGACATAAGAGGATCACGTCTTAGGAAGATAATTGCTCAAAAATAGAAAATTAAAGAAAATATTAAGGTAGATATAGTTTTAAAACGAGCCCCCCCCCACCTTCAAAAGAAAATAAATTTGTATAATTTTAGGTAATAATGCACATCCAATAATATTTTTAAAAATATTTTGACATGTTTATTGTTTTAAAAAAATTAAATTGATTTTTCTAAGGTTTCGTTCTCTACCTAGGTTTGTAAGTTTTTGGTGTTTAAACGTATTTTAAAGAGTTTATTTAGTTAAAAAGAAATAACAAGTAATGTCAGACTCGATATTACTTAGTAAATAATTTTTAACAAAAAATATCTGAAAATTAAAGAAAATACTGAGGTAGATATATGTTTAAAACGAGCCTCTCCCACCTCCAAAAGAAAATACATTTGTATATTTTTTAAGTGCCCCCGAAATGACTTTTAAACGATACACTCCCCTCCCGATGTTAAGAATGGCTTTCGAAATAATAACGTTATTATTTCAGCGCGATACCAAAATTACATAAGACCGTGTTTTCTTTTTTGTTTTGTAATAACACAAGAATTATTTAAACTGAATTAATTCTTCTAAATAAAATAATTGCTTTCTTTGATAATACGTGTTTTCTTTATTTTTGTTTCGTAATGACACAAAAAGTGTTAAAACTAGAGTATTTTTTAAATAAATATTTTGTTTCGATCAAGTTTTTTTTTAAGCAAGCGTTAAAAATAATTTTTTTAAATATTATGGGGGGTGCATAGTCTTTTTTAAAAACAATATCTCCTTCAAGAACGGTAATAAAATGTGTTTTCAATCGATATTTATTCAATAAGGGACCAGTTTTCCTATCTAGCAAAAAGGGGGGAGTTTTTTGGGTACGAGTTGTAGTGGACTGATGGATATATTATACATATCCCCCAGTCGTACAAAATAGGATAAATGATCTGAATTGGGAAAGGAAAAATGAATTGCTTTGACGAAGGAACGAACAACGCGTTTACTTGATTTAAACGAACTGGAATTTATTTCGTGAAGAAACAAGATAGAGAAAAGGGTACAACACGTGTTCATGTCCGCGTTCGTCTCTCGTTGTTTACTGGTGAGAAGGAAAGTCTATTGTCATAGAGAGAGAAAGAGAGAAAGTCAATCCAGTTTGGTGTGCGTCTCTCGCTGTTAGCTGGTGAGGAGGAAAGTGTATTGTAGTATAGAGAGAGAATGAGAAAAAGTCAATCCAGGTCATGGAGATAGAAAGCGTATAAAGTGTACATACTGTCTGTTAGCTCGTGCCCTATACATAGTAGCAGGGGACGTGAGGCACGCGCCTCCCGAAAGGGAAGCGGCTGGTTCGTCGAACCTCTCAGCTCGAGAGCTGCTCCGAAAAAGGGCTGGAACTGCTTGTCTCTTGCTTTTATACTTGTTTCCAGTGGTCTTTTGCGCATGTGTGGATTTCCTTTGAAAGGGCAAGTGACGTTGTCCTTGTGTGCGTACGTGTGCGCGTGTGTGAGTACATGTGTGTACGTTAGCGTGTGTGTGTATACACGTGAATGTGAGTGTATATACGCGAACGTGAATATATGTACGTGTGTGGACGTCCGCGCGTATGTTTGTGTGCGCGTATGTATGTGACAAGTAATATAGCTTGAGATGTGAACGCGTGTTTTTGTGGAGACTAGAAAAGGCTCCCACAGAGTTTTCCGGGTACGAGTTTTCCGGAGACGAGTTTTCCCTGGACGAGTTTTCCGGCCACCGTGTCCGTTTCCTACCTAACTTGCTAAGTTGTTAGTGGTTTCACTTATTTTAAGGCGTTATTTTGTTCAAAAACGAGACTACAGACCCCATGATATTTTTTAAAAATATTTTCACTTATTTACTGTTGTTTTTAAAAGGGTAAAATCGATTTTTCTACCTAGCTGGCTAAGTTGTCAGTGGATGAATTTATTATGAAGCGTTTATTAAGTAAAACGAAAAAAATAGCGTCGAGTGTTACATGAGAACGAGAAATAATGTCCGACATAAGGGGATCACATCCTAGGGGTATTGATAATTGCTAAAAAATAGAAAATTAAAGAAGATACTGAGGTAGATAACGTTTTAACACGCCCCCCCCCTCACCAAAAGAAAATAAATTTGTATACTTTAGGTAATGCCCGGAAAAAATCAAGTTACCGGAAGTGGATACGGTTGTTATATAACGAAACCGAACGGGAGACACAAAAAACGAAACCATATATTTATATAAAAATAATTACTTTATTTTTTAGTATTTCTTGTGTTATTACAAAATAAACAAAAAAGACAAAATACTTCTTGTATTATCAAATAATAAAACAAATATTTTATTTAGAAAAATTAATTTAGTTTTAACACTTTTTGTGTTCACGAAACAAAAAAAAAGCGCTTGTGCTGTATGCAAACGGCGGCAATCTTTTCTTAGTGCGTTTCACTAAGCTGTCGCCAGGTGGATCTCCTCGGGCCAAAAAAATTAGGGTTTGTATTACTATACACATAGATTCGAAAAAGTTGTAAAATAACAACTATATAAAAAACAACAAATGTAATCAAAGGCAAGATAACTTACTTTTCTACCTAACTGGATACTTTTTAAATGTTTTTATTTAATCTAACATGTTTATTCAGCTCGATAAACATACAGTGTTTACCGATGTTTTTGTACATTACAAATAGCGCCGGGTTAAATATAAAAAAAAAAACTATACAAAATACTGTAAAAAACACACCGAATATATGTCAGTTTGTGTCACGGTAACATACATTGAGCAAGTTTCTAACAGTATTTTGAATAGTTATTATTGCGAGTAAAGTTATTATTAGGAGTAAGAAATTAAAACGCAGAGAAACAAATTACACATTGTATTATTTTTAAACGTAGGTGGTGAAACAAATGGCACATATTATTGATAAATATAGATAGTGAAACAAATGACACATATTATTTTTAAACGTAGGTAGTGAAACAAATGACACATGATATTATTTTTAAACGTAGGTAGTGAAACAAATGACATATAATATTATTTTAAAACGTAAGTATGAAAACAAATGACATATAACATTATATTAAAACGTAAGTAGGAAAACAAATGAAACATAATACTATTTTTAAAAGTAGGTAGTGAGACAAATGACATATATTATTGTTAAACGTTAGTGGTGAAACAAATGACATATTAGTGTTAAGCTTAGGTAGTGAAACAAATGACACATTATATTATTTTTGAACGTAGGTAGGAAAACAAATGACACATGATATTATTTTTAAACGTAGGTAGTAAAACAAATGAGAAATATTATTGTTAATTGACACGTATTATATGTAAACGTAGGCAGTGAAAGAAATTACACATATTTTTTGTAAAACTAAGGTAGTGAAAACAACGACACACATTATTTTTAAACGAAGTTAGTAAGACAAATGGCACATGTTATTGTTAAACAAAGGCAGTGAAAAGAAATGACATATTATTTTTAAACGTAGGTAGAGAAACAAATGACACATGGTATTATTTTTAAACGTAAAACATATGCCACATATTATTCTTAAAAGTAGGTAGTTAAATAAATGACGCATATTATGACGCATATTATTTTAAAACGTAAATAGGGAAACAAATGACATGTGCTATTATTTTGAAACGTAAGTAGTGAAACAAATAAAACATTATTTTTAAACGTAGGTAGTGAAACAAGTGACACAAGATGTTATTTTTAAACGTAGGGAGTGAAACAAATTACAGATGATATTAATTTTCAACGTAGGTAGTGAAACGAACAACACATGTTTATTTTAAACGTAGCTTGTTAAACGAATGACGATATTATTTTTTCACGTAGTAGGGAAACAAATGACACATATTTTGGTTAAATAAATTACCCATGATATTATTTTTAATCGTGGGTAGTAAAAAAATGTCAAATAATATTGTTAAACGTATGTAGTGCAACAAATGATACATATTATTGTGAAACGGAGGTAGTCAAACAATTGCACATATTACTATTAAAGGTGCGTAATGAAATGATATTATATTTAAACATATGTAGTGAAAAAAATTACACATGATATCATTTTTAAACATGGACAGGAAACCAAATGCCAGATGATATTATTGATAAACGTAGGTGGTGAAAAAAATGACACATAATAAAATTTTAAAACGTAGGAAGTGAAACAATTGACATATTATTGTTAAACGTAGGTAGTAAAAAAATTATAGATGTTATTATTTTTCAACGTAAGGAGAGAACAAATGACACATAGTATTGTGTTTAAACGTAGGTAGTGAAACAAATGACACATATTATTATTAAACGTAGGCGGTGAAACAAATGGCACATGATATTATTTTTAAACGTAGGTAGGAAAACAAATGACAAATGAAATTTTTCAACGTAAGGAGTGAAACAAATGACACATATTATTGTTTTTAAATGTAGGTGGTAAAACAAATGGCACATATTATTGTTCAACGTAGATAGTAAAAAAATATCACATAGTATATTGTTACGTAGATAGTGAAACAAATGACACATATTATTGTTAAGCGTAGGTAGTGAAACAAATTTTTTAACGTAGGGAGTGAAAAAATGGCACATGATATTATTTTTAAACGTATGTTGTGAAACAAATGACACATGATATTATAATACACGTAGGTAGTGAAACAAATGACACATATTATTTTAAAACGTAAGAAGTGAAACAAATGACAAATATTATTGTTAAACGTAGATACTGAAACAAATGACACATGATATTTTTAAATGTAGGTAGTGAAACAAATGACATATACTATTGTTTTACGTAGGTAGTGAAACAAATGACACATATTATTTTAAAACGTAAGAAGTGAAACAAATGATACATATTATTGTTAAATATAGTAAGTGAAACAAACGACATGATATTTTTAAACGTAGGTAGTGAATCAAATGACACATATTATTGTTAAACGAGAGTAGTGACACAAATGACACATGATATTATTTTAAACATAGCTGGCGAAACAAATCACACATGATATTATTTTTAAACGTAGATATTGAAACAAATGTCACATATTGTTAAACGTTGGTTGTGGAACAAATGACCCCTATCATTGTGAAACATAGGAAATTAAACAAATTTCAAGCATTTTGAAACGTATAGAGTGAGACAAATGACACATGACATTATTTGAAACGTAGGTTGTAATACAAATGACACATAATAATTTTTTTAAAACGGAGGTAGTAAAACAAATGACTCATGGTATTATTTTTAAACGTAGGTAATAAAACTAATGACACTAAATATTATTTTTAAATGAAGGGTGGAGAAAGAAATGAAACACAATATTTTTTTAAAAGTCAGTAGTGAAACAAATGACACATAATATTGTTAACCATATGTAGTGAACAAATGACATATGATATTATTTTAAAACATAGGTAGTGAAACGAATGACACATAATATTATTTTTCAAGGTAAGTATTGAAACAAATGACACATGGTATTTTTGAACGTCGGTGGTGAAAAATAATACATGGTGTTTTTTAAACGTTGTTAGTGAAACAAATGACACACATTATTGTTAAACATAGGAAGTGAAACAAATTACATATATTGTTGTTAAACGTAGGTAGTGAACCTAACGATACATATTATTGTTAAACGTAAATGTTGAAACGAATGACTCATGATATGATTTTTAAACGTTCTAGGGAAACAAATGACATATATTATTTTTAAGCGTAGGTACTGAAACAAATGACACATAATATTAGTTTTAAACGTAAATAGTGAAACAAATGACACATATTATTGTAAAACGTAGTAAGTAAAACAAATGACACGTGATATTATTGTTAACGTAGGTAGTGGAAAAAATGATGCATATATTTGTTAAACGTAGGTTGTTAAACAAATGACACATAATATTATTTTTAAGTGTTGTAGGGAACCAAATAGCACATATCATTTTTAAACGTAAGTAGTGAAACAAATAACACATGATATTATTTTTAACGTAGGTAGGAAAACAAATTACAAATATTATTTTTAAACGTAGGTAGTATACAAATAACACATTATTGTAAAACGTAGGTGGTGAAACAAATGTCAAATATTATTTTAAAACGTAAGTAGTTAAACTAATGACACATATTATTGGTAAACGTAGGCAGTGAAACAAATGACACATTATTTTATTGCAAACATAGGTAGTGAAACAAATGACATATACTATTGTTTGACGTAGGTAGTGAAACAAATGGCACGTCATATTATTGTAAACCTAGATAGTGAAAGAAATGACACATATAATTGTTAAACAAAAGTAGTGAAACAAATGACACATATTATTGTTATAGGTAGTTAGTTAAATAAATGACACATCATATTATTTTTAAACATAGGTTGGGAAACAAATGAGACATAATATTATTTTTAAACATAGGTTTGGAAACAAATACATAATATTATTGTTAAACGTAGGTAGTGAAACAAAGGACAAATTATATTATTTTTCCACGTAGGTAGTAAATCAAATGACACATAATATTATTTTTAATGTAGGCACTAAAAAAATAGTAAATAATATTGTTAAACGTAGTTAGTGAACCAAATGACACATATTGATTTAAACCGTAGGTAGAAAAACAAATAACAAATATTATTTTTAAACATAGGTACTGAAACAAGTGACACATATAATTGTTAAACGTATGTAGGAAAATAGATGAGACATGATATTGTTAAACGTAGGTTGTGGAACAAATGACACCTAATATTATTTTGAAACCTAGGTGGTGAAACAAATGACAAATATTATTGTTAAACGTAGGTACTTAAAAAAGGAGACATATTATTTTAAAATGTAGACAGTGAAAAAAATGACACATATTTTTGTTAAATGTATGTAGTGAAAAAAATGATAGCTGATATTTTTTCAACATAGGTAATGAAACAAATGGCACATAATATTATTTTTAAACGTAGGTACTGAAACAAACGACACATGATATTATTTTCCAACGTAGGTAGTGAAACAAATGACACATGGTATTTCGTAAACGTAGGTAGTGATACAAATGACTCATGTTTTTTTTAAACGTAGGAAAGAAAAACAAATGACACATATTATTGTTAAACGTAGTTAATGAAACAAATGACGCTCGACATTATATTTAAACGTAGGTAGTAAAACAAATGACACACATTATTGTAAACGTGGATTATGAAAATGTTGTGGTGGCAACCACTTATTTGCATATGCGAATAACATAACACTATAAATGGCAAGCCTAGGTTGGCCTTGGTGTGTCTTACTCAAATGCCACTGGAAGTGACGCCGAAGAGCGTACATGTCCTCCCACCAAGACTCTCTGACTCGACACCGTCATTTGTACATATTGTAAATATACCTTTTCTTTAATACACTTATTATTGCGTTATCTTGTTGTTTGCGTCTTCATTGTATTTCCTTACTAATTATTGTTCAACCTTGCAACCACAACAGTTGGCGACGAGATATGAAGCGTCAAATATAACAATTTGACGAAGAACTATTAAAAAAAAAAAAAAAACCGCAAAGGTTGACCATTTTTTTTAAGGAATGCAAAGTGTTGACGAGCAAACGGATTTTACGCTAAAGAGAAGTTTAAACTCAAGTGAAAAAAAAAACTCTAACGTCGCAAAAGCGACAATTTACGCCGTTTTCTGGGGAATCCGACTTGCAAACGAATGTAAAAGTGAATTTTTGTTTTGTCGCTACACGACAAATCTTACTAAAGGACCAACTTGCAAACGAAAAGCGAACTTTGTTCTGTCGCAAAAACAACAGGTCAGACCCGTATTACGAAAAGCAAGGAAGTAACCTACGAAAAAAGTTCACCAGTGGATTCTAATTACTGTTCTCCGTAAACAAAACAACAACTAAAGGACTTTTTAATTAATGTTTTGGTTGACGTCGGTACTAAAAGGAAATACCACAGCTAAAACTAAAATTCAAGGAAAGGATTTTTTTCTTGAAGTTGTCACTGAATAACGGATAATACAGTAAAACGTCACGGAAAAAAAAGGTAATCTCAATTTAAGAGGTATTTTAATTACTAAAATACTAGAGAAAAAAAACTCAAAGAACTAAATGTACTGCATACATTTATTCAATTGTGACTCGATTAAAAAAAAAACTTTTACTTTGTGGAAAGAGTTACTTATTAGTAAGTGCCTAAAAACGGAAAGTCAATTCCATTTCGTGATTCCAGATAAACCTGTTTTATTTTCTTTTTTTTGCAGCGTGACTCGCAAAAAGAATATATTATTGCAAGCAGCGATATTATTATTGAAAACAGGAGCTTACAGCAATTTGCTTTTTTGTTGTAACCCAAACCAGTGTATATTGTACATGGTACAATATTTTTTTTTTAACTACACACTAAAAAAAAAAAAAAAAATGGAAGACTTATCAAAAATGTTCATGCAATTTTTACAAGCACAGGCTGAGCGGGATGAACGCAGACAAGCTACACAAAACGAGCTTTTGCAAACACAAATACAGGCACAGGCTGACCGCAAGGAAAAGAGAGAGGACAGATTATTGAAATGGCAGCAGGAACAAGAAGAAAAGCAGAAGATGGCACAATTAAAGCAGAAAAAACTGCAATTGGAACAGGAAGAAAGGCATAAGAAACTACAATTGGAATATGAAGAAAGACAAGATGAACGTTTTGCTAAAACACCGGAACTACTAAAGAGTAATCTATTTTTAATAGCATGGACACATTTCATTATGTGCCTGAGGAAGAGAAGAATTTTGAAGCATACTACACAAGATACGAGGATGTTTTTCAACTGGACTGTAAAAATTGGCCAAATAGTCAGAAAGTGAGCCTCTTACTCAGAAAATTGGGTACATCAGAACACAGCAAATTCGTAGATTACATATTACCTAAAAAAAACTGCGGAATTAGAGTTCATGGAAGCTGTAAAATTACTAAAAGAATTATTTAATACAAATATATCTCTTTTTCATAAAAGATGGCTGCGCATGAATCTAAGAAAGATGGACAACCAAGATTATTTGACATACGCATCAGTTGTCAATAAAAACTGCGATAATTTTAAGCTTGCAGAACTAACGGTAGAAGATTTTAAATGTCTAATCTTCGCTCAAGGGTTAGTTTCCACGAAAAATGCAGAAATACGCAGACGAGTGTTGTCTAAGATGGAATCTGAGCAAGATTTAACCCTCCAGAAACTAGCAGAGGACTGTGAAAGGGCCATTACACTAAAAAAGGATTAAAAAAATATAGAAGAATCCGGAGTGGCATATGTAAGAAAAGTTAGAAAACCATACGCACCAATCAAGAACTTTACAAAGAAAAGCAATGGAACGGGATATTCCAAAGATAATAACCATAAATATAGTACACAATATAACAAGCCTCTTCCTAGATATAACTGTAAGAGATGTGCAGAAAAGCATTGGGAATCAGATTGTCCTTATAAAAAGAAAAAATGCTACATATGTAAGAAGGTGGGATACAAAAGCGATTGCTGCAGATATAAAGATTACACCAGAAAGAGAGTACAGCAAACAAAATCAAATACAAAATAAGACAAAGATCGGCGAAAATACGTAAAAGTGGAAATATTTAAAACATCAATAAAGTTACAACTCGACTCCGGCTCCGATGTTTCTATAATAAACCTGAATACGTGGAAAAAGTTGGGAAAACCGGCCATGATGTAAACTAGTAAAGCAGCCCGGGCGGTAACTGGTGGTGGTATAAAATTTGAAGGAGAAGTTGTCCTCCCGATAAAATTGAAAAGGGATTTCGAAGAAATTAAAAATATTCGTACTAAAAAAATAGTGAAAATCTGTTTGGAATAGATTTAATTGAGAAATTCGGACTATGGGATAAGCCAATCAATACATTCTGTAAAAAATTAGAATGTTCTTCTCCAACAACAGTAAATATAAAAGACGATTTAAAAGAATTATTTCCTGAGGCATTCACGACTAACTTAGGTCGCTGCAATAAATGCAAGGCCTCGTTTGAACTTAAAGAAAACGCCAGCCCAATTTTTAGAAAAAAGCGAAATGTTCCGTTCGCTGGGTTGGAAAAGATTGATAAAGAATTAAATAGATTGGAACAGACGGGAATTCTATCAAAAATAGAACACAGCGAGTGGGCAGCCCCCACCGTATACGTAAAGAAAAAGAATGACGAAGTTAGAGTGTGCGCAGACTTTTCGACCGGGGTCAACTCCCTATTAAAAGATCACCATTACCCCCTACCAAGCCCAGAGGAAATATTCACGAAGTTGAATGGGGGTAATATCTTCTCCAAGATAGACTTGAACGACGCGTATTTGCAAATACCGGTCGAGGAGAATTGCTAAAAAATACTATGCATCAATACGCATAAGGGATTATACAAATACAACCGATTGCCTTTTGGCATCAAAGTAGCGCCTGCCATCTTTCAGCAAGCGATGGACACCATGCTAAGTGGTATTGAGTGCGCATGTGCATACCTGGACGACATTGTTGTCACGAGCAAATCCCTAGAAGAACATAAGGAACATTTGAAGCAAGTATTTACTCGAATACAAGAATTCGGCTTTAAAGTAAAAGAAAGTAAATGTGACTTTTGTATGAGCGAGATTAAGTATCTTGGACACATAATAAACAAACATGGACGACGTCCAAACCCAGACAGATCTGCGGCAATAAAAAATATGCCAGCACCCGATAATGTAACAACCTTGCAGAGTTTCTTAGGACTCGCAAATTATTACCAATCTTTTATTGAACGAATGCATAACTTGCGAGCCCCCTTAAATAATCTGCTTAAAAAGGATACACCGTGGAACTGGACGCAAGAATGTCAAACCGCTTTTGACAAAATAAAGAGCGCACTAACATCCGAATTATTCTTAACGCACTTTGACACAAACTTAAAAATAGTCGTCGCTAGTGACGCTAGCTCCTACGGCTTAGGAGCATGCATTCAACATATTATGCCGGATGGGTCTAGAAAACCAATAGCGCACGCTTCGAGAACGCTGATACCAGCCGAAAGGGCATATTCACAAATCGAAAAAGAAGCGTTGAGCATAATCTTTGCCGTGACTAAATTTCACCGATATTTATATGGTAGACAATTCATACTTGAAACCGACCATAAACCGTTAGTCACGATCTATGGATCAAAAAAGGATTGCCGGTATACACCGCAAATAGATTGCTGCGCTGGGGTACAATACTACTTAATTACGATTTCCAGCTACAACATCTAGCATCAAAAAAGATTTGCCATGCGGATGGACTGTCAAGACTGATACCACAGAAACACAATCTGGAAGAATCAGTTATTGCAGCAATTCGGACAAATGTTGAAGTAAAAAATATGGTAGCAAACATCATTAAGGAACTACCCGTAACTTTGTCGGACATTAAAAAGGAAGCCGAGAAAGACGAATATATAAAGGACATAAAAGAGAAAATTATAACGGACACAAAGGTGCAGGAAGTTTTCTCCATATGTGACGATGTGTTACTGTACAGCGAGAGAGTGGTAATACCCAAAACATTGCAGAATAGGATGTTAAGAGATTTCCACACAGGACATCCGGGGATAAATCGAATGAAGTCGTTAATGAGAAGCTACGTGTACTGGCGTAACATGGACACTGACATAGCGACAACAATTGATAAATGTAAAGGATGCCAGTTAGCGGCAAAATCTCCACCTATAGTACACAAACCTTGGCCGAAAACCGACCAACCATGGTCGAGAATCCACATGGACTTCGCTGGTCCAGTAGGTGAAAACTATTATTTAATTGTAGTGGATAGTTTCACAAAATGGCCGGAGGTAATGCGTTGCAGGAATCCAACAACGAACAACTCAATAGGGTTCCTACACGAGTTGTTTGCAAGATTCGGTGTACCAGACACACTGGTCACTGACAACGGAACGCAGTTCACATCCGCAGAGTTTAAGGAATTTTGCGACACGTTCCGAGTGAAGCACATCATCCGTATCATCCAAGGTCGAACGGCCTCGCGGAAAGGTTCGTGGACACGCTAAAACGAGCGTTAAAGAAATCCATTGGAACACCAACAGAAAAAGCTTTGCAACAATTCTTGCAAGTATATAGGATTACACCACATCCTAGTACACCATCAACTATATCACCAGCTGATCTAATTGCCAGAAAGGTAAAATCAGCGTTTGACAAACTATTGCCAAGGCAGGCAATTTTCCGAAACACTACACACACGAGAAGAAAGAAATATAACTCGGGAGATCGAGTATATTTTAAGTGCTACAGAAATAACACATCTTACTGGGAATGTGGAGTAGTGGAGAAACGCATTGGTGATTGTACATACATGATTAAAGGTCCACAGAATATACATAAAAGGCACCTAAATCAGATAAAAAAAAACGTCATATCCAAGATGATGATGATACGACAACAGTCGAAGAGGAGGACACCATAGATATCATATACGAATCTTTTAATTTGGAACCGCCTCAAAATGCACCTGAACCGCGAAGATCAGGTAGGAAAAGAAAAGTGAATGAACCATTAATGGTAAACCCAAAAAGAAAAAGATATTGAAATCTGTGTGACTTCAAATCTTGGGAGGGGGGTGTTGTGGTGGCAACCACTTATTTGCATATGCGAATAACATAACACTATAAATGGCAAGCCTAGGTTGGCCTTGGTGTGTCTTACTCAAATGCCACTGGAAGTGACGCCGAAGAGCGTACATGTCCTCCCACCAAGACTCTCTGACTCGACACCGTCATTTGTACATATTGTAAATATACCTTTTCTTTAATACACTTATTATTGCGTTATCTTGTTGTTTGCGTCTTCATTGTATTTCCTTACTAATTATTGTTCAACCTTGCAACCACAACAGAAACAAATGGCACATATCATTTTTTACGTAGGTAATGAAACAAATGACACATTGCAAAATGTTTTTGACTCCTATTGGGTGTTTGAGACGAATGAATTCGCCAATCATTTTTATAACCACCGTCTGTGTTATATAACCAATGAAAACCTTCCAAAGTTACTATACAAATTGTCGAATTTTAGATTGCATCAGTTCGCCGTTAACTACGTCATGGACCTCATTAGATTCTTGGCTGCCATCTTAGTTACTGCCAATTACACTCAGGATCTGATCTGAACTACGCCGCCATCTTTGTTCAACAAAATGTTTCAACACTTAATCAATCATTGTTAAACGTAGGTAGTGAAACAAATGACACATACTATTGCTTAACGTAGGTTGTTAAACAAATGACACATGATATTATTGCAACTGTAGGTACCGAAAAAATGACACATATTATTTTTAAACGTAGGTAGCGAAATGACACATATTATTGTTAAACGTAGGTAGTAAAGAAATTACACATGATATTTGTTAAACGTAGGTAGTGAAACAAATGACACATATTATTGTTCAACGTAGGTAGTAAAAAAATTACACATGATATTTTTTAAACGTTGGTAGTGAAACAAATGAGACATGATATTATTTTTTATATGGGGGTAGTGAAACAAATGATACCTGTTGCTAAACGTTGGTATTGAAACATATTACACACATTATTGTTAAACATAGGTAATGAAACAAATGACACTTATTATACAACGTAGGGAGTGAAACGAATGACACATGATATTATTTTTAAACGTAAGTAATAAAACAAATGACACATGAGATCCTTTTAAACGTAGGTAGTAAAATAAATGATACATTATATTATTTTTAAATGTAGGTCTGAAAACAAATGACACATGATATCATTGTTAAACGTAGGTAGTAAGACAAATGACACATATTATTGTCTAACGTAGGTAGTGAAACAAATATCACATGATATTATTTTTAAACGTAGATAGAAAACAAATGACACATGATATTATTTTTAAATGTAGGTAGTGAAAGAAACGACACATGATATTATGTTTAAACGTAAGGAAGCAATACAATTGACTCATATTATTGTTAAACATAGTAAGTGAAACAAATGACATGATATTTTTAAAAGCTGGTAGTGAAACAAATGACACATATTATTTTTAAACGGAGGTAGTGAAACAAATGACACATATTTTTAAACGTAGGTAGTGAAACAAATGACACATGATATTATTTTTAAATGTAGGTAGAGAAACAAATTACACATGATAATGTTGCAAGTGTAGGTAGTGAAAGAAATGACACATATCATTGTTAAACGTAAGTAGTTAAACAAATAACACATGATATTACTTTTAAACGTGGGTAGTGTAACAAATAACACATGATATTATTTTAAACGTAAATTGTGAAATAAATGACACATGATAGCATTGTTAAACCTATGTAGTGAAACAAATGACAAATGATATGATTGTTAAACGTAGGTTGTAAAGCAAATTACACATATTTTTAAACGTACGTAGTGAAACAAATGACACATGATATTATTTTTAAACGTAGGTAGCAAAACAAATGTCACATGATATTATTTTTAAACGTAGGTAGTGGACCAAATTACACATGACATTATTTTTCGCGTCACTTTTCAAAAAATGAATAGTTGTGCGTCACGCGTATATGGGGCATACGTGTCAATCATTTTCACACACCGGATCTCTGAATGGAAGCAAATTTGACCATCCCA
Source organism: Euprymna scolopes (assembly GCF_053919585.1). Classification (NCBI taxonomy): domain Eukaryota; kingdom Metazoa; phylum Mollusca; class Cephalopoda; order Sepiida; family Sepiolidae; genus Euprymna; species Euprymna scolopes. Next base: position 66,576,390 of record NC_136497.1, read on the forward strand.
GTACCAGATGTGTTTCCTTTGCAAATGTGGGAGGACGGCGATCCCTTCCTGTAAAAAAATCCTTTAAAACTTATTTCGTTTTAATCATTTCCCCGGAGCAGGATATAAATTGAATTTTCTTTTAAAGGAGCGGCATTCACCCTTTGTAGGCTGAACTGATTTCCTGTAGTTAGATATGTAATATTTTGTATATAGCCGAGTCAGCAACCCTAAATAGATATTGTAATAAAGATCAAAGTCGAAAGGACGTAGGGACACGAAATGTACGAGACCTTCTAAAAATCTAGCACATGCCAGCAATATATTTCTTATATATTGGTTTTCATCATGATTAGACTAAATCTATTAGGTCGGTTCAAAAGTAATGTCGTTTTTTTTTACGTTTAACTATATATATAAAACGACATTATTTTTGCGCCAACCTAATAGATTCGGCAAGAAATGAAGGAGTTTAAATTAGGAGAAATTTGCTTTTTAAAGATAGTGTGTGTGGTTTTTCTTGTTTGTTTGTTGTTTTTTTTTTCACAAACGGTGGTGTCAAGTTATGCAGAAGAAAAAGCTACAACTTCGTTTTGATTTTTGAGAAATACTGTCAAGTTATGGAGATATTTTAGAAATACCGTCGCCAAGTAAAACACGATTCAGTTGAATTTCTTGAATAATAGTCGTAATTTTAAAATGAAGAACTTAGAATGTAATTCGGTTGGATTTTCCAGAGTAGTCGCTTTTAAATGAAGAATTTAAAACGCGATTCGGTTGTATTTTGTGGAAAAAAAATGTCGTTGATTTTAAGTGAGAAACTTTACTTTAAATACAATTAAAGCCGGATTTTTTTTTTTCATTAAGCGTCGTCGTGTAGTGAGTACTGTTTGTGTCTAGCCGAGTAGTGAGCGCTAGCAGTGTCTAATCGAGTGATGAGTGCCAACGATGTCTAGCCATATAGTGTGGGCTAGCCGTGTCTAGAAGCCTTGGGTATGAGTTTATATGAGATGATCCATAAGAATCGTGTAATTAGATATGCATTAATATGCATATCAACGAATCCCCAGCCCTAAAAAGACATAAAATAAAACAAAATCGAGAGGACAGGGAGAGGCACGAAATATATGGGAGATGTGTTAAAAGTCGTGCACGTGCTGCCAATATATACTTTTATATATTATTATTCATCTTAATTAGTCCACCCTTCCTCCGAAGGGGGAAGTTTATAGAAACTACTAAATTCAAAAGCGATCCCTAGTGTAAATATTTCGCGGTCAGCGGAGATGACGACGATAGATTTTTGCAGAGGAGGTGTCGACGTTTTCATACATACAGCGCCTGGTGTTCTCAAATGGTAACCAATCTGATACTGGTCAGGCTCAATATTGCTTAAATTCAGTAATCTTATGAGAATTGATGTGCCAACGTAATTAGGCCGTATATATATATATATATATATATATATATATATATATATATATATATTGTATTAGCATTTAATCCCGGCGTTTCCCGGGTGTTTGGAGGTGTGTGTTCAGCAAAACAAAAAAAATGGTAGTAGGAAGGCAGACTCGAACCCGATTAAAAAGCTTGGCCTATCTCTGAATATCCTTTATGGAAAAATTTTAAATGTTTAGACCAGAAATTGTCTGAGTAATTTGGTAGAGACCGCAGAGGTCAAAATTTTTAAACTTTGACCCTTGAATTTTATTGTTTTGGGCTAAACTCGAGTTAAGTCAGATCCATGTCCAAGGAACCTATATTTAAAAGTTCAAGTGTTTAGACCAAATATTGTCGGAGGAGTTTGGTAGAGTTATCAAAAGTCAAATCGTTGACCCCTTAACAGCCAAATTTCTGACCGAAAACCGATCACAAAGATTTTCCCAAATCTCAGTACCCTGTATAGACAGACACATAGGCAGACAGACAGGCACACACAGGCACGTTCACTTTTATATATATATACATATATATATATATAGATAGATAGATTGATAGATATTTTTATGACCCCGTTTAAGACCAGTTCATATATATATATATATATATATATATATATATATATATATGTATGTATATATATATATATATATATATTATTTATTTATTAAACGTGTACCTTATAAACGTATACGTAGAAACATGCATGTCTATTGGTTACCTTCATACACGTAAAAATATTTAATAGATATTTGAATAAATAATATTCAGATGTTTTATAAAGAAAATATTATTAATAGTAATAAATAATACGTCCCAATTAGGGATGACTACAATATAAACAAAGAACATTTAACTTCTCTCAAAAAGCGCCCAGGGAGCGGAAAGAAATACTACAAAATCGCTAAAAAATAAAAAAATAAATAAATAAACAAACTTATATATATATATATATAATATATATATATATATATATATATATATATATATACTAGCATTTCAGCCGGGTGTTGCCCGGGTGTTTAGAGCTGTATGTTGAGCAAAATAAAAAGTGGTAGTAGGAAGGCAGGCTCGAACCCCTACCGCGAAGGAAGAAAGGAATGGGGGAAAAAAGTGACGTCTTTTCTGTTTTGACTACCGCCAAACCGGAAATGACGTAGGTTTAAATTAAGGCTATACAATCGAAAGGAGAGGATGACTTTCGATGATATCAGCGGAAAAAGCGACCCCCCCTGTAATAAAAAAGTGCCCAGTTGAGGGCGAAGATATTAATGTTTTTAGCCAATTTTTCGATATTTGTCGTCTGAAAGGTCGAACTTCAAAGCGATATTGATCTTGGTCAAATCCGTCGCTTCTGTCGAAAGTTTTAGGCAGACATGCAAGCATACTTACATACATTTATATATTGGTAGCAGAAATTTTCGACCCAAACCGATTAAAAAGCTTACCCTATCCCTGAAAACCCTTTATATCAAATTTCAAATGTTTAGATCAGAAATTGTCTGAGTAATTTGGTAGCGACCGCAGCGCCCAGCGGTCATTTGTTTTTTTTTGTTTTTTTTACTTTTTACCCCTATTATGACCCCTTAACATTTATTGTTCTGGGCTAAAATCAAGTTATTAAGTAAGATCCAAGTCTAAGGAACCTTATGTAAAATTTCAAGTGTTTGGACCCAAAATTGGCGGAGGAGTATGTAAGAGTTCTCAAAAGTCAAATCGTTGAATTTTGACCCCTTAACAGCCAAATTTCTGGTCGAAAATGGATTATAAAGATATTCCCAAATCTCAGTACCCCGTATATCAAATTTCCAGTCTGTAGACAGAAAATTGACAGAGATATTGTGTAAGAAAATGTACATAGACATACAGACAGACCGACACACAGACAGACACTTTATATATATATATATATATATATATATATATAATGTATATATTTATATATATATATATATATATATATATATAATGAAAAAAAGGGATGTAGTGTTTGTTTGATATACGTAATGGTAAACTTCAAAGTAATATAAATAACATATAGTTTCGGTGTCACTAGATGCCTTAACTCGCAAATTCTAGCATTGTTACAAATATAATTTGCTGATTTCTTTATGTCCTCTGATAAGAAGAATAACAAGAATAGCATGCTTTGAAACTCCACAGGATAAAGACTTTGTAAATTGTTTTTGGAGTATTCAGTCGAACAATAAATTTTGATTGTAAAGTTAAACTTACAGTTTTAATTTCCTTTCCTTTATATATATATATATATATATATATATATATATATATATATATATATGGCGTTAATCATAACACCCTGCACTGTTGATTCCCGAAAAGAAGGAAACACTAGTGTCTGTAGGCATTTAATAATTATTATAGCAAATAATTATATATATATATATATATATATATATATATATATATATATATGTATATATATGTATATATATATGTATTTATGTATGTATATATATGTATGTATGTATATATATAAATATATATATATATATATATATATATATATATACATACTCACATAATTGAGCATTGTTTGCGAATCTAATATTCCCTAGAAACTTCTTTCATCGGACGAAATCAGATTAATCCGGTCAGGGTCTGTGTTTATATATTACCGAACACGATATTAAATTTTGAATCGTTGCGAATTTTTTTTTTTTTTAGTATTTATACAGACTACGGACCGTGCTGGAATAATAACGTTATTGTTTAAGAAACCCTTCTTAACATAGAGTTGGTAGGGCATTTGTAACTATGTTGAACTTTCAGCTTACAATTTAATATACACACGATACCGTAAAAATTTAATATAACCTGAAAATCCTTTCTAAAATATAGCATCATCCGTATTCTGCATCAGTCCATTCCTTTTGCTATCCTCAACGAAGCGGTTAATACCACCATATCTTTGGATGTTAGCATTAGGTACTGGTTTATCTCCGTTCCTTAAACCTCAAACAAAGTTTGGAATCCCGATTGAAAATCTTTAGTTGTGTAACAAATGAAATTCTTTCCTCTATTCTCACACCAACAGGAAATATCCTGACCTTCTACTCTGTATTCTGACACTAATAATCGTAAATGAGAACAGTGAGGATAATAAACTGACATAAGAAAATAGATTGATATTAAGTAACACATTATTTCATAGTAAATAACAAACAGTAAAACTAAAAGAAAACTAGCCATACATTCATTGTTCCTAAATGTATTAAAGCACAGAAATTAGGAACCAGTAACTTCTGGATATCAATATATATATATATATATATATATATATATATATATATATATATATATATATATATATATATATATATAGCAAAAATGGTAATTAGTAAAAACCTGAAGAGAGTGATCAATACTATTGCAGAGCGGGAAAGGAGTGAGGGGAAGGGAAGGAGAATAGGGGTGACATTCATTGGGAGTTGTTAATTTGTTTATATTCATGAGTGGTAGTAGATTTTTATATTTATTTATTTATTTTTTTATTTTTTTAATTCTAATTGGTTTGTATTACTTCGGCTAACTTTTAATTTTAGTTGGTTTGTATTAACTTTTGATTTTAGTTGGTTTGTATTACTTCAGTAACTTTTCATTTTAATTAAATTGTTGTTTTTTTTTAATTAAATATATACTGCTGTTTTATTTATTAAGTTTCTTTTAGTATATTATTGTTATTTTATTTATTTATTTATTTATTTTTTGTATTATTTATATGGGAGGAGGTTGTGGTAATGTCCTGTTTGGAATGTGAGGCGGGCTGTGAGCTGTGTGCAGTGGTGTATCTGTTCTAATGGGTTATGGTTGTAATGGTAAGTGTTAGGTGGGAGCCGTATGTAGAGTTATATATATATATGAGTGGTAGTAGATTTTTATATTTATTTTTATTTTTTTTTATAATTAGTTTGTATTACTTCAGTTAACTTTTAGTTTTAGTTGGTTTGTATTACTTCAGTAACTTTAAATGTTAATTAATTATTATTATTATTATTATTACTTATTTTTATTTTAAAATATATACTGCTGTTGTATTTATTAAGTTTCTTTTAGTATGTTATTGTTATTTTATTTATTCATTATTATTTTTTTCATATTATTTATATGAGAGGAGGTTGTGGTAATGTCCTGTTTGGAATGTGAGGCGGGCTGTGAGCTGTGTGCAGTGGTGTATCTGTTCTAATGGGTTATGGTTGTAATGGTAACTGTTGGGTGGAAGCCGTGTGTAGAGTTATATAATGAATGAAGATCCGAGCTCCAGTCTGTTATTGAGTTCTGGCCGTAATTTGGATATTAGTAGCGATTCTTTTATGCGAAGATTCCCAATATTGCGTTCTGTGGCTACTCACATTTGCCCCGAGGCCTCACATAGCTACACAACTTCCGGCCCTTCATCCAGCATGCTTTGAATCGACCTGTTACGCACACCATTTGAAAAGGGAAAATTTTTCCGAAATTAATAATGGAATACGTTGCATGAATACAAGTAAGACATTTTACCATACACCTGAATAAATAAATATATATAAAAAAATTAAAAAATAATAAATATATATATATATATATGTGTGTGTGTGTGTGTGTGTGTGTGTATATGTACTTATTGATTTGTAAATCGCCACTTGTTCTCGTCTCCTCTTACCAACAGCGACTATAATTCGTCCCTCGCATTGTGACAGCCTTCTAAATCTCTTTTACATATATATATATATATATATATATATATATATATATATATATATATATATAGCAAAAATTGTAATTAGTAAAAACATGAAGAGAGTGATCAATACTATTACAGAGCATATATATATATGTATATATATATCATATATATATATATGATATATATATATATATATGATATATATATACATATATATGCTCTGTAATAGTATGATGAAATTATCAGATCCTTGATATATATATATATCTGTGTATATATATATATATATATATATATATATCAAGGATCTGATAATTTCATCAGACTATAATAATTACCATTATTAATCATAATAATTATTTCTGTAAATTCTGATGTAATTATCGGATCGTTGATATGATTCGGTAATCGAAGCATGTGTTACTAAGCAGATAAAAATGCCATTATATATATATATACATATATATATTACTTGTGGCAAGTAACCCACAAAGAAAGTGTTTGTTTTATTTGAAAAAATGGAACTAGGAAGGCTAAATTTACTTAAAGTGATCTTGTATGCATTTTCACGTTAAAATCGATTAAATGTTCACATTTACCTGTCCATCTGACGGTAGCTCCAACGATAACGTTTAAAGCTGTGACGCTAAATGTTTTGGTTTCGATTCTAGCTGATGGAACCCAAGTCATATATATATATATATATATATATATATATATATATATATAATTTTAAAAAAAACTTTATTTAAATCAAGGATTTTTATTATTCCAAGTAAGACAAAAAAATCTTTAGAAATTTTATCTCCTTATCCTATACGTTTTCGATGCCTACCATCTCTTCAGAGGAGAAAATATTTGCAAATATATATAATGGTATTCACTATGTGCTAAAGTCAGTTAGACATGGAAATTCATAATCAAAAAATGATTAAACAAAAGTCACATAGCAGAGAAAATTGAAGAAAAAGATATAAGATTTAGTTCCAAATTGCGCGGTAAAATCCAAGATGACTGTCCTTTAAAGCAGTGAGGTAATGAGATCCAAGCTGTGTATTGGGTAATCCACATCACAGAGTGGAAATCCAAGTTGGGAATATTTCTGGAGTAATTCTTCTTTATGGGCCGGTGAAAAGATTTTTAAGGTCTGGTTGGAACTTTTTATTAAATACCTTAATATTACTGGAATTAAACGTTAGTGAGATAGAATAGGTAGAAAAGGGGTAGTGGAGGAGAGAGAAATTTAAAATGAAGAGATGGATGGGGGGAGAGATAACATATATATATATATATATATATATATATATATATATATATATATATTAGCTCTATCCTGTATATCGAGCAATTCCTATTTAGATGGGATAATGCATAGAATATTACGACTAGTAATATTTTGTAAATCTTATGATCACACGTTTCCATACCAGCTGATTGTTAGATAAATTTATTCAGAAGTATATGCATATATATATATATATATATATATATATATATATATATATATATATATATATATATACCTTCTGTATACATTATACTTTTTACATCAATACTATATATATATTGGTACAATGTTATATTCGAGGGAAAATTAACTCTATAATAATAAATGCGATATCTGCATAAATTAAAATATAATATTTAAGCGTATTTTACGATCGGGCAACACCGGGCGCTCTACTAGTACGAGAATATAAGTGTCGAACGATTACAAAGACCTTTTGCAAAAAACATGGTGTCCACCGACGCGGCATTCAATAAAAACAACGCAAAAATATTACACATTCTATTAACTAATTCAGAATTTATATTTATATATTCCTACGAGCATTGACATGCTGCACCTAATATTTACGTCACACGCATTATACGTAACACGGTTTTGCATTAATAATGAGATCTCATAAATCACTGTTTGCTTTTCTAGGTTACATTCTCATAAACCAGTGCTTTTAGATAAGAATAAACATCCTCTCATAACATTCCTTTTTATAATTTTTTGGAGGATATATTGCTTCTCCTTTTTTCTCCCTCTTCTTTCTTTCTCTTTAGTTTGCTTCACTACTGCTGATCTTGTTTGTTATGCGACTAATTCCTGCCTGTTGATTGGCTGAACTGCGCATTCCCGCGTTTTTTTTTTATAAAATTCTAGCTGAGGTTAGCAATTGGAGCTTGACACTGGAAATGTGTTGACGTGCAATCTTCTCTCCGTCTAAACAGGATGTTAAAATGTTGAAGTAAACTCGTCCAAGTTACCTGGCGAAGTTTATAATGTTGAAGTGATTTCATCTAAGTTACTTGACGAATTCGCATCTTGTTGAGAGAAATCTATTTCAAGTAAATCCAATGAATCTGTCGAAGAATTAGACAGTTAAATATGTCGGAGACACATATGAAAAATATTCTCACTAGGCAAGATTGGATAGGCAGTGGAAGTTATATTGATATAACTAGATATTTTCTTCTAAGGCCTGAAGAAAATGGATACGTGTCAAGTTGCAGTTTTCTAAGTCAACTGAAAAGAATATTTTTATTCTGACCGGACACAAAGAAGAAACTTGGAAAGTGTTTTTATCTCACTCCTTTCCTCATCAGAGAACGTTATTATACGAAGAACTATGTGTATTTTTTCAGGTTATCCCTTCAGAAAATAGGGACATAAATTCCTTGCTATAAAAGAACGCTCTTGAAACAGATAGTTTATCTTTGTCTACAGATATTTCAACTGATTTACACGAGTGGACATTTGTCTTAAAATGGACAACACTACCAACTGTAAATTTAAATTGGGACCAAAAATAGCGGACTCTTTTCGACATTGCTAAAGTATTTCGACCCTTCTAAAAAGATACTTCACTGGTTGAAATATCCTATCACGGTAGTAATTAAAAGAAAGTCTATCCTTCGTGATTGTTACCTCACAAAAAATGTCTTTAAAGCTGAGAGCGAAATCTTATCAGCAGAGAGCTCGAAAACTTTTCTTTTGGCTCTAAATTATTTTTATTTCCTTAATAAAGTTGTTTGTTTGTTTCTATCCACCAAGTCTTTTCTCTTCTCACTTTTCTTGTCGCTTTTCTTTTGTCTTATATTGGTAACGTTTTGATACATTGAAGTGACCTTCAGTGAAAATGATGATAATGATTTCGACACTCTGCTAAAATTATTTTTCTTTCCTTAATAGAATTGTTTGTTTCACCAAGTCTTTTCTCTTCTCGTTGTGGCTTTTCTTTGTTTTTGTATTAATAACGTTTTTATACGTTGAAGTGATCTTCATTGAAAGTGATGATAATTTCGACACCTTTACTCTTCGATACGCTATATAAATAGAGATAATTAATATCAAGTCAGGGATAAGACAAACTGCTTCTATAATATAATATATATAATAATATAAATTAATAGACGGTATAAACACGTCCGCACACCGGCTTGCATTATATCATTGAAGGTAAACAGTTTTAACATGGCTAGTACCAACTGGATGATAATATGGGAATAATTTCCCTTCAAAAAAGAATATATATAGTCATAAAGATGCCTTTAGCAAATAATTATAATAATAATAATATAATAATAATAATATAATAATAATAATAACTTGCTAATCCCAACATGTGTTGACGCAATAGAAAAACCGATCCTCGCTATACTTAATAATGTGGCGAACCGCCAACCGGAGAAAATATGCAATTGATTTTCATATAAATTAACATTCGGTTTTATGTATTAAAATATATTTTGGAAGCATTGAGTCCAATATTAGAACGCAAGCAATAAAATTAATAATTATTCACATTATACAATTTTTATCGGGAATTAAAAAACAATGCTTTTTTAGCTCATAAATTATTTGTTATTCTCACAAGATCCCGTAATGTATCTTACGGGGGCATTCACTTATCCGTTTTTTTTTTTCTTGTTTTTTTTTGTTTGTTTTTTTACGACTCTCGGAGTTGACCGTCGCCAATTTTGAGAAGCAGCGACCGAAATATGAGTCAGCAATGTGTACAAGTGGATAGTAAATCTTTTATTCACGTGATATTAAGATAAATCTTTGCCAGTAAACCTTCATTCAGACATTTGATAAATTAGGACACGGAAATTATTCATAAATAAAACAAAAAAACATTAGTTTGGAGCATTTGGAAAGCTTTAGAAATAACGAGAAAATTATTAAGTTAAGTCCATTAAATATGAGCATTTAGTTGTAATGCTATTTTTTTTAATGTGCTTGTAAATTTCATGTTCTTTAGAAACTTCCTCTTCGCTGAATTCGCCCAAGGTGCGTATCTCATTGGGAACGCTGGTTCACCTCTACGGGTGTTAAGCTCCTTTTTTCAAATTGGGGAAAAATTTCGTAATTAAATAACATTTTCGGTACTGATCTAGAACATGACCCAAGATCGCACTATTATTTTATGCTGATTTATTCATTAAGGAATATTTTAAATGTTAGTGTGTGTGTGTGTGTGTGTGTGTGTGTGTGTGTGTGTGTGTGTGTGTGTGTGTGTGTGTGTGTGTGTGTGTGTGTGTGTGTGTGTGTCTCCAGGGAGAGAGAAACATGAACTAGGTAAAGAAGAAAAAGAAGAAAAACACGTGAAGGGGAAAGATAGATAGATAGATAGATATATAGATAGATAGAAGTTTTAGTAGAAATATTACACTTTTTTCCGGTTGGTCCTGTTAATACAGGTAAAACATACTGTTATATAACTGAAGTGAGTGTATATAAACAGCGTCTATTTAGCTAATGTCTCTTTGTGATATATACAGTGTGTGATGTCTACTGATTAAAATGTTCTATTGTTGTATGTATCTGTGTATGTGTGTGTGTGTGTGTGTATGGAAACCAAACAATATATCTATCTATCTATCTATTTATGAAAGTGAAAGTGTCTGTCTGTCTGTCTTTCTGTGTGTCTGTCTGTGTACATGTCCCTACGCAATTACTCTGTCAATTTTCAGTCTACAGACTCGAAATTTGATATACAGGGTATTGATATTTTGGAATATCTTTGTAATCCGTTTTCGGTCAGAGATTTGGCTGTTAAGGGGTCAAAGTTCAACGAGTTGACCTTTGATAATTATCAAACTCCTCCTCCAATTTTGGGTATAAACAATTGAAATTTTAGATATAGGTTCCTTGGACATGGATCTAACTTAATAACTTGATTCAAGCTCAAAACAATAAATGTTAAGGAGTCATAATAGGGGTCAAAGTTAAAAAAAATAAATTGACTGCTGCGGTCTCTACCAAATTACTCAGACAATTTCTGGTCTAAACATTTGAAATTTTACATAAAAGGTATTCAGAGATAGGACAAGCTTTTTAATCGGTTTGGGTCGAAAATTTTTAGTTACCAATATATAAATGTATGTATGTATGTTTGTATGTCTGCCTAAAACTTTCGACAGAGGCGACAGATTTTCACAAGATCAGTATCGTTTTGAAGTTCGACCTTTCAGACGACAAATACCGAAAAATTAGCTAAAACATTAATATCTTCACCCTCAACTGGGCACATTTTTACAGGGAGGGGTCGCTTTTTCAGCTGATATTTTCGAAAGTCATCCTCTCCTTTCGATTGTATAGCCTTAATTAAAACCTACGTCACTTCCGGTTTGGCGGTGGTCGTAACAGCAAAGACGTCACGTTTTTCCCGTTCTTTCCTCCTTTGTGGTATGGGTTCGAGCCTGCCTTCCTACTACCATTTTTTTTTTTTTTTTGCTCAACACACACCTCCAAACACCCGGACAACCCATGCTAGTATACCTATTAAAGTGAAAATGTCAGTGTGTGTCTGTCTGTGTACATTTCCCTACTAAATAACTCTGTTAATTTTCGATCTACAGAAGCGAAATTTAACATACCGAGTATTGAGATTTGGAAAAAACTTTTTAATCGGTTTTCGGACAGAAATTTTGCTGTTAAGGTGTAAAAGTTCAACGATTTGACCTTTGAGAACTCTACCAAACTTCTCCACCAATTTTGGGTCTAAACACTTGAAATTTAGGATATAGATTACTTGGACATGGAGCTAACTTTTTAATTTGATTTGAGCCCAAAACAATAAATGTTAAGGGGTCAAAATTGGGTCAAAGTTTTAAAAAATTGATCTCTGCGGTCTCTAACAAATAAGTCAGCCAATTTTTGGTCTAAACATTTGACATTTTACATAAAGGGTATTCAGATATAAGGCAAGATTTTTAATCATTTTTTAGGCGAAAATTTGGCTTCCAATGGGTCATGGTTCAAAAGATTTGACTTCTGTGGTTTCTAGCAAACTACTCAGCCAATTTTTGGTCTAAACATTTAAAATTTTACGTAAAGGGTATTCAGACTTTCAGCAAGCTTTTTAATCAGTTTTTGGACGAAAATTTGGCTGTCAAGAGGTCAGAGTTGAAACAGTTGATCTTTGCAGATTCTACCAAACTCCTCCGTTAGTTTTGGGTCTAAATCACTTGAAATTTTAGATGCATGTTACTTGGATATGGGTCTAATTTTTAATTTAATTTGAGCCCAAAGCAATAAATGTTAAAGGGTCAAAATTAGGGTCCAAGCAAAAGAAAATTTGACTTCTGCGGTCTCTCGCAACTTTTCTCTATAGTAGTTAAGGAAGCCTATTATATAGAAAGGCATTACATATGCACACTTTTTAATATATACGTATGCATATAAAGTTTTTTACAGTACATAAAGGCCAAGCAAAGCCAGGCTGAAGTGCTAGTATATATATATAAAAATGAAATTGTCTGTGGGTGTGTCTGTGTGTGTGTACATTTCCCTAGCAAATTACTCTGTTAATGTTCAGTCTACCGCCTCGAGATTTGACATAAGGAGTATTGATATTTGAGAAAATCTTTTTAATCGGTTTTCTAACAGAATTTTTGTTGTCAAGGAGTCAAAGTTCAACGATTTGACCTTTGAAAACCCTACTAAACTGTTCCGCCAATTTTGGCTCTAAACACTTGAAATTTTAGATGTAGGTTCCTTGGACATGGATCAAACTTTTTAATTTGATTCAAATCAAAAACAATAAATATTTAGAGGTAAAAATTGGGGTCAAATTTGAAAAAATTGACCTCTCAGCCAATGTTTGGTTAAAACATTTGAAATTTTACATACAGTGTACTCAGACATAGCGCAAGCTTTTTAATCGGTTTTTGGCCGAAATTTTAGCTGCCAAGGGGTGAGAGTTCAAACTATTCAGGCAACTTTAGGTTTAAACCCTTGAGATTTTAGATGTAGCTTACCTGGGCATGTGTCAAACCTTTTAATATATATATATATATATATATATATATATATATATATATATATATATATATATATATATATGTATGCACATAAAGTTATGAAAAGCACATAGGGCCCTAACAAAGCCGGGCTGAACTGCTAGAATATCTATAAAAGTGAAATTTTCTGTCTGTGTGTTTACATTTCCCTACTAAACTACTTTGTCAATTTTCAGTCTACAGACTCGAGATTTGACATAAGGGGTATTGAGATTTGTGAAAATCTCTTTAATCAGTTTTCGGCCAGAAATTTGGCTGTCAAGAGGTCAAAGTTCAACAATTTGACTTTTAAAAACTCTACCAAACTACTCCGCCAATTTTTGGTCTAAAAACTTGATATTTTAGATGTATTTTACTTGGACATGGATCAAACTTTTTGATTTGTAGCCCCAAATAATAAATATTAAGGAGTAAAATGCGTCTCTACAAAATTACTCGGCTAATTTTTGGTTTAAACATTAGAAATCTTAAATAAAGTGTATTCAGACATAGAGCAACCTTTTTAATCGGTTTTTGGTCGAAAATTTGGTTTCCAAGAGGTGAAAGTTCAAAAGACTTGCTCCTGAAACAGTTGAGCACTCTCAAAAGAATTTATTTCACCACATTAAAAATAGACATGGAAAAAGTTAATTTCGAAACATCGCTAAAAACATCCCCACACCTAGCAAGCATAGCTATATTATTAAATTAATTCAAAAAACAGATGAACTAATACGCTGAATGCGATGGCGAGCAATTTTCTTCCTTAAAAATGAAAACGTAAACAAAAAAGAATCCTATGGTTTTACAACCCTTAAAAATGCGAAAACAGTAGACCTTTTGATAAACTTTGAAAATGACTTTTTAAACGTAATTAAAAACTTAGAATTCCACAATCAACCTAACAATTTCCAACGGAAACTACACAAAATCATTAGAAACATAAACAACTCTCATAAACTTTTGTAAAAGCAGATAAAACTAAAAACTTATAAAATAGATAAACAAGAATATAACAAACTAATCACAGAAAAACATTAGAAAAACTACAAAAAACTAGATACAAACGAATGCGACAGCATAGATATAATAAATACTGAAAGTAAACAAATTACCGATAAATTAAAAATTAGCGATAAAGTTGGCAAATTGAAACCTAGAGAGGCATACATTCTGCTTAAAGACCACAACTGGGACCTTAATAATAATCCCAGCACTCTTGATAAACCCAACTAAACCAGAAATAGGAAGAAATAGCAAAACAATACTTTAAAGAGTAAACAATCAGATCAAACAAGACCTAGAATTAAACCAGTGGGTAAATACTGGTTTAAAAATATAGACAACAAAAATAAATGTACGTTTATACAGTTCGACGTTACGTTATCGACTTCTATCCCTCGATATCCGAAGAACTTTTTAACATCGCCCTAGAATTTGCCGAGACATACACTGATATATCCACGGAAGAAATCAACATCATTAAAAAATGTAGAAAATCAGTTCTAATAAATAACAATAACCGATGGATAAAAACTAACATGACAAATTCATTTGATTTGGCGATGGGTGCCAGGGATTCTGCAGAGGCATCAGGTCTTGTGGGATTATTCATTCTATATACCCTAACAAGTATATTTGATACTACGGATATCGGCCTATATAGAGATGACGGACTAGCTATAATAAAAGACTCTAACAAAGTCAAGGGAGATAACTTTAAGAAAACCATACACAAGGAAATGAAAAAATTAGGCCAAAAAGCAGACGTATCAGCTAACATAAAAATAACAAACTTCCTGGACGTCAGGTTAAATTTAGATAAAAGCACATATGAACCGTACTTAAAAGATAACGCTATCCCAATATACGTAAACCCTAAGTCCAATTATCCACCATCAATTATAAAACACATTCCTAACTCGATCGTAAGTAGACTCAGCAATAACTAAAGCAATGAAAATGCATTTAACAGGTCATCCGATATCTATGAAACAGCTCTAAAAAATAGTGGATACAAAAATATCGATATCAAATATGAGCAACAAAACACCAATAACTATAATAAAATTAAAAATAGAAGAAAAGGAACTATAATTTGGTATACGGTCCCATACAATCAAATGTTAAAAACAAAACTTGGCAAGAAATTTCTAGATCTTATTGAAAAACACTTTCCCACAACCAACCACTTACACAAAATTTTCAATAAAAATACCTTAAAGTTATCCTACAGCTGCTGCGAAAATTTAGAGATGATAATTAAAGCACATTATAACAAAATATTAAATAAAAACAATGTAAACAACAACAAAATAAACAATAAAAAAGTAGACACCATGACAAAAATAAAACTAACACTTGCAGAAATAGTCGAATGGAAAATAATAAGACAAGCTACCACGTGTAGGAACCTAGACGACCCATTTAAATTATGCCTTCATGAAAAATTTGATATCCTGTACTTTAAAGAACCCCAACATCTATTAAACTGTAGAAGAGAAATAGCAAACAACTGTGTTCACAAGATAAAATTTACTCTAGGATAACGATACAAAATAGTTTTAAAACAAACAAAAACAATAGAAAATAAACAAATAAATAAATTAAATAAACATGAATATACATACACGATCACACATATATGTATGTATATATATATATATATATATATATATATATATATATATATATATATATATATATATGTATATATATGTTGTGGTGGCAACCACTTATTTGCATATGCGAATAACATAACACTATAAATGGCAAGCCTAGGTTGGCCTTGGTGTGTCTTACTCAAATGCCACTTGAAGTGACGCCGAAGAGCGTACATGTCCTCCCACCAAGACTCTCTGACTCGAC
This sequence comes from Euprymna scolopes, assembly GCF_053919585.1. Lineage (NCBI taxonomy): Eukaryota > Metazoa > Mollusca > Cephalopoda > Sepiida > Sepiolidae > Euprymna > Euprymna scolopes. The sequence continues at coordinate 66,592,648 of NC_136497.1, forward strand.
ACCGTCATTTGTACATATTGTAAATATACCTTTTCTTTAATACACTTATTATTGCGTTATCTTGTTGTTTGCGTCTTCATTGTATTTCCTTACTAATTATTGTTCAACCTTGCAACCACAACAGTTGGCGACGAGATATGAAGCGGCAAATATAACAGTTTGACGAAGAACTATTAAAAAAAAAAACGCAAAGGTTGACCATTTTTTTTAAGGAATGCAAAGTGTTGACGAGCAAACGGAGTTTACGCTAAAGAGAAGTTTCAACTCAAGTGAAAAAAATAAACTCTAACGTGGCAAAAGCGACAATTTACGCCGTTTTCTGGGAATCCGACTTGCAAACGAATGTAAAAGTGAATTTTTGTTTTGTCGCTACACGACAAATCTTACTAAAGGACCAACTTGCAAACGAAAAGCGAACTTTGTTCTGTCGCAAAAACGATAGGTCAGACCCATATTACGAAAAGCAAGGAAGTAACCTACGAAAAAAGTTCACCAGTGGATTCTAATTACTGTTCTCCGTAAACAAAACACAACTAAAGGACTTTTTAATTAATTTTTTGGTTGACGTCGGTACTAAAAGGAAATACCACAGCTAAAACTAAAATTCAAGGAAAGGATTTTTTTTTCTTGAAGTTGTCACTGAATAACGGATAATACAGTAAAATGTCACGGAAAAAAAAGGTAATCTCAATTTAAGAGGTATTTTAATTACTACAATACTAAAAAAAAAAACTTAAAGAACAAAATGTACTGCATACATTTATTCAATTGTGACTCGATTAAAAAAACAAAACAAAAAAAACCCAAACTTTTATTTGGTGGAAAGAGTTACTTATTAGTAAGTGCCTAAAAACGGAAAGTCAAGTCCATTTCGTGATTCCAGATAAACCTGTTTTATTTTTTTTTTTTTTGCAGCGTGACTCGCAAAAAGAATGTATTATTGCAAGCAGCGATATTAATATTGAAAACAGGAGCTTACAGCAATTTGCTTTTTTGTTGTAACCCAAACCGGTGTATATTATACATGGTACAATATTTTTTTTAACTACACACTAAAAAAAAAAAAAAAGAAAACATGGAAGACTTATCAAAAATGTTCATGCAATTTTTACAAGCACAAGCTACACAAAACGAGCTTTTGCAAACACAAATACAGGCACAGGCTGACCGCGAGGAAAAGAGAGAGGACAGATTATTGAAATGGCAGCAGGAACAAGAAGAAAATCAGAAAAAGGCACAATTAAAGCAGAAAAAACTGCAATTGGAACAGGAAGAAAGGCATAAGAAACTACAATTGGAATATGAAGAAAGATAAGATGAACGTTTTGCTAAAACACTGCAACTACTAAAGAGTAATCGAGAAAATGTCGATAGTGTTAAGTTCTCCCATACAACTATTTTTAATAGCATGGACACATTTTATTATGTGCCTGAGGAAGAGAAGAATTTTGAAGCATACTACACAAGATATGAGGATGTTTTTCAACTGGACTGTAAAAATTGGCCAAATAGTCAGAAAGTGAGCCTCTTACTCAGAAAATTGGGTACATCAGAACACAGCAAATTCGTAGATTACATATTACCTAAAAAAAACTGCGGAATTAGAGTTCATGGAAGCTGTAAAATTACTAAAAGAATTATTTAATACAGATGGCTGTGCATGAATCTAAGAAAGATGGACAACCAAGATTATTTGACATACGCATCAGTTGTCAATAAAAACTGCGATAATTTTAAGCTTGCAGAACTAACGGTAGAAGATTTTAAATGTCTAATCTTCGCTCAAGGGTTAGTTTCCACGAAAAATGCAGAAATACGCAGACGAGTGTTGTCTAAGCTGGAATCTGAGCAAGATTTAACCCTCCAGAAACTAACAGAGGACTGTGAAAGGGCCATTACACTAAAAAAGGATTAAAAAAATATAGAAGAATCCGGAGTGGCATATGTAAGAAAAGTTAGAAAACCATACGCACCAACCAAGAACTTTACAAAGAAAAGCAATGGAACGGGATATTCCAAAGATAATAACCATAAATATAGTACAGAATATAACAAGCCTCTTCCTAGATATAACTGTAAGAGATGTGCAGAAAAGCATTGGGAATCAGATTGTCCTTATAAAAAGAAAAAATGCTACATATGTAAGAAGGTGGGACACAAAAGCGATTGCTGCAGATATAAAGATTACACCAGAAAGAGAGTACAGCAAACAAAATCAAATACAAAATTAGACAAAGATCGGCGAAAATACGTAAAAGTGGAAATATTTAAAACATCAATAAAGTTACAACTCGACTCCGGCTCCGATGTTTCTATAATAAACCTGAGTACGTGGAAAAAGTTGGGAAAATCGGCCATGATTAAAACTAGTAAAGCAGCCCGGACGGTAACTGGTGGCGGTATAAAATTTGAAGGAGAAGTTGTCCTCCCGATAAAATTGAAAGGGATTTCGAAGAAATTAAAAATATTCGTACTAAAAAATAGTGAAAATCTGTTTGGAATAGATTTAATTGAGAAATTCGGACTATGGGATAAGCCAATCAATACATTCTGTAAAAAATTAGAATGTTCTTCTCCAACAACAGTAAATATAAAAGACGATTTAAAAGAATTATTTCCTGAGGCATTCACGACTAACTTAGGTCGCTGCAATAAATTCAAGGCCTCGTTTGAACTTAAAGAAAACGCCAGCCCAATTTTAAGAAAAAAGCGAAATGTTCCGTTCGCTGGGTTGGAAAAGATTGATAAAGAATTAAATAGATTGGAACAGACGGGAATTCTATGAAAAATAGAACACAACGAGTGGGCAGCCCCCACCGTATACGTAAAGAAAATGAATGACGAAGTTAGAGTGTGCGCAGACTTTTCGACCGGGGTCAACTCCCTATTAAAAGATCACCATTACCCCCTACCAAGCCCAGAAGAAATATTCACGAAGTTGAATGGGGGTAATATCTTCTCCAAGATAGACTTGAGCGACGCGTATTTGCAAATACCGGTCGAGGAGAATTGCTCAAAAATACTATGCATCAATACGCATAAGGGATTATACAAATACAACCGATTGCCTTTTGGCATCAAAGTAGCGCCTGCCATCTTTCAGCAAGCGATGGACACCATGCTAAGTCGTATTGAGTGCGCATGTGCATACCTGGACGACATTGTTGTCACGAGCAAATCCCTAGAAGAACATAAGGAACATTTGAAGCAAGTATTTACTCGAATACAAGAATTCGGCTTTAAAGTAAAAGAAAGTAAATGTGACTTTTGTATGAGCGAGATTAAGTATCTTGGACACATAATAAACAAACATGGACGACGTCCAGACCCGGACAGATCTGCGGCAATAAAAAATATGCCAGCACCCGATAATGTAACAACCTTGCAGAGTTTCTTAGGACTCGCAAATTATTACCAATCTTTTATTGAACGAATGCATAACTTGCGAGCCCCCTTAAATAATCTGCTTAAAAAGGATACACCGTGGAACTGGACGCACGAATGTCTAACCGCTTTTGACAAAATAAAGAGCGCACTAACATCCGAATTATTCTTAACGCACTTTGACACAAACTTAAAAATAGTCGTCGCTAGTGACGCTAGCTCCTACGGCTTAGGAGCATGCATTCAACATATTATGCCGGATGGGTCTAGAAAACCAATAGCGCACGCTTCGAGAACGCTGATACCAGCCGAAAGGGCATATTCACAAATCGAAAAAGAAGCGTTGAGCATAATCTTTGCCGTGACTAAATTTCACCGATATTTATATGGTAGACAATTCATACTTGAAACCGACCATAAACCGTTAGTCACGATCTATGGATCAAAAAAAGGATTGCCGGTATACACTGCAAATAGATTGCTGCGCTGGGGTACAATACTACTTAATTACGATTTCCAGCTACAACATCTAGCATCAAAAAAGATTTGCCATGCGGATGGACTGTCAAGACTGATACCACAGAAACACAATCTGGAAGAATCAGTCATTGAAGCAATTCGGACAAATGTTGAAGTAAAAAATATGGTAGCAAACATCATTAAGGAACTACCCGTAACTTTGTCGGACATTAAAAGGGAAGCCGAGAAAGACGAATATATAAAGGACATAAAAGAGAAAATTATAACGGACACAAAGGTGCAGGAAGTTTTCTCCATATGTGACGATGTGTTACTGTACAGCGAGAAAGTGGTAATACCCAAAACATTGCAGAATAGGATGTTAAGAGATTTCCACACAGGACATCCGGGGATAAATCGAATGAAGTCGTTAATGAGAAGCTACGTGTACTGGCGTAACATGGACACTGACATAGCGACAACAATTGATAAATGTAAAGGATGCCAGTTAGCGGCAAAATCTCCACCTATAGTACACAAACCTTGGCCGAAAACCGACCAACCATGGTCGAGAATCCACATGGACTTCGCTGGTCCAGTAGGTGAAAACTATTATTTAATTGTAGTGGATAGTTTCACAAAATGGCCGGAGGTAATGCGTTGCAGGAATCCAACAACGGACAACTCAATAGGGTTCCTACACGAGTTGTTTGCAAGATTCGGTGTACCAGACACACTTGTCACTGAAAACGGAACGCAGTTCACATCCGCAGAGTTTAAGGAATTTTGCGACACGTTCCGAGTGAAGCACATCACGACTTCGCCGTATCATCCAAGTTCGAACGGCCTCGCGGAAAGGTCCGTGGACACGCTAAAACGAGCGTTAAAGAAATCCATTGGAACACCAACAGAAAAAGCTTTGCAACAATTCTTGCAAGTATATAGGATTACACCACATCCTAGTACACCATCAAACATATCACCAGCTGATCTAATGTTTGCCAGAAAGGTAAAATCAGCGTTTGACAAACTATTGCCAAGGCAGGCGATTATCCGAAACACTACACACACGAGAAGAAAGAAATATAACTCGGGAGATCGAGTATATTTTAAGTGCTACAGAAATAACACATCTTACTGGGAATGTGGAGTAGTGGAGAAACGCATTGGTGATTGTAAATACATGATTAAAGGTCCACAGAATATACATAAAAGGCACCTAAATCAGATAAAAAAACGTCATATCCAAGATGATGATGATACGACAACAGTCGAAGAGGAGGACACCATAGATATCATATACGAATCTTTTAATTTGGAACCGCCTCAAAATGCACCTGAACCCAGAAGATCAGGTAGGAAAAGAAAAGTGAATGAACCATTAATGGTAAACCCAAAAAGAAAAAGATATTGAAATCTGTGTGACTTCAAATCTTGGGAGGGGGGTGTTGTGGTGGCAACCACTTATTTGAATATGCGAATAACATAACACTATAAATGGCAAGCCTAGGTTGGCCTTGGTGTGTCTTACTCAAATGCCACCGGAAGTGACGCCGAAGAGCGTACATGTCCTCCCACCAAGACTCTCTGACTCGACACCGTCATTTGTACATATTGTAAATATACCTTTTCTTTAATACACTTATTATTGCGTTATCTTGTTGTTTGCGTCTTCATTGTATTTCCTTACTAATTATTGTTCAACCTTGCAACCACAACAATATATATGTGCATATATGTATGTACATATATATATATATATATATATATATATTTATATATAAACTAACATTAAAAAAAACTAACCTAGATTTAAAACAGATCAAGAAACTAGATACCCAGGCTAAATAGAGCACACACAAAGGAACAGGTCAATAAGAGGTCAAATAGGCCTTTGTCCGGTAAGTGCATGTTCATTGGCTGATAGGAAGGGCGCGGTGGATACTAGAAAGCTGATTGGCTAACTAAAATCTCAATAGAAGTTGCTTATATAAAAACGACAGACAACCACAAAATTCACGCGTAAGCCTGAAGAGTCCTAGAGTGGATGAAACACGGAATATTCAGTGTAGCTTAATCGCCATATATATTTTATAACTTACTATATATATATATATATATATATATATATATATATATATATATCCAGGTGCATAAGCCTGAAGAGTCCTAGAGTGGATGAAACGCGGAATATTCAGTGTAGCTTAATCGCCATATATATTTTATAACTTACTAATTAGCTCTACCTATGTATTGAGCACTTTTGAAGTAAATATTAAAAGCTTACGCATAAATTTATACTTCTGCATATTAATTTTATGTGAGTAAATTAAGTAGTTATATATATATATATATATATATATATATATATGAATTTAGAAAAACTCGTACCCGGAAAACTCGTCCCTTTTTGCTCGGTAGGAAAACTGGCCCCTTATTGAATAAATATCGATTGAAAACACATTTTATGGCCGTTTTTGAACGAGATATTGTTTTTAAAAGTGACTATACCCCTCCATAATATTTTTTTTAAATATTTTTACTTGGTTACTGTTGTTTTAAAAAAGAATAAAATCGATTTTCTAAGTGTCCGTTTTCGACCTAATTGGCTAAGTTGTTAGAGGTTTCACTTATTTTAAAGCGTTTATTCTGTTCAAAAACGAGACTACAGACCGCATAATATTTTTTTTAATATTTATACTTATTTACTGTTGTTTTTAAAATGGAAAATTCGATTTTTCTACTTAGCTGACTAAGTTATTAGTGGTTTAATTTATTTTGAAGCGTTTATTCAGTAAAAAACAAAGACAAAAAAAACAAAAAAAACTAGTTTTTATTGATTACTTTTTCTCTTAATGATTGATTTAACAATGTTGAAGTAAAAATAAATAAAAATAAAAATGAGTTAACGAGAGATTTTTAACACACAGCATCTCTCGCACCAAAAATATGTTTCACATTTTATTTATTAGTTAATTACAATTGTTTTTCCTCATTATTTTAAAAATATTTTTTGAGCAATAAAAAAATAATAAAAAGCAAAACAAAACCAAAAATTAAAAAAACGGGGAGAGATTCGATTCTTCTTTATTACTTTTCTGTTTGTTTTATAATTCTGTTAATTTTTTCTCTCATACCAAATGCACCCATACATATTTAAAATTATAATTTTATCAATTATCAACATTTATTGTCGTTCTGTCATTTTTTGCAAAATTTAACATTCCGATGTACAACAACAACAAAAACAACAACAACGATTATTCTAAGAAATGTTGACAGAGAGAGAGAGAGAGGGCATGTTCAAGAAGACGACCATGTTAGAGACGTTGATGACGTTCGAGGGCATGTGCGAGAAAATGATCATATGAAGGAAGGAGGTCACAGTGGTAAGGAGAGAACAAGGAAATAAATGTTGTATAGCAAAAAAGCGAGTTAAAGTTCTTTTCTATTCTTTGTCTGCTTTACGACTAGAAACTACAACGTGTTGGTCCCCTGTACAATGTTACATCTTGACTTTCTTCATGTTCCAAATCCCTTTCAGTTTTCTGACCAATTGCATGCATTTATTATTATTTACTCGCTAGGAGTAGTCACACAAGCCATCAACAAAGATTGCTCTTTGAGTACAACTTGTGGTGTTCTCCGGAGTCCGAGTGACAAGTCTCCTCAGATTTCTAATATTTTCCACCTCTTTTGATAACCTTTGCAAAAGAATTTGCGTTATCACAATAGCCACTTACCATTGATTTCTTGTTGGCAGCAACCATTGGTCTTCACTGGAATTTGGATGGCAATAAGCCTCCCCAAGATTCCAATACTCTTTCAACTCAACCAGCAGAGGTCTGGTTAGTGCTTTCTCTCCTCGGTCTTCTTCTTCTTCTTCTTCTTCTTCTTCTTCTTCTTATTATTATTATTATTATTATTATTATTATTACCAATTTTATTATATAAAATAAAGGGACTTATTTTTCCATCTACTTTATATATGTGTTTTTGGTGTGTACAGACACGGGTAATAAATTAGATGACAATGCTGGAAAAAGAGAGCCACTCTTTCTCTGAATGCTCAAAGAGCTGGTTTACTCTACCTTCCGGCCTTGTGACACATCTTGGTGTTGGGAAAAGCAAATAAATATCAGCTTAAAATAGCATTTGTATATTCGTCAAAAAAAGTTTTATTCGCAATGTTATATTTTAAGAAGTTCCCTTTTTTATTGCTGTTACCTTGCGTGTTAAGGTCCTTTAAAATGTCGTGTTGCAGAGGTGGGAGGGAGAAGGAAGTAAGTAAAGAATTTGGTTCGTTTTTGTTGTTGTTGTTGTTGTTGGTTTTTTGTTTTGTTTTTTTTCGTTTGAGTACACATCCTTGAATTTTAGCTGACGTCCATTGAATGTCAGTTTAAATTTATAAGCGGCTGCATAAAGGAGGAAGACAAATAACATTGTTCCTATGATTCGTCGTCGACTGCATTGGTATGCAAAGGAATAGAATTGTACAGGTGCAGATCCGGGAGGGAGATAGAGGAAGGAAAATAAGAGAGGGGAAAGAAGAAGAGAGAAACAGTGGGAAAAGGAGGGAAGGGGGCAAAGAGGCACGTACCCCTTTTATAGAGGAGATTATCTTACATAGGGAGTAAATAATAAATGCTTTAAGGAAAAGAATGCCTTGTGACATATTTTCAGCAATGAAAACAAAAAATCAGAAAAACCACAATTAGATTTACGAAAAAAAACTAAATATGAAAGTTGAATAGCTTTCCGGTCGAGCAACTCTTAGATGTGCCTATGTTCGCTATAATCTATACAGACACTCCGATTGAACTAGGCAACCTTATTCTGAGCATATAGAGCTGCTTTTGCCAAGTAAATCATTAATTTCTGATTTAGCCTCCAATCATACAACATGAACCAATAACAATCCATTATAAATCCCATCAAAATGCACTCGATTTAGACACATACATGCATATACACAAGCACATCTTGCAGATATGTCAGAAGCAGAGTTTACTGGAGCGTTGACGGGACATTTTTTCATTCATATTTTGGTAATTATAGGAGCAATTGGACTCATGAAAAAGAATTTCAAAAACTACCTGGCAAATATACCCGGTGAACCAAGTTCAAGAAAGATTCAAACAATTGCACTGAAAGGGACGGTTAAAATCTTAAAAATATCTCTCGGTTGGAATGTGTGAGATAGTGGGTGAATGTTAGGCATCCAGTAGGATGCACAATCCCCAGCTGAAACAAAACGATAAGAAAATTGGTAAATACTATCAATTTGACTTCTGTTAATGTTGAAACAGCAACAACGATAAACGGAAACCACCTTCTCCACACCAGATAATAGGAGTGTAAAGGGTCGAGGAGGATGGAAAGATTAAAAAAGAACAGCATCCTGTGAAAAGGCATATAAAGTACAGAAATCCTCCCTGGTGAGGCTTATTATCACTCAAATTCTGGAGTAAATTAATTGCTGTTATTAGAAAGTACTCAATGATAAATGGCTGTTTCGAGAATGCAAAGCGATTTACAATGGTGATTAAAAGAAGTAGAGAGTACTGGACATGTGAGGACACTTGCTACTCAGACTGCAGCAACCACCACTTGTTTTTGGCAGTGAGCGATCTGTAGAAAAAAGATGTTAACAAATGTTGCATATTTGCGATCACGTTGGGAGCTGCCAAAATGTAGAAATGAAAGACAAGAAATCTTATTCTAACATTTAATAACAGCTTATCTTCGTTAGTAGGTTGTATAGTGAAAGGGTTAGTCATGGAAAGTGTTCTTGTGTAGAGACGTAGATTAAAAATTAGACAGGTTTGTTGAGAGAGGCTGAGTTCATGAATGTTTATGTCTAAAGTAGTAGTAGAAACACGTGTCACGAATGGTTAGAGGCAGTACTGTAGAATTAGAAAGTTCATGTGTGTACCACACAGAAGTCCAGAGATAACCATGTTGGTTTGTTTTGCATTCAAGTTTTAGTCGAACCCCGAGCTCAAAGGCTGGGTGAGTTCTATTGAATCCCAAGAAAGAAGTAGGTCCGTCCAAGATCTAGGAAAAAATAGAGAGAGTGTGTTGCCGGGTTAACCTTTTATAAACTCAGTCACGTAACTGAGAGCTAATTTCTGATGGGACAAGCCAGGAAGGAAGTGTATTCGAAATCTCCAGCTGTGAGAATTCGCTCCTGCTTATGTTTGTTGCAATTCCATCTGCTACAGATCACTTGTAATCACTTGTAGTAGAACTCACAAGGAATATTTAATATAATGATAATAATAACAAAAAGGAAAGAAACTGTCAAATTGTAGATTTTGCTGTTCCAACAGACTACAGGGTGGAGATCAAAGAGACAGAAAAATACAAAACAAAATTGCGGAATTCACCAGAGAACTAAAAGGAATATGAAACTTTAAGAAAATCAATATTGAATACCAATAATTGTAGGAGCACTAGCAACAGTCCCCAAAAACTTGGATAAAAGACAAAGAGAAATCGGAATTGAGGGAAAGACTAAGATTATGCAACGAATGGTAATGCTGAAAATAGCTGAAATCTTAAGGAAGCTCCTCGAGTGCAGAAACTAGTCCACATGAGCAACAAATTCTAACCAGGAAACTGCAACAGAAGTGAAACAAAAAGATGTAACCAAGAGAACTTGTACACCAAAAGTGAAAATTACCTATTCTCCCTTCTCCCTCCTCCTCTTTCCCCTCTCTTTCTCTTCTCCCTCCCCACAAAATCAAAACTGGTATCACCACCAAATAGTGGAAGGGACAAGGAGGATGGAAAGACTGAGAAGAGAAAGCACTAACCAGGCCTCCAGTGGATGAATATGAAGAGGACTAGGACCTTGGGGAGGCTTATTGCCACTCAAATTCCAGTGAAAATTGATAGCCACTGCTAACATGAAATCAATGCTAAACGGTTGTTGTGATAACACTAATTAATTTGCAAATGGCATCAAAAGAGGTGCAGGTTACTGGAAATTTTGGGAGACTTGTTATCACTCAGACTCCAGGGAACACCACAAGTTGTTCTAAAAGAGAATTCTTTGATGATAGCCTGTGTGAAAACTCCTAGTGAATGAATAATAATAATAATAATAATAATAATAATAATAATGTCGTGAAAGGTCAAGAAACCAAAACAAAGCAAAACCACAAACAAATGTTAAAAAACCGAGGAGGCAGAGCATTAACCAAAACTCCATTAGGAGGATGCAGAAAATACTGGTACCTTGTGAGATGGTATGTGGCTGTTGCAAGAATGCAAAGACATTTACAATAATTTTTGGAGAGTATTGGAAATATAAGGAGATCTGTTGTCACTCAGACTCCAGGGAACACCATCGGTTACTAATAAGGGCCCATTAGAAAATGCCTAGTGATCTCTATCTTCTCTTCTCTGTCTGTCTATCTATCTATTTATCTATCTTCTATGTATTCTTTCTATCTTTCTTTCCTATCTATCTATCTTCTATCTTCCATCTATCCTCTTCTTCTCTATATAAATAAAATTAACTAATTTTTTCCCGTGTGAGTTTGATTTTAATAGGATTAAAAATCACGACATTACATTCAAATGTAATGTTCCCACACTTCAGCATAGGATCTGAAGTGTGCTATAGGCCTACTACCCTTACAGTTCCTTGATATTCGTACATTTCTATATTTTTTCCGGTGAGAGTTCACTGCCACAATCGGTTAGAATCAATGGAAGCTGTAAAATCTTTTCTCTTTATTCGATTCATGCTCTGCCCGCGACCACTTAATACCACTGTGGATACGTCCACAGGGGAATATACGAGGAGCACTGGTTTGAGTTCTTAGTTGCTTAAAAAATATGAATTGCCATTTTTCCATCGGGTGAAACGCTTCTTTACATTGCAGTTATTCTGTGGGTTACTTGTGCCATTTTATAAATTTCTTCTTCTTTTTTCCCCTTTTTTCCTCCCTTAATATTTTTTCTCTTTTTGTAGGGGGGTGGCGCGATTCGAAGGATTACTTAAACGAAGCGAACTAACATTGGATTCCAGTTTTTACAAAAAACTTTAACAATAAATAAAATCTAATAAACATATTTTCATTATACACGATAAGTTTTATTTTTTGGAATTTTGCTTTTCCATTTAAACAAAAACAAAAAAATTAGATTTAAATAAACATATTTGCATTTTACGCAGTAACATTTTGCGGGTTTTTCTTTTTTTCCCCCTTTTTTTCCTTTGGCATTATTTCACGTTCGTTTTGTTTTTTAAACCAGGGCGGAGGGGAGGGCATCTATAAATATAAAAGCTGAAATGTGTGTGTGTGTGCGTGGGTAGTTGTTCCTTCACCCTAAACTCGGCCTCCTCCTGCTACTACGACAATGACGTCATGTTTGACCTAGAAAACGTTGACGTTAGTTTCAAACACCTACAAGTGATTTTAAATGGTTATTTTTTATCCATTCTCAATTGTGTGTCTTTTTGGCGTACAGGTAACGTGTCAGGCATTTTTTTTCCACCTTAGCCTCGATGCTTCGCGTTCGAGCCTGTCTTCCTACTTAAACCTTTTTTCCTCTTTTACACCTTTTTTTTAACATTTGTTTGCGGTTTTGCTTTGTTTTGGTTTTTCCAATTTTTTATAACATCGTGTTTTTTTTATAATATTAAAACAGGGTCCCTCCCCTCCTACATACACACCTCCAAACACCCGGGCAACGCCGGCTACCTCCCACTAGTTATGTAATAAGATACTCTGAATCCTTTATAGACAAAAGACCAAGAACTCAAACACCTGGACGAAAGAACTGGGAAACTAATGTACTAGATGATACTGATCAACTCTGATTTGGATGTTACGATAAAAGAACAATAAAAAACACAAAGTATAGGATGTTGGAATTTTTTTGCATCCCCCCTGTTTACATTTATTATTTATATTCTGGTTATTATATTTGATTTTCTGTATTTCGTATCTTTTATAATTCTTAGTTTCGTATATTTTGGGTTTGTACGAAACTCTCTTTAATTTGAAGAAAAGGGAAATGCTGGCTCCTTGGTGACGTCACGAGCCCAGCACGAAATTTGGCCTCTTTTAAAATTCCGGCGACGAGGATATTGGACGTCGTTTCATTGCCCGGCACTGAAAATGGAATTTTGACGAGCCTCCTTCAAAGAAGAAAACCTGGCAAGAATACCCTGGACACGTGACGAGGCGTGATTCTGAAGACTATTTACGTGGCTATGGTCTGCACGTAATTGGAAGAAGTATAATTTTTTTAAAAGGACTTTAAATCAAGAAAAAGGCATGTGCCTGACTGGCTTTCAATTTGTGAGTACGTTCCTAAAATTTATTACATATAAGAGTGTGATTAGGAACTACTATTTTGAATTATACTGCATTCGTTCATGGATATGACATCTTCATTATAAGAACCAGCGTTATTTTTTTTCATTATATGTTGTTACCTTGGCGTTCTTTGTTCTTTGAATTTAATGCCTGCAAAGGGAAGTATTTGCAACTAATTTTATTGTAAACTAGCGGGGGTACCCGGCGTTGCCCGAGTGTTTGTTTCCGGGACGGGGAGGGGGGGAGTTTAAAAAATGTTATGGTAGGTAAGTAGGAAGGATCAAACCCGGAGTCATGAGTAAAAGTAGGAAAATAAAGTGTGAAAAAAAAACAAAACATCTGCAACGTTAACAGTTCGGCCACCAAGAAAAGTCCATTCCAGTTGTTTAGGAAAAAAAAAAAAAAAAAAAAAACGACTACAGTAGGTCGGCGCGAACGTGAAAATATAATGTGAATTGTCCAGCACGCTAACCACTACGCCACAGAGCACTGCAGCTTAGTTTAGTGATTTTAAATAACTTCACATGAAAGAACTACGAAGCCAAACCGGTGTTCTCTTCTCAACTGTTCCTTGTGAACGATCCCCAAACGGTGTTAAGTGGTGGCAGGGGGAGGAGGAATTTATTAGAGAGAAAATATTTTACCACTTCCATTGATCTTAACCGATTTTGGCCGTGACTTCTCAGCAGAAAAAGTATAGAAATCTAAGATTATCGAGGAATTTGAGAAATAATAAGCCTATAACACACCTCAGATATTGTTCTGCCGTTTGTGCATATTATATTTGCATGAAATATCTTGATTTTTAATCCTATTAATGTCAAAATCCGACGGGAAAAAATGAGTTCATTTTATTTATATAATAAAGAAGAAGAAGAAGAAGAAGAAGAAGATGAGATTTGAAACAAGACCTTTATATTTTATTCTTTACCCCCTCCTCTTCTTTTTTTTATTTCATGCTTTTATTTTTTTTCAGGCTAGTTACTTTCGTGTCGAATTTATCTGAAAGAGGATAAATTTCCGACAAGGATGGCTGTAAAACAACTGTAAAAAAACATTGCATTTCTATACCGAATTTAACTGCCGGAATGAATCCAAACATTTTTTGTTTTGAATGCAGCGAATGTATCAAAAGAAAACGAAAAAATATCGAAGACAATGAGTGGAAGGTGCTTTCCGATATTTCTTCCTTGAAATGCAAAACAGTTTCTGCTATCAAGGAAGAAGTTGAAATTGTAAATTTCAATAAAAGGGAACAAAAATTCTATCAAGGAAACAAAACAAATCTAACGGACAGACAAGGTAGAACAATACGTTGTTTCAAGTGTGGTTCTATTAGACATTTTGCAAGAGGCTGTACCAGTTTTAGTCCTAGAAGTATTACCACTGTTGTAGATTCAAACCATATACACCCTTCATTAATTAATTCCAAAACCTGTTATCGAACATTGATAAATGATTCCAATATAAAAATGTCCAATCTTGTAAAAGAGACACTGGGTATGGCAATGTTGGATTCTCCCGGTTCTAGAACTGTTACTGGAAAACTTTTGTTTAATTCATGTTAAAATGTTTTTGATTACTTATGAGGGTAGATATTTGTCTGCTGTCCACCGCAGCAAAGTGTGACACAAGGTCAGACGATGAAATGAGGTAAGCTCCTCTAAAAAAGGGGTACTCATGCTATTATAAAAATTGCCAGGGCATCCCCGTCGGCATTCCCCGATCTGGACGCATCGGAAAGCCAGGTGGCAAGGCCTGGGAGGATGGACCTGAGTGATGGCCAGACGGTGTACCTCAATCTGACAGATACTGGGCCGGTTTCTGGCCCCGCAACTGTTGGGCTGAGTGTCAAGAACGAATCCTTGATGAGTACTCTATCCAGTCCCCAAGCCACAAGCAGCAAGGAGACTCATCCTCATCATTACTTATGAGCGTATGACTCCAATGATTTCAACAATCGTTTTTATAACTACATTTATAACAACCAATCAGAAGCTTCAAATGTTATTATAAAAAATATCAAATTTTACATTCAATTCAGTTTGTTGTCAACCTCTTTCTCGACACAACTGAATCGTGACTGCATTGATTCTTCACCGCCATCTTTGTTACTAAGAATTACTCAACACTCGAGATCGTGACTGCGTTGATTCTTAGCCGATTTGATTTACTGCCACCATCTTTGTTCAACCTAATGTCTCAACACTTAACCCTTTGGTACCTTAAATGATCGAGATAAGCAGTTGATGAAGAATTTTAAATCCAACTGATCTTAAATGGAACACGTACATCAAATCTGTTGCTAAGGCCACTGGAAAAATGGTGGGATCTTTCTATCGATCCGGTAGATATCTCACTGCTGATGTTATTCTCTATCTATATATGAGCCAGGTACGTCCAAAGATGGAATACTGTTGCCACATCTGGGCAGGAGCTGCTAGAAAGGACTTGGCCTGCCTTGATAGAGTTCAAAATAGACTTCGTAGCCTCGTAGGAGATGTCCTTTTCTCTTCCTTGCAACCTCTATCTCACAGAAGAGATGTTGCGAGTTTGTCTCTGATGTATCGTTATTTTCATGGAAAGTGTTCGACTGAGCTTCAATCTATGGTCCCCCCCTCGCCAAACTTTCACAAGAAACACTCGTCTAGCTGTAAACACTATCAATAATTCCCCCCACTCTTTATCTGAACGTAGATTCCATGAACAAAGCTTCTTTCTTAGAACTGCACGCCTGTGGAATTGTCTACCGTTTTCCTGCTTTCCGGCTGACTACAATATGGTTGTCTTCAAGTCTAACGTAAATAAGTTCTTGATGAGCCGTTCCATATAAGTTATAAAATTTACCAAATTTTCATTACTAATGATTACTATATTGTCCAATTTCTACTGTACACTCTTTAACCCTTATCCTTGAGTGGCCTCTTGGCCTTGATAATGTGGTGATGCCTATGTAAAAAAAAAAAAAAAAAACCAGGATATTTTGTTTTGGTGATGAAGAGAACATAAAAGCCACTAAAGCAGTTTTTTTTTTTCCAGTAACTATGGGAGGCGTAAAAGGTATGAGAGTACATAAAGTGACTCTGTTTGGTTTTCATCCATACTATTTTCAAATATGGAGATATGTCAATGATATGTCATCATGAAAACTATAAAATTGTAATCGCTTCATTGAAAGAAATATTTCGTATCACGATTTATGCCCTTTCTTTGTAGTACAAGAGTCATTCAATAAGAATTTTTACAATGAAATGATTATTCTTTCTCTCCCATTATTTGTAGCGATATTGAATGTAGGTGTGTCACAGAAAAATGATAAAACCGGTATTTCCCATATGATGTTACAGGAAGCAGAGAAAGTGAAAATTTCCAAGCAATTTTTAATCAATTGGACATTTAAAAAGACTGAAAATATTACATTTATACGCCATCTGAATGTTTGTCTAAGGTGACTTTAAACTTGAATACCGCCTTACATCTGTTGAGAGGAAAACGATAGCGATAGATATGATGCACGTGACCATAGAGACTGAGACTAGGTGTTTAGTGAGAAACGCCTCTAAAAATACCTTTACGTTCCCTTTGATGATGCTGTGTGCAAGAATTAGGCCTCCAATAAAAGAAATAATGCAAAGATCAGAAATATAAATTATTATTTAATTGGAATTCATTTATTTATGTGGCAACCGCGACGGGATAGGCACCCCGAATCTCCTAACTGCATTCTCAGTAATTACTGCCTTCCATAGTTGTTGTCGTGCCACCACATTTTGGCTAAGTAAGCCTCTGGCTGGCTTTGGGTAGGATTGAGATCTTCGGGGCCCATGACGTAGTGGATAGAGACATTGAATCTCTGTGGTTCCAGGTGAGCATTGTCTGAAGATAGCGGTTTCAATCCTACCCAAAGCCAGTCAGAGGCTTACTTGGCCAAATCATGGTGAGACGACAACAACTATGGAAGGCAGTAATTGGTGAGAATGCAGTTAGGAGATTCAGAGTTCCTATCCCGTCACAGTTACCACCTGGCGAAAGTCAGAGAAATAGTTGGCTGAAACGTCTCAAACAACTAATAAAGATGAGGATAATAGTCCGCAATACATAAATTAATATAAATGACATAGCTAACATATTAGAAATTATATATCAATCAAGAAATCATTTCATTGAAATTGGGGGAAAAATATAGCAAAATGCGACTATAACGGTGCATGAATGCATGTATAGCAACTGTATGCAAATGATGAACCATGTGCGAAGTGATGTCATGATCAGGAAAATAAAAGACTATAGAAAGAACGTGTGCACAAACTGACGATCACATTCGAAAGGACAGAGATTGGAGAGAAGGAACACAATTACATTAGAGACATAGGTGAAGTCACGCATGGCAGGATAATGTGGAAAAAGGTCTTTTCTTGAAGCCTGAAACAGCAAGTTGAATTTCTTTCCTATTCCTTGTCTTTGCCTCCTTTGCAATGGAGTCTACAACGTGTTGGGTCCATAGGCTCTACATGTTAACACATGTGTAAACGTTTGTATTAAGGTCAAACAGCAAGTCATGTAAAATGACAAAAGATATTGCATTTATACATCGTCTGAATGTTTGTCTGAAGAGACTTTAAAGTTGGATATTATAGATATCATCACCACCTTTTCTAGCAGAAATATGGACCAGGAATGCTGCTTTGCTTCTGTTCAGACGA
This sequence comes from Euprymna scolopes, assembly GCF_053919585.1. NCBI lineage: Eukaryota > Metazoa > Mollusca > Cephalopoda > Sepiida > Sepiolidae > Euprymna > Euprymna scolopes. The sequence goes on from NC_136497.1 coordinate 66,610,532, forward strand.
AAATGAGGACGTTATATCTTCTGCGAATTACCATACAGACTATGGTAGATTTACATTCCATTTGATGATGCTGTGCACCACAATTAGGTCCTCTCACATCTTTTCCAATTCAAGTGAGGACAGATTACGACTTTGAAGCCATTTTTTGTAGGTAAGTTATATCATGAATATAAATAAATCCGGGTTCCTCCTCACAAGAACATAATTGGCTGGTGTACGCCATAAATATGGACAGGTATTGCAGCCTGCGAGAGACATCGCAAGATACACTGAAAGCCTACAGATTAAGCATTATACCAACTATGACTACATAAAGCCGTTCATTAAGGCGACTTACAAGATTGTATTACTTGATTACTGTAGCCAACAGCACTCAGTTACTTCAAGCAGATATATCCCTTTCTGGGGCATATCAGTAAGCATTAGTGTTGCGATGATTAATCAGAATCAGGAACCAGAAAAATCGAAGCTTTGGAAGTATTGGTATTGGATTCAGTCAGAATAAGAAACATTTGTGACTATTTTCTAATGCCAAAAACGATTATTTTCATTGTCTTTTTTATTGGATTTTGTTAGTAGTAATGATAAAATATTAAATATTTATTGATTTTCAACTACAAGTAAAAATAAAATTTACAGGTCACTCCCCCACAAGTGTGTTATTACGTTTGAGAAAATATCTGCCCATTTAAGATGTGTTTTTATGCCAATCGAGGAAAATAACAATTTCATAGATTTATAAAGAATCGGAATCGGGAATTTAGTACAGAATCAGTAATTGTATCGGAAACGGGAAAAATATTGGAATCATCCTATCACTAGTCAGTATGGAGAATCTCCTCACTATCCTTATTGCCAACCATTGAACACTGTTGAAGACTAGAATTAGCGAGACATGTCAGGACATGACATCATAGACATGAAGTCTGAAATCACATATAGCACTGACGAGAGAAAAAAAAATGTCTTTATTAGGCGAGCTAACTGGGTTTAGACGAATCGCCATGAGCTCACATAAAAGAATAACATATTAAAGAATATGATGCTATTGGGCAAATACATTGTTGATGTTATTTCTATTGCATATACAATGAAAGAGAAATACACATCAGTTGCCACATCACCATTACGGCTACCTTTAGAACTAGATAGCATTATCGATTGAGACATTGCTTGGCATGTGTAAACAAGATTATTGCTTATCTATTGAGGATAGTTTCTATTCATAATTAGTGAGAGAGAGAGAGAGAGAGAGAGAGAGAGAGAGAGAGAGAGAGAGAGAGAGAGAGAGCATCATGACTCATTAACTTTGCAAATGTTTCACTATTAATTGACCAATGATCCAAGAATAAAAAGACAGCATTGTTTGGATCAAGATTTTAGACAATTGCTCCTCGTGGTGTCCTGCATATCATTATCAAACGTTGTTAAGCTTAGAAAAGGCAAAATCATATGCAATTCAGTGTGCTGTAACCTCAGAAAATCCTATTTCCTAGAAATTTCATCTATTGTAAATATTCTGTTAGACAAAATGAGCATATTAATTGAATCACCTATTTGAGCTGTGTTTACATTTGGTGAGTCGCATCGTCTGTCTTTATCTTAAAGCAAATTAATTCATTTGTAAACGTCTGTTTTACTAAACACATTTGTAAATTTCACATAGTTTTTACATCTTAGCTACCTTTAATTTAATATCGGAGCTCTGTCTTAACTTTAAAAATTCTGAATTATTTGGATTATGCAGACTACTTTTTCCATCTTAAGTGTTATTTTCTATAATATTTTTGACTGATGTAATCTATGACCTTCTTTAGGTGTATCGTATTGAACTCAGAAATCTTTCTGGCAAATTCAAGAATTTGAATGGAATTTTGAACAGAATACTTTATTTAATCCATGCGAATAGCATGCTCTTATTCCGTCAGCTATGGCCTGGTAAAAGTCATAAGTAATTTACAATTGTATTCTTAGTATCACCCAAACTGAGCATTGAACCTTCAACCTTTAAAATAGTGTTACTTTGAACTAAAATCTAGCACTTTATCCATTACATGACAAGTATTCATGTGGATGAAATAAAGAGTTGCATGCAGATTTCCGAGTATGAGAGAAAATTCCCCGAGTTCGACAAGATATACCTAAAGAAAGTCAGAGAATACATCAGCTGTAGTAAAAAGGTGTTTAAAGAGCAGTAAACAGCTTACTGGTATAAGTAGTATGGGAAGTCAATAAAGGATGAAATGAAAAATATGCGCAAGTCTTCATTCTACACTTACTAAACCGATAATTTAAACTTTGTATTTCCTTTTAATCTGTAAATCCTGTCTGAACCACATGTTGATGATCCAAATCGAACCACCTGTCCAGCAGAATAGATTTAGAAACAAAGCTTTACCACTCCAGATACTTGACCGTAAGCCACTGATTTTGGCCACTATAACCTTTTCGAACTACTCTATCACTGTTTCAGTGTCTCTAAAACATGACACAAAGAGAGTGACATCGTTAGGAAACATGGTAACTTTGGCTCGTTTTCTGACGGATGATGCAATTGAGTACAGCTTGAGTAATGTTGACAAATCAACTGAGAAACATCACAATCGTTTTCCATTCATCTGCATCACTGCCATTGCATTTGTGGAAGTCTGATGTTCATTCAGAGCAAATGATAAAAAACGAGAATGTTAATCCCATCAAAAACTTTAGAACTGATTCAAACTATGCATTCACAACTAGGTGCTCTAGCTTCATCGAAGCAGAGAAAGTCATTTATATAAGTACCAAACATTTGGATTAAGAATCCGAGCATTTAGGAGAATCTCTCCTAAAAGTGTCTCCAAAACCCCTCATAAGTTGATACCAGGTTACTTCTGTTCATGGAACTAATTTTCTGAATGTGCTGATCTTAGCCACAATGATAGTCTTCTTTACACTCCTCCACACTCAAAATTCAAAGATTGTCTATTTAATCTTGCCATAACTAATTTGCCCAATAACACTTGCTAACTTTGTGTTGCAGAACATCTTTAGCTAATTCTATGGCTACAAAATTTTCTCGATCCATCACCAAGATCAGTTTATCTTGGTACTTCCTCATTTTGACTCTATTTAGTGTGAGATGCTGACCATACGTAAGGGGAAAACTTTTAATTCTAACCTTTAAATTAACCAACCACTTATTTTCAACTACTATCCTTTATTTGAGCCTATTGAATAAGTTATCCTAGCTTTTCCTGTAAGTTCTGTATCTTTAATAAGGAGGCATTGAACTTCCAGTAGCAGATTATTCTATATATATTAATCAATTGCAAAAGGACTGTAGCAGTTAACAAACTAGTTACTGTAAGTGGATCTGTAAAGTCGAACAGAATGAAGGAAGAAAGCGACCACGTGTCTGTGCGTGTTGTCTTACCTGCTGGGAGGATCACAGGGATGGCAGAAATTAAAAATGGCGGCTGCGGTTTTTGTAAGATTATTGAGCAATGACGTCAGGCCTCACGTGACTGTTTTTCTGGCCGCCGATTGGCTGATGACGAACGCTTGGACAATAAAAGGAGTATGTTCAGAAGATTGAGGACAGTGTGTATCAACTGCATTAGTGTGATTAGAGGTTCGACGTGTGTGTTAATCAACTGCCGTAGTTGTGAAACTAATTCAAGCTTTAGAAGTTCGACATGTGTGTTAAGCACCTGCCGTAGTTGCGAAACGAATTCAGGATCAATGCCCGGTGCCAAAGTGATTCAGCCGCACTGACCAATGGCAAGGCACATTGATTTGAGCTGTCAGCTTAAGAACTATTTTTAGCCCTTTGGGATCTCAGCTGCGATCGACAGAGGGATGCCAGCAAGCCACCTATACAGACCTCTCTCACTCACTCCTCCCACTGCTACTTTTTGAGGACTGCAGTCTTATGGCAGACGACACTTTAAAACAGACATTTATACTTTCTTTCTTTCTCTCCAGTCTGAGATACAATTTCGCCTTTTCTAAATAAATCCTTTGTTGTTTTGATAAAAAGAAATGTCGTTTGGCCTTGTGTTTATTTAAGCAATTATTTTCCTATAGGACCATAACCAATTTATTGTCCGAATACACTAGCCAGTTGAACTCAAGACATGATATAAATTCTACATTACTTTTCATGATTAACATTTTATTCAAGTATGTGGGTGATCAAGAACGTTCACTACAAGTCTATGCCCATATCTCCTCCTTTGGGCAATCATGATGATATCTATTCACTAGATAGAATCCTAACAGACAAATTGCTCTCAAACCTATCCAAACTGCTAGCGCCCTTTTTGCGCTTATCTACCAAAAGGCCAATAATGACATTCTAAACATTAAGACCAACCACACACAAAAAGAAACCCTCTTTATAATGGTGGCAATACATAAACTGCAATCATCCCAAATTCACATTTCACCTGCCAGTCATGACTAGTCTGCCTTTATTATTTGCATGGACAATTTATTTCATAGCTTACAGAGAAGATTTCACAACCAAGAAAACATTTCTACTCTAGGAAGTTATATATGCTAGGAAGACATGGGAGTCATTAGCCAGAGTATAACATTACATAGAAGAATCATAAAGGGTCTCTTAGATTGAGATTTCATCTCCAAAAAGAACTCCATGTGTACAGCATGTGTACAGTAGGATTTTGTTTATCCTTCATTCCACTTGCATTATAACTAGCTAAGCCCACAGACATGATTACTGTTTTTAATCAGTGTCATACACGGTTGCAAAATCCTCAACAGTTTGCATGCCAAAGGTATTTACCAGGCTTTCTTTTAGAAGATTGTCTTGTAATACTTCCAACAACGACATCCACAAAGACCTGGAAGTTTTGCAAATAATGATTAACATTAATAGACCCAATGAACTCCAATCCTAATATTCTAAACTTTCACCCCAGACTTAGGGTTAGTTTGGTGGTTCGTACCTTTGTTATGCTATCTAAATAAGTCTTTCTTCATGTTCAGATGATGCCATATTTTCATGTTTCCTTATTCTTCAGGAATATTTACTGCCTTTTCATTCTCCATTTTTAATTGAAGAGTAAGTAGCGTTATTTAACATTTATTAATAAAGTCATGAACTGAATTTCTACAAATATTTTCTGGAGAAGAAAACTGCCAATATACCCTCAGAGTTATAGCCATTTTTTACATTACCTTTAGTACTTTGACATTAGGGATCTTTTCTAGTCAAATTTTAATATCAAACTGAACACTGCCTGCCTTCTGAAAACTAATTATTTTTTAAATTTTTCGGCAAGTTTGGTTAAATTTGTTCAAACGTTAACTGAAAAAGGCAGTCATGCAGTGTAGTTGACACCCAACAAATCGAAAACCATTATTTTGAATCAGGTTTAAGTATTGGGTAGTTAAAGAGGTTTTGTTAGGGTGGTTGGGGTTATTGAAGGCGCATTTGTTCACTCTAAAACAAGCAAGTCTGATGTAGTATTTTTTATCATTTAGATTTTCTATTGGTGCGATAGTGGCTTTGTATACAACTTCAGACTATAAGAATTGTTGTTCTAGTAGACATTCTGACTTATTTATGCAGTTGCAGTTTTTGGTGTTACTGATATTATTGTGATTATTGTTGTTGTTATTGTTGTTAAGTATTCTATTGTTGTGTTTTTTGGTCCCCTGACAAAAGGAAGTGAACCTATAAATTTACCCTTGTCCGTTCATCTATCAGCACTTTTCTTAATAACTATGCCTTGGAATTTTTTGAAATTTTGCACAAACATTATACATGATATGAGTACAAAAGTAACTGAATGGATTTTCCAAGAAAACTCCGGTTGATCCCCTAGGGGTGTCTTTCAGGTTAAAATGGCTAAAATTGACACTCTTGTGCTTATTACAAAAAACTGATACCTTGGATTTTTATAAAATTTTCTGAAAAGTTGTAACTTAACTGATTTCTTTATAATTTTGTTTGTCTATACTCCACGATAACGTGTGCACCAGGAGCTCTTTTAGGGCTAATAAAAACGTTCCATTTTTGGGACTATTTTACCATATTTGTCGAAAATTTTCTGTGTATGTCTATTTAGCAGTTTTTCATGGTGCTGAACTCAAATTTAAATATGTTAAGACCATAGAAACTTTTGGGGCTAAATGGGGGCGGGGGAAAATAATGGACTTAGTCATTTCATTTTTGCATAGTGCAGAACTCATATTTACATATGTTAAAGCCTAAAACTGCACCGTTTGTTCATTTTCACCAGGATTTGACGTCCCCTGGGGAATTTTGGGGCTAAATGGGGTGGGGGCAAATGCTGAACTTAGTCATTTTTTTTTATGCCTCATTCACTATGCACTCACGGGGGACCATGTATGTTTCACTTGTTAATTATTATTTCTAGGTTATCACTGCAACTGTAGCTGAGTTTTATAGTATTTTTATTAAAGATTTTATACAATAACAAAACCTCTTTAAGTAACCAATATTAAACCTGATTACCTTAACTCTAAACTTTAATTTATAATTATATAAGTTACTCAGTTGAGATTATCTCATCCTCCTTATTATACCTTTAACTACCACACCTTCCATTTACTAAAAAATTCTGAGATAAGAAATTACGGCAAACCTTCAAATTCTACACCTCCACCTATATTTGTGCGCAATATTCTTCACTAATAATTCCATAACATATTTTTATCCCGTAAACTTGATTCAAATTCTAAAAAAACATACCCAACGAAATCTATAATTGATTTCCTACTTAAAAAGATTTTATATAAGCTATATTGGACGCATCTGTTTACCCATTTGAACTAGCCGCATCTTGGCTGTCTCTCTGCCCTCCCTAGCACTGCCATCATCTCTTCTGCAGTGTACCGTGAGGGAGCTTCACATGCCGGCCCAAAGTGACTTAGTCCACAATACCTTGTAGTCTAGATTGCATAGAGAATTTAGTGGTTATTTTATAAAATTATCTGTAAATACTGGCTTCACTTAAAGTTTAAAATGCAAAAGTCAAGTATCATGGTTCAATTGTGCTCTAAGCAGAAACATTCATATCAAATGTGTTTGTCTTATAAAAGTACAAACTGTTGATTTTATGAAATTATTTTTACATAATCACTTGAATTAAAGTAAAAAATACAAAGATCAAGCATCATGGTTCAATTGTGCTCTAAAAACATTTATTTCGAATGTGCCCCTGTCTTATAAAAGAATACAATTGATTTTATAGACTGAACCTTTCTGTTTTTGTGGTGATAAAACATCTCAAATGCACTTGTGATGTTAGGTTGTATAAAAGTGTTAACTTTTGTTAAAATCGGACTTCTTTCTTTAATCTGATTTATTCGATTATCGATACTCATCAGATGCATTCTGATACAAAACCTATGTAAGAACACTCCCAGACACATCAATGTTTCAAAAATCGGTCCAGCCGTTTCAGAGTCCATAGGGAACGAACTTACGCACACACAAAGACCAAGTTCCTTTTACATAATATTAGAGATAGGTACGTGCAAAATGAATGTCGGTGCTCAAAATGTATAAACATTTTAACCCCTCCTTTTACTTAAAAATTCACCAGAAATCAAGAAATTAACCAATTTTAATGAAATTTTCAGTATTTATCAAATAATAATCACAAAATATAATGAACCCATTATTTTTATTTGAATCTTAGTGGAAATGTATTATTTCGTTTAAATAAAAACACTTTTACTAAAGTTATGGTTTTCAGTAATAAAAAAAAAAAGTGAATGAATTTATTTTTGCTTTTTTAAGAAAATAAAGCACCGTAAATTGTAACAATTAAAAAAATAATATTTTCATTAACATTACGAAAAATCCCCTTAAATCCGTATTAATGAATTCGATAGACCTTAAAATTAATTTCTCGAACTACCGATATTATCATTGAATTAAGCATTGTTTATTTAATATCTTTTCATAAAAAAGTTATAATTGCAAAAAATATTTTCATTTTTTTCAGATTACATTCACGTAATTTTATATGTAAGATTCTAATATTTTCCTTGCTTGAATAAACTTGTAACTTTAAGCGTAACATATTTTTTATATAATCTCAAAAAAAAAAAAAAAATTGAAAGCAGGAACACAGAAAAATAATTAAATTTAAAAAATTGTACAAAGTTCACGATAGGAATGTACGGATGTACGGCTGGGGAAAAATAGAAAAGAAAACCAGCATTCCCGACCCCCTCCAACTACCTGACATCATTTTCAGACATCCTTTTTACTTTCTGACATTTTGGGTTTCCGTATAACTCATTCTTAGATGACTTTGTTTTTGTTGTGAGAAACCAGAATCTCTTGCTTTTGGGGGCTAATTAAGCTTCTTTTTTTTTTTTTTTGTACAAACAAGGTGTTTTTTTATTTATTTATTTTTTTTTTTACTTATTTATTTAATTCAATATCCTAGAACGTTACTTTAATAATTAGCTTAGAAATAGACCCATAAAATTAATATTTATCTTTCAAGGAATTTTTATAAGGACTTTTTACAATGAATTTAATTAACTACAAAATTTAGCTAAACTTGTGAGTTTCCGAATGTCGCCGTGAAAATATTTTTTATTATAACTTCTTTTTCACGTGTACAAATTTTTTTTTTTTTTCCTTTTGGAAATTAACTGTAGGCTTTTATCTTTCGAATGCAATCAAAAAGTAGTCGGAAACCCATATATAAAAAAAAAAACTATGATAAGCCGGCTTTCAAAACTATGTCTCCCTATCAGTTTTCCGCCATTAATATCCATAACTAATTAGAGATAAAGGATAGAGATTTGTATTTGCTAATATTTAAACCAAGGGAAGCAATTACAAACATTATAGCAAGAGTTATTCCCCTTGAATATTTTTATTTTATACTTGTATAATAATGTAAGGAAAATCCAGTTACCACTGAAAGGTTTTTGAGTTTGAGATAAAAATAATGGATTTAATCGAAGAATATTTCTTGAACTTTGAAATAAATTTTAAGGCGCCCATGTTAACGGATCATTAAATCTAAGGGAGATAACCAGCATGAACATAGCAAAAATAAGGATATTTTGCAAGATATAATTTGGGACGCTTAAATAATCAGTAGAACATTAGAACAACGAAAGAATGTTAAACGAAAAAAAAAAAAAATGATTACACACAAAAAAAAAAACAAGAAATTTTTTTCTTTACTTTATAACTAAAGTAAAGAAAAAAATTTCTTGTTTTTTTTTTTTGTCAGTCAGCGCAGCGTCAGGATGATTAAAACTTTTTAGGAGATTTTGAAGTATTTAAACTAATGATTATTTATTTATTTTTATTTTTTTTACTATTCTGTAGTTTCATTTTGCAAGGTACAATTTGGGGCGCATTAAAGTAAACGTACACAAAACAACGAAAATAGAAAACTTTTTTGAAGTATTTAAACCGCCAATGTAATTTTTTTTTAAACGAAAATAAAAAAATTTAAAAAATAAGAAATTTGTTCTTTATTTTAGGTAATCACTCATTTCTGCCTATGATTAAAGTAGGAAAAAATAACAACTTTCAAAGATTCTGCACAAGATAAAGTGTTCGGTTTTTTTTGGGGGGGGGCGGGGTCTCTTAAATAAGGAAAACGTTTTTCTTTGGCTAATTGGACAACAACTTCTTGATTAATTAGCAAGTTTATTTAATTTTTGTTGTTGATTAATTAACATAGTTTCATTGTAACAGGTTATTTACTTTTGTTTTGTGTACGTTAATAATAAGTTTATTTTGCTACTTAACATGGTTATATTTTTAAGTTCGTTGATTAACTTCGCTAACTTATTTCCTTTTCGTAAATTGCTACAGCAATTTCCGGAACTCAGCTACAGTAATTGTATAATCTTTTAATATATATTTTTTTTCATTTATCATTCTTTCATTGTTCCACTGATTATTTCAGCGTCCCAAATTATATCTTGCAAAATATGCTTATTTTTGCTATGTTTATGCTCGTTATCTCCTTTAGATTTGATGATCCTTTGACATAAGTGCACAAGCCTTTCCTAGTCTCACACAAAAACACGCGTTCACATCTCAAGCTATATCACTTGTCACATACATACGCGCACACAAACATATGCGCGCACGTCCACACACGTACATATATTCACGTTTGTGTACATACACTCACATTCACGTGTATACACACACACGCTAACGTACACACATGTACTCACACACGCGCACACAAGGACGACGTCACTTCTCCTTTTAAAGGAAATCCACACATGCGCAAAAGATCACCGGAAACAAGTATAAAAGCAAGAGACAAGCTGTTTCCACCCCTTTTTCAGACCAGCCTCCTAGCTGGACGGTCTACAGACCGACAGCGTGCCTTTTCAGCATGCGCGCGCACACGCGTACCTCACACCACTTGCTACTATGAGGGACAAAAAGCTAACAGACCGTACGTACACTTTATACGCTTTCTCTCTCCATGAACTGGATTGACTTTCTCACTCTATCTCCCCTTCAGCTTTGGTCCATCAACACAGACATGTGCACGACTCTCTACTGAGCTTAACCCTTTCCTTCTACAGGCCGGCTTGCCACTTCGTGTTTCTCTATTGCATTCCCCTTTCCTTCCATGCGCGTAGTCATCAACGGCCGAATGAACACGTGTACACCCAAGACTTTCATTTCTCAACAGAAAATAAACGACATGTTTATTTTATTCCAGTATTTGAGTTCTTTGTTTCCTTCATTCAATTTATTATTTTTTCTTGTAGCGAGTTAGTGTATTTATATCCTGGTCCGCAACATAAGCGCCTTGAATTTTAATTTTATTTCCGAACAGAAAATACAAGAATTGTGTTCAAAATTTCTAGATTTTTAAAGTTCGCTTTAAAACAATAATGAAACAGTAACCATGGAATCAATACGTAGGCAATTTGAAAATAAATAAATAATATGGGTTTCTTAAAGTCAGTCAAATAACGACTACTTACATAATGTGTCAAAATAAGGGCGCTTATGTCAACAAAATTCCCATCTAGGGGAGATAACCAGCATAAACATAGCAAAAATTAGCATATTTTCCAAGGTATAATTTGGGACGCTTATTAATTTGCGTACACAAAACAGAAGTAAACATAAACAACCTGTTACTATGAAACGATGTTGTTGTTGTTGATGATGATGATGATGATGATGATGATGATGATGATGATGATGATTTTATTTTTTTTTATTTTTTATTTTTTTGAAATAAACTTGTTAATTAACGAAAATAAAAAATCATATCACATACTTCTCCCTTTCCTGCCAAAGGAACTTCAGGAAATGAATTTTGGGATGTGTCGCTTTTGAAATGAGACCAAAAACCTTCATTTAAAAATAAGAAATTTGTTTTTGTTTATTTTAGTTAATCGTAAAAAACTAATGAACCCACCCAACAAGTGTTTATACGTATGTTTAGTAGTAGAAATTAAATATAATATTTGACATTTGCGATTAAACTTTGATATTAGTCAGAAAGTGACAGTTTAAAGGCTTCAAAATCACACATAAATTTCGCCTAGGAAAGTACAAGTCAGCGTCAGGCTTTTTTTTTTTTTTTTTTTTAAATCTATAATAATAATGGGGAAAACGTGTTTACTTCGCCATTTGAAGGAGATTTTGAAGTATTTAAATTGTCAATCTCTGGTTATGATTAAAGTCAAGCATTCTAGTTCACATGTCTATCTGGTAGGTACGTTCAAAATGACTGCCGATGCTCAAAATGTATAAACATTTTAACCCTTCTTTTTACTTAAAAATTCACCAAAAATCAGGAAATTAACCAATTTTAATGAAATTTTCAGTATTTATCAAATAATGGTCGCGGAATATAATGAACTAATTATTTTTATTTAAATCTGAGTGGAAATGCATTATTTTGTTTAAACAAAAAATACATTTACTAAAGTTATGGGGTGCTAGTGCAGAGAGTGATCCGCGCTATTTTTTGAATCGTATTTGCAAGTTTAATTAAAGTTTTATGATATGTTTTTTTATTCAATTGTAAGGTTGAAGTATAGAATAGGTACAAAACACCCTCACCTCCCCATGTTAAGAATGGCTTTTTAAATAATAACGTTATTATTTACGTCCGGATCACTCTCGGCACTAGTACCAGTTATGGTTTTCAGTAGTAAATAAAAAACGCAGGAATTTATTTTTGCTTTTTTTATATAAATAAAGCATCGTAATTTGTAAAAAAAAAATTTTTTTTACAGGAACATTACGAAAAAGCCGCTAAAGTCTGTATTAATGAATTTGATATAACTCGAAGAAAAATGAATTTCTCGAACTAGCGATATTACCATTGAATTAACCATTGTTTATTTAATATTTTCACGCAAAAGAAATATATATATATATTTATATATATATATATATATAATAGCAAAAATATTTCTACTTTTTTTTAAATTACAGATTTCGCATAATTTTTATATGCAAGATTTTAATAATTTCATTGCTCGGAAGAATGTAAAACTTTCAGTGTAACATAATTGTTATATAATCTCGAACAATAATTAAAAAAAAAAAATTTAAAAACAGGAACATAAAAAATAATTAAATTAAAAAATGATAAAAATTGCTGCAAACGTTCAGAATAGGAATGTATGTATGCACGTCTGGGGGGGGGGAAGAAATATGACACTCCTACCTCCTTTTACTATCATGACTTCATTTTGAAACAGCGTTTCGATTGGCTGAAATTTTGGGCCTCCTTATAATCGTGTTTACAATATTTTAGTTTGTTGCATTTTTGGCGAACGGTAAATTACTTGCTTTTTGAGGTCTAATTAAGTTATTTTTGTACAAACAGGGTGTTTTTTTTTTATTTAATTCAATATCTTAAGACTTTACTAAATTTGAAATAGACCCAGAAAACTAATATTTATCTTTTAAAGGATTTTTACAATGAATTTACTTAACTTCAAAATTTAACTGAATTAATTAACTCGCCGTGAAAACATTTTTCATAACATTTTTTTCACGTGTACAAATATTTTTTTCCTTTAGGTAATCTTTCAAATACAATAAAAAAGTAGTCGGAAACCTACAAAAAAATTATGATAGATCGGCTTTCAAAACTATGTCCCCCTATTTTTGTCCGCCCATTTTTGCTCGTACCAACTACTTTTTTTTTTTTTTAAATTTTTTTTTTATTACATTTTCACCCCAAACAAGGCAAATTGTCACTTTGGTGTAGGGGGCTACTATCAGGGGAAACAGCTACTGGGGTACTATGTAGGGATTTGGGCAGCAAGGTGTCGGTTCACGTTACACTTGAACTTCTGCACGTCAGTACTGTTGGGGAAGCAGGGACCTGGAATGGAATTCCAGAGTCTTGCGGTTCTAGGGAAGAAACTATTGGAGTAAAAAGATCTTTTACATCTAGGGATCTCTACAGTGTGGGGGTGGGATCTAGTAGCCTGTCGGGTTTGTCGAGGGTGCTCGCGTCGTGGGGGCACAAGTGATTGCAGTTCGTCAGAGCATTCACCACTAAAATACTTGTAGAAAAGGCAGAGGGATGCAACATTTCGTCGATGGGACAGAGGCTGAAGCTTAGATGCCAGTTCAGGGCCTATCAGGTTTGCGAATCTCTTTTGAACCTTGTCAAGGAGCGAGAGACTAGTAGCAGATGCACCAGCCCAGATGTGGCAGCAATACTCCATACATGGGCGAATGGTGGCCTTATAGAGGTACAGGATACTTTCGGGTGTTAGTAGTTTTCTAGCACGGTAGAGAGAGCCTACCTTTCTTGCAGCGGCCCTGGCAATGCCTTCAATGTAATTGTTCCAACTCATGCTTCCTGTGAACGTTAGGCCAAGGAGTTTGAAAGATGGACTCTCAGATAAAGAGTCGTTGGCCATTGCTATGGGTGGTAGAGAGGGTTTCTTGTAATTATTGAATGAAACTAGTTTAGTCTTGGCAGCATTGAACGCGACCAACCACTTTTGTCCCCATTCCACTACAGATTGGAGGTCTTCCTCTAGTGTTTCTGCCATTTCTTTAGAAATGTGTTCATTCGTCTTTCTGTCGTGTCTGCCATAGAGTGTAGTGTCATCAGCATATATACCCATCTCAGAGGCAATGTTGTCGGGGAGGTCATTTATGAATATCAGGAACAATAGAGGTCCAAGGATAGAACCCTGGGGCACTCCCGCATTTATATCATATTGTTTAGATGTGCGACCGTCGAGGACTACCTGGATTTTTCTCTTATCTAAGAAGGATTTAATTATGTTAAGTATTCTACCAGTGATACCGTATGATCTGATTTTACTGAGGAGACCCTCATGCCATACCCTGTCAAAAGCCTTAGATATATCTAGAGCTACCGCTCTGCCTTCCCCCGCTTTGTCCAGTGAATGGTATATACGTTCAGAGATCACAGTGAGGATGTCTGCTGTGGAACGGGCTTGTCTAAATCCATATTGTTTGTCAGTCAGTAGTTTAGCATCTGTAAGATGATGGACTAGAGCATGGTTAATTATGGTCTCAAATATTTTGGCAAAAAGTGGGAGGAGGCTAATGGGGCGATAATTTGATGGGTCTGTCCTTTCGCCAGAATTCTTGAATACTGGTACAACAGAAGCAGTTTTCCAACAGCCCGGGAAGCAAGCTTCATTAAGACATTTGTTGTAGAGTTTGGAGAGAACTGGAGCTACTTCGGCTGAGCACTTTTTTAATAGCACAGCTGGGATAAGATCGGGTCCACATGCTTTTGAGGTGTCAAGGTTTTTTATGATAGCATGCACCTGAGCAGGGGTGGTTTTCAGATCGTCTAGTGTGGCGTCTGTCCGCCTAGGAAAGTCAGGTAGGGGGTGGTTGGAAGGGTCCAGTGTGGAGTTTGAGGCAAACCGACTGGCAAGCATGTTAGCCTTGTCGGTTGCTGAGGAGACAACCTCGTGATTGTTGGTTAGTGGGGGAATTGTTGATTGCCCATTATTTACTACACTGTTGTAGATTTTCCAGAAGTCTCGAGTTCCTAGTTTTTGTGCTTCGATGCGCTTTTTAGTGGTTTCTGTAAATTCTCTCTTAGCTGTCGCTATTTCTTTCTTAACGTTATTTCTAGCTTCTATATACTTCAGTCTGTTTGAATTGGACTTATATCGGTTAAACCTACGGTATGCATGCTGCTTTTGAGTAATGGCAGTTGCACAAGTCGACGTAAACCATTGGGGAGAGTGGGGCTTACTATAAAATTTCTGCATGGGAACATGCGCTTCGATTGCAGTTTTGAACCAGTCAGTGGTCTCGTTTGCACATTGTTCAGCAGCGAGAGAGAAAATATTTTTCCATGGAGCATCTCTAATTAGTTCCCTGATGGCTTCCCAGTCAGCCTTATTATAATATCTCGTTGTTTTGAGCACTGGCTCTTCAGTTTTGGGTCTAGAGTTTAGGGCGATTTCAACCATTATCACTGCATGATCAGCGTTCCCGAGTGGGCTGTGGGCCTTCGTTATGCAGTCATCGGGAACTGTGGTCAAAAACAGATCTAGAAGTGATGCGTGTTGTTCTTCCTGGTCAGGGTAACGGGTTTGAAACGTAACAATTTGTGATAGGGAGTGAGATATAGCGAAGCTATGGGTTGTGCTGCCCGCTGCATCTGTGTGAGTAGAGAATCCAAGCCAGTTTTTGTGGTGGATATTAAAGTCACCAAACACATGTATTTGTGCGCTAGTGTCGAGGGACAGTGCCGTGTCTATGCTGTCAGATACTTTGTTTATTATGGAGCAGTCCTGAGTCGAGGGAGAGCGGTAGAGAAAATAATAGTAGCTAATACTGTGTTGCACGTTTAGTCTAAAGCACATAAAGGCTTGATCATCTGTTTCTAGGTTTGTTTCTCTAGTCAAGGGAAGGGTATTACGAATGTAAACTCCAAGTCCGTGCATATGTCTGTCAGAGTCCTTACGGCAGAGTGGGAGATATCCAGGCATGTTAAAGTAGTTAGAGGGAATGGAGGAGTGTAGGTTAGTCTCACTTAGTGCTAAGATATCCGGGGTATTTGTTAAGAGAAATGCTTCAACATCAGCTAAGTTAGTTCTAAGCCCACGGATATTTGTGAATGAGAGCCTCAAGGGAGGAGGCAAGTTGAATTTGTTTGTCCCTAATCCTGGTTTAAGCTTATTTTTAGATTGTACTGTCGTCATATTTTTTTTTTAGAGTTTCGGTAAGGGGGAGCTAAACAAGAGGTTATGCGGAGCTTCAGACATGCATCACAAGTAGACCATCAGCTGACCCTTCTCCAATTAGGATTGTGGCCTCGGGAAAGCCCACCGGGGATGAGTGCAGGGTCCCTTTCCATGCGCGTCATGGCACTGCAAACAACCCGATATTATTCAACTGTTGATGGAGCAGCCGCTCTAAGCGCTACCAAAGAGTTAGGGCTCCTGTACTACCAGTCGGGAACAGCAGCCAGGAACTGTCAATCCGGTACCATCAACCCTTTAGAAGAAGGTCAACCCAATCTAATCGCTCAGGCATATCTTATACTCAAGCACTCCCAAATGTTCAGTTTTAGGGGTGGGGCATGCTGGGAATGCGTTCATTGCCCTAGCCAGGAAACAAGATCTACCGCTGGGTGTTTCTGTCGAATCACTGAGATAGTGTCTCTGCGCTTGACTAATAGGCAAAGAAGGAGTATGGAAGCCGGGCGATAGACAGACCCTATCTACTTCTTAAGCAATTTAGGTTTGCAAACCGGTGAATTTGTTTGAGTCACCAGCTCTAGGAAGGTTGTCATCCAAGACTGAAGAGGCCTCTCTCCCCTTTGGTTTAGTTTCAGAGTTTTCCTTCTCCTAGACGGATGATCTGGGAAGACCTACTGGGTCCGTCAGCCCTGAGAGGGTTTTCTCCGCGCCTAGGTTCTAATCCAGGTATTTCTGCGACCCCGCGTTGTTAGTTTTACTGGGTTAGTTTGTGGGGATTATATCTCTACTGATTAGTTACACTCCTCAAAGTGATTTAGGTACATGCTATTTACTTGTTAACTATTTGGACATGTGAAACATGGAATCTTTGGCGGCATTAATATTATATCAAGAAAAAGGGGAATTTAATCAGAATTATTCAGACAAGCAAAAAAGGAACGAGAGGAATTGTGATGTTAATTTACATAAAAATGGTACTCTTGCAGAGAAAAGACCGCGCTGAAATATTAACGTTATTTCAAAATTCATTTTAACATGGGGAGGGGTTGTTTTTAATTTTTTTAAAAACTCTTCTGTAGTTTCATCTAGCAATTTAATAAGCAAAAGATACCGTAAAAATTGAATTTAATAATAAAAAAACTTGCATGGTCCTTTGTTTTGCTAACTTGTTTCCTTTGCATAAACTGCTTCGGCAATTTCCGGGACTCGGCTATAGTATTTGTGTAATCATTTTTTTTTTTCAATTTAACATTCTTTTATTGTTCCACTGATTATTTAACAGCCCAAAATATATCTCACAAAATATGCTTATTTTTGCTATATTTATGCTGGTTATCTCTCCTATATTGGAGTTTTTCATGGCATAAGCGCCCTCATTTGCTTATAGAATAATATTGGTACTCTATTCTGGACCTTTGATCCACAGTGACCAAAGTTTACCATTCGGTGTCCAAAATGAAAATGTTTAAGCTACTTTCTGCGCATACACTTGCCTAAATTAATTAAACCAAATAAAAATATTTTAAACGAATCAGATGCATTTCCTCAAATTAAAAAAATAAAAAACATGTTTTCAATTCACGTTGAATGGTTTGAATTTTTTTTCAAGTCTACAGATTGGCGTCACAGCAGAGGTTTTATCCCCCCCCCCCCCAAATCAACAGAAATTAGACCATTCCTGTAATGATTTGTCCCTGTTGATTTTGTGGTGGAAATAAAGTTCCGTGCAGTTCTAGGAAGTGCACCCTCCCAGGCTTTGGCTTATCTCTTTAAGAAGAGGTTAGTTTATTGCTAATCGCCTGAGGCGCCGTTACCGGGGAATGCCAATGGGGCTGTTCAGGCACTTTTTCCAGGTCAGAGTGCCCCTCCTTTAGGGCGCTGACTTCTCAATCCCATTCTCTGAACCTGGTGTCCAAGTTCTTGCAGTGGAAGGGAACTAAATAACCACTGCCTCTGTGTTGAACCTGCTGCTACATCTCAACCATAGAATCACGCAAACATTAACGAACACACAGACACAAAACTGAACTCTTTCATTACCATTTGCCCCCCCCCCAACATCAATGTATAACCTTTCTCATTCAACTTTCTAATATGAAAATGAAACATAATTTGTATAATTCAGCAGAGAAGCTTGGATTACAATTTTCAGACTAGTGTAACACAACTCAAACTATTGGCTTGACTTATTCGATATCTGATCTAAAGAATCCCCCCCCCCTTCTTTTTTTTTTAAACTTGGGCACTACAAACATTGAAGCACATTCATTTTTTTTTTCCTACTGCTGTAAACTTTCATTTTAAACATAAAATATCTCATTTGTGAATTTATGTCTTTCAACTTTCTTTTTTTGCTTGGATTTATTGTATAACATGTCTCGTTTTCTAACATCTAATTATAAACCTAAAATAGTTTTTCACTTTAAGTATTTCTTTGAAACCGGCTCATCACAAATATATATCACCCAATTTGGAATTCCTAAAGTAACTCTCCAAAAATTGGTGACTTCTTCAAATAGGCACACCCCAAAGATCCTAGCCCGAAGGCTGGTTTGACTATATTTTATTTATCTATATATGCATATAAATAACATTGTCTGTGTGTTAAGGGGACGGGGGAGTATCAAAATTTAGTCTACAGACTTGAAACTTGATATATGGGGTATTTGGATCTGTGGAACAAATTCAGTTTGTATTTTAGCTGGTAAAAGAGCTGATAAAGTGTCAAAATGTAAAAGTTAGAACTTGGCATCCTGCACACATGCACAAACTTATACGCTTAAGTGTATTAATTTGTAAAGTTTTGATATGCATGTGTCCTTAGGTCAAATAGTAGTGAATACCACTGGAGAGCTAAATGTTTTGGTTTCAATTCTAACTGAAGGCACAAGCCATATCTTTTTTTGATTTACCTTTATAAAAACTCTATATTAGATACAATATAACAATCAATAGAGAATTAACTCTACAATAAATACAAAATTTGCATTAATTAAAATATATTTAAGCATATTTTATGACCGGTCAACACCGGGGAGCGGGAGGCTTGCTAGTTTCTTATAGAAAAGGCAATTATGCTATAATAAAAAAAAAAAGATTAAAAAAAAAAGTTTAAAAACTATATATTTTTTTTTTAAAGATATTTTATGTTGGGTACGACCTTTTGTTATTAAATCTATATATTTAGAAAAGTAAGAATGTGCATGAGGACTATTCTCAACATTTATACTCAACGAATTATTCATCTGCAGACTTGGTTTTTGGTATACAGAATATTCAGAAACATGGAAAACTTTTTAATCGGTTTTAATCTGGTGAAAAGGGCTGCTTAGGGGGTCCAAATTTAAAACTTAGTATGTGGAGGGGGTCATTGGAGTTTTATCCATTTGTTTAATGTTTTATGAATGCGCATGCCTTGAATCGTTCATATTACAGATTATTTAAGAATAAGTAGGTTTGAAAACAATTTTTAAAGATTGTGTCAAACTGGCCTGATGGTTATTGTACTTGACTCACTGTCTTTAGGTTTTGGTTTCGATCTCGGTTTGAGTATTTCCCCCCCCCCCCCACACACACTTACAAGAAGTAAACTTATTAGAAAAATATAATACTTGCATGCTCAGGTCTCAGTTTCTGTATGAATTAAAATATAATATTTATGCATATTTTACAACTGGGCAACGCCGTGTCGGTCTGCTAGTATTAACTTAAAAAAAAAAAAAAAAAAAAAAAAAAAAAAAAAAAAACACACAAAGAAAAAAAACCTGGTAGTTTATTATCTAGACAAAGAAATGTCCTGGAAGTTTTATACTGCAAAAAGCAAAACCTAATCTTAAAATGGTATTTTCCATCACTCATCACTAAACGCATAAGTTGAATGGACGCATCTGAAGAATACCCGTCCCTGGAATATTTAAGTTAAAATGAGGTTGGCTATTTCTTTTTCCTGATGAGCCGTTCCACTAAGTTAACAAATTTACCAAATTTCCATAACTGACGATTACTATATTGTCCAATTGACTACTGTACACTCTTTAACCCTTATCCTCGAGTGGCCTCTGAGCCTTGATAAGTGGTGGTGCCTATGTAAAAAAAAAAAAATGCCAGAAGCCGTTTAGCTTTACTTATTTTTCACGTCCTGCTTCTGGAGGTGATTGCTACTCGTGGAAAGATTTAGTAAATAAAAAAAATTAAAAAATGCATAGTCATAGTTGGAAGTGTTCCGTGAACCTGAGAGAGCTTGCGCCTCCCCACATTTTTTTTTTTTTTTTTTTTTTTTAAGTCTTTTCTTCAATCTTTTCTACGGATTAACATTGAATGGACACTAGTCTTCCAGATTATATTAAAAATTAAAAAGAATTAAGTAAAATCAATATATAAATATTTGCTCAATTTCTAATGCAACATTCTAGTAAATCGATCACCCATTTAAGAACGACTCAGTTTTCGGCCAAATTTCACAAATTTAGTTTTTTTTTAAATTTCGTTTTCTCAGTCAAGTTTCGTCACCCGACATTTACAATCACGCACCTTTTTTTAAATAGAATGTGCATGCGCAAAAATAAACATGGCGACCAGTGAAAACAACATGGAATACAGACTACGCCCTAATACCCCTAAAAATTTAGTTGGTACTCTAACGCACATTCATTGCCTTTAGACTTTAAATGTCGGCTAACATTATTGCATATTAAAAAAAAAATTCCAAGCAAAACCGTTGTAAATGTCGGGTGACGAAACTTGAAGAAACTATAAATATGTACATAAAATAATCAGAGAAGGCGAGATTTAAAAAAGCGAAATTCATAAGATTAAACTGCTTAAAAAGGCAAAATTTCACGAATTTGGCCTAAAATCGTCAAATGGTTCTAAACTGGTGATCAGTTTACTAGAATGTTGCATTAGAAACTGAGCGCCCTTTATAAATTTTTAAATATTGACTTTTGTTTACTTTTTTTTTGGTGCTAATAAAGAGAGTGATCCACACTATTTTTTAAATCGTATTTCCACGTTTAATTAAAGTTTTTTTTATTCAATTGTAAGGTACAGAATAAGTTAAGAATGGCTTTTTAAATAACGTTATTATTTCAGCACGGATCACTCTCTGCATGAGTACCTTTTTTTTTTTTTTTTTTTTTTTTTTTTTTTTTGGAGAATCTGGTATACTAGTGTCCAATCGATAGTCCGGAAAAAAAAAATCGAAAATAAAGTGGAAGGCAAGTTCCTTCAGGTCCGCCAAGTTTTCTTTCTAAAAGGACAGTCACTGATTTTTTGAAGAGTACGTATTAAAGTTAATTCCTATTTTAGTCACGTAAATGAATTAGGAGTAATTGGTCTCAATGTTGCTTATATATTACTTGCAGAGCACTAATTTGTACTTAGTGTTTTAGCATTATATATATATATATATATATATATATATATATATATATATATATATATATATTATAGACAACCTTATTGTATACACCAAAGTGAAAACACACCGGGAAAAGTCTCCATCTTTGTATATAAAAAGAAAAAAGCTACCTACGAAAGAACATGTCCATAATTTTCTAGCTAAAATAACTTGGATTATTTTTAAAAAATAAAGAGATAATATAAATCTCTGAACTATTTTCCCGGTTAGTCTTCGTTTCGGCGTTTCTAGTATGCCTTAAAACAAATTACAAAGATATATATATATATATATATATATATATATATATATATGGTACTCATCCAGATATTGATCCGTGCTGAAATAATGTTCTTTAAAAAGCCATTCTTAACATGGGGAGGGAGGGTGTTTTTTTACCTATTCTGTACTTTAACCTTACAATTGAATTTAAAAAATTTTAATTAAACCTGGAAATACGATTTAAAAAATAGCGCGGATCAGTAAGTGCATTAGCACCACACACACACACACACACACAAAGTAAAAATAAATTATCTGGGCAATATACAAATGCTGAAATCCATTTCACTTTAATTTACTGGACTTAGATAGGAATTAAGTCAGTACAGGAACTGTTAGAGAGTAGGCGCATAGTTCGAGCAAAACTTAACGCACATGACTCCACCTCAAGCCGCGTAGGAAAACTATAGGCTATTAAAATTTTAAATACAGTCGAGTAAAATAAGAATATATCCAGTATTCTGGTTTTTCTTTGAAGTAAAATTATATACACTGTAATTATTTTTCTGCAAGAGCAAAGGTAAATGTTTATGTACACGTGTTAGAATTAACACTAAACCGCGAAATAAAATACAGTTTTGAAATAAATAAAACTTAAGATCAGGGATTAGCAGGGGAAGTTGAATTTTAAAAAATATTTGGCACGAAATAGAGTGGGTCTTTAATAAGAAATTTATTATTCTATTTCGTCCTCCATCGTGTAGGACTCCTCATAGCTGTTGTGGTCCTGGTATTTCAGGTCTGTGCTCCAGCAGACATAGTAGTCCTTAAGGAGCACTAACGCAGACCAGGACTCGCGGGATTGCGGATCACCGTCCTTAAGACCAGACAACATCGGTATAGCATCTTTGAAGGCTGAGCATGCAAGCCGGGTGGCACTTTGAGGGTCACCTCGTATTTCGTGATAGAAGACGCCGACGTTAAGCAACAGGTTTAAACGCAAAGGATGAATCGGGTTTAATTCCGAAAAAGCTAGATGAAGGGCCGCATTATAGGCGGACTGACAATTATCAATCATCGACAACTTCGTATTGGCAGTGGTAAATTCAGCCATGTACCGGTGATAATCGCCTTTCATTTTGTAAAAGTAAACTTTCGTTAGAGCCGGTGTCGTTGCACGGGGGCGAAGGTGCTTTTCTAGAATTCTCAGAATCTCATTAGAAATGCGACAAATCTCGCCCTCTATTTTTACCAGATAGTTCTGGTTTATTGCCGCCCAGTGCAGTCGGCCGGACGTCAGCTCTTTCTGGACCTGTGCGGACACGATCTTCCAAGAGTTGCGACGCGCCCGGATTCGGTTTTTAAACGCTGACGAGAAAAGCTCCAATTCTTGAGGCGTGAGATCGTCTCCCGAGACGATCTCTAATACTTTTTTCATGCAAGACGCCATTTCGTCAAAGCGGCATGCTCGTTCGGTTACTCGAGCCTCAAACAACAACATATTTCTCTGCGCAGACAGCGGATCTGAGAATACGCCGTTAGAGTTATCGCCCTTGATGCTCATTCTTGCACGTTTGGAAACCAGAAAAAGCCGCTTTCTCCATAAGCACATGCTATTTATAATGGCGTCGGCAATAAATACTCGTGCAACTCCGAATAAATAGGTTTGTGTTCCATTGGTATAACGTGTTTAAATTGCTAGAAAATACACCCTTCTATTAATGTGTCTTTAAAGTTCCTTATGGATACATGAGAAGAAAGTAAGTTGCCATTACTGACCGACTAATTATTGAAGTTTGAATATTACGACTATTATTTTCATCTTGGTTCACAGCGTTTCAGCTGATGTAACCTTCTTCAGGTTCATCTTTTCGAATTTGAGAATCTTCTAATCAGATTTGAGAAGATATGTTATATATCTTTAAGCATAAAGATTCCTAAGTTCAAAAAGACGTGTCTTAAGAAGGTCGGAGCGAATAAAAATCGTGTATAGACGATTAATATATATTTATACATTTAAATCTTTTTGTGTGACTCTGCTCTCGCAGGGAGGAAAATAAATAGGAACAGTGGGCATTTTGCAGTATAACAACAATACTGAAAAATGGTATAAAAAAATAAACAAGAAATTTATAAGAAATAAATGTTACCAAATGCAAAAATAAGGTACTCTTCTACCTACTTTGATAAGATTTTATAGTTTAACTTATTTTAAAGTGTTTATTAACTTGGAAACAGCAATAAATGCCACGGTATGTTTCGAAGTAAATAAATACTTTAAAATAGTAAGTTAAACCACACAAAAAAGCTTATCCAGGTAGGTAGAAAAGTAATTAATTTTGACTTTAACATTTCTTGGCAATACAGAAATATAGGTAACTCTAAATCCGCTCGTACCGGTGTCAGGTGAAAACCTGATATTGATGTAAAAATTTGTTGTCTATAGTACAAAATGCCCGGAACATTTTTCTTTCGGATTTTTTTTTTCTTTATATATATATATATATATATATTAAACTCGTGTTTACATTTTAAAGAGAAACATAATCTGAGTAATTTGAAAACGCACATGATCAATTTTATTTTTTCTTTCTTTGTGCGTGTGTGTGTGTGTGTGTGCACGCGCGCTAAAAACAGTATTTTTTTTACCATAAAGTATTATCTTTATCAATTATCTTCTGAAATGTAAAACATTTTCATAAATTTTTTCTAATATCTATTTGAACCAGCGAAAATACAACTGACTACGAACACCTTTATGTCCGTCTCTGTCCGCCACCAATCACAATTAAGGATTTGTCTTACTTGATTCAAATTAACCAACAAAAAAATTTAATTAAGGAAAATTCGGTTCTTATTTAGAATTATACTTACTTAAAAGAAAACAAAATGTTATATTCCAAAAATCACCTAAATTGATCAAGTATGTTTTTTAAACTAAGAAAATAGAAATTTACGATTTTTAGCGATTTTTATACTAAATGTAATAAGGTTGATTCTGATCCTGATAGTTCGACTTGAGTTTACCTTACCATATATGTCGGCGTATAGCAATACACATGAAAAAATTGAAATAGCTTAAAATATTTCAATATTTGTATGCATAGAAAGAGCTTGATGAGCTAAGAAAGAATCCTTTTAAATTTTAAAAATCTGATTAAAATTAAGGAAGTTATGGCTATTTTTGTGCCTCACACGTTTGGATATTTTCCCCTCTTTAAGACCATATGCGTTTCGTCACATTTTTTACACTACTTTTTCAGTAAAAATGTCATATCTTTGTTAAAACACAAGACTAAGCAATGAAATTTACCATATAAGTGTATTTTTGTACAAGGAATCAGAATATGCAACTGAAAATCTCCAAAAGTTCATGGTTTCCAAATAATCTGCAGTAAATTTGCATAAATATGCTGCAATTCCTTAAAAATGCCATGTATCCATAAACAGAAAAGAAGTTGGAGAACTCATAGTTGAATTGTAATGTGCTTTATGTACAAAAAACTTAAATCTAAACATAGGATCATTTAAAAATTAATATATTGCAATATTTCTTTGATATTATTGTAGATTAGCACCTTCTGTTTAACCCCACCCAACCCCTTCTGACCACCCCTCCTAAATGTGATTCTACCTTTTTAGGTAATGTATGAAATGCCATGAAAAACTTTAATGAAAGATAAACAAATTATTTTAGAATTTAATGTAAAATAATTCACCATTACAGGTCATTCTAGCGTTTTAAGGCAGTTAACTGGGTTTTTTTATGGGAGATAAATCCTGTATGCTTTTTGTTTTATTTTTTTAAGACGATTATGTGTAGTTTTAAGAGGGTTTCTATGCAATGAGAATATGTGGAGGGTTGCCATTCGGACTTTGAATTAATTGTAGGGCTAATGAAAATTATGTGTGAACATACTGAAGACTTGACAGAAACAAAAACAATAGACGGGGAGAGGCGGTTAGTTTCACAAAAATTTAATTTCAAATAAATATCTTACAGAAGTGTGTGTGTGTATTCGACAGGTAAATAAGTCAGCAAATGTTATATTTAGTTTTAATTTAATAAGAAACTGTGTTACGAAATTTCGAAGAAAATTCCATAAATTTGTTGATTTCTATTTTCGAGGTTGAAGGTGTTTATTCCATAAGCCGTTTATACTATGTTGGAGCAGGTTGTAAAAATACCTTTCGCTTAATAAGTAGAAAAAAAAATAACGGGATTTGTATTACTGTACACATAGATTTGAAAAAGTTATCAAAAAGCAAATACATAACAAATAAATGTTATGAAAGGCAAGATAAGTTACTTTTCTACCTAACTGGATATGTTATTAGTGTTTTTATTTAATGTAACATGTTTATTCAGCTCGAAAAACATACAGTGCTTACCGATGTATTGGAAAGTTAAAAATGGCGGGCGACTATCTCTTTCATATGGTAAGTTTGGGAAAATAAGTTAGAAATAAAAAACTAGTCAAAATACTGTTAAAAACCCGCCAAATATATATCTGCCTATGTCATGGTAACATATACTGAGCGAGTTTTTAAGAGTATTTTGTCTGGTTTTTTATTTATAACTCATTTTCCCAAACTTATCGCCTCAAAGAGAGAGAGTCGGCCGCCATTTTAAATTTTCAAATACATCGGTAAACACTGTTTTTCGAGCTGAATAAACATGTTACATTAAATATAACCACTAAAAACATATCCAGTTAGGTAGAAAAGTAACTTTTCTTGCCTTTGATAACATTTATTTGTTATATATTTGTTTTTTGACAACTTTTTCAAATCTATGTGTATAGTGATACAAACAAGATTTTCATACATCATTTGATTTTGAAAAAAAACATTTGTGGCTGTTGGCAGTAAAACATTGTTTTAATTCGCTGTTCAAAACTAATGCAATGAATAAAAGTGCATGCAAGCTATATATCTACAAAAGTTTATTTTGTTTTTTAAACCATGTTTTTAAATTTGACCAGAAATGTGAGAAATTATAATGGATTCATAATGCCGAATTGGTTGGGATTGTTGTTATTATACATTCTGAAAACCTGAATAGTTCTAAACTAATGTTATTCTGATAACAAAATAGCTCTAATTAAACATATCAGAACATTTATATTCATATTTTCATTTTTTTTTAATTCGTTCGTGAATAAAAATTAAAGAACGCGTGTTGTTTATACTGTGCTATGACTAATACTACAACTGCTGCACCTACTGCTATTAATACTAAATTAATTTGACCAGACTCGAGAAATAGAAACATTTCTTTTCGGGTAGGTCCTTTTAAATTATTATCAATTACCACGGTTCTACTCAACATAGAATAATACTTTTAATTGATAAAGATAGTAAAAAGAATGATTTACTTACTAGTGGGTGTCCGATGAAATTTCTTTTCAAAATGTTCAATACTCGTCATATTAAAGTCTTATTTTTAACACAACAAAAAAAGAAATGGTCAAAAATATTTCGGACACTTGACAGTACTAAGATTAACACCTCTTCTGATTGTTTCCTAAATTTCATGACAAAATTCTTCATACAATCATGGTACGGGCTTTTAGAAAACAGGGAGGGTCATTACAAAACCTTACCGAAAACGCCATTTTATGACGTTCACATTTTTAGCATTTTATTTGCTTAAAACTCTTAAAATATATAATGTACATTCATATTTATTAATTCATTTGAAAGTATATTCATTTCCGAACAAAACAGTAGTAATTTGAAGAGTTGAAGTGCTTTGGTTTGAAAAATATGGCTATTTTAGTAGAACTACCTTGAAATCTGTTATTATCCAAAGCGTTTTTTTTATTCGTGTGTATTACTAGTATAAGACGACCCTTAAAGTTAATCATCTTTAAAAACCAATATCTCATAAGATACTGAGGGTTGCAATCTCTAGCCTAAGCTAAACAAACATGGTTTCATGATTTATCAGTTGCCTTTATACAACCGATATATAATAAATTTATTAAAATTTGCTCCAATTTTGTACCCCGTCTTATCTGACTGAAGCTTGATATGCCAAATTATATGGTATTCAACATGGCCAATGAAAATCCTATGTTCCTCTTTGTTATAAGAGAAAACTACTTGATCAGTTTATGTGATTTTTGGAATATGACCTCTTCATTCCATTCATTCAGTATGTATATTAAAGATTTTTTCTGTATTTTTATTTTTTTAGTAAGTATTATTCTAAATATGCACTGAAAGTTTATCTGGTTATTTATAAATATTTTCTGTATAGCAGATATTTTTTTTTACATTTCTTTTTCCTATTTTCTGCCACTATTTTGTATTGACTTTCTTCTCTTCCCACTTCAGCTCCGATGCCTTCTACAAACATAGCCATGGATATTGGAGACATAGCAGATAGTCCATCTGTTAACCTGCCCTCAGAGTCCAGTGTTCCTATTATTGATGTACATGGAGACAATTTCCAGAGCCTCTACCCATCTATCTTACTGGCCATAAAGAACTCCACTTTTGTGGCCATTGACACAGTAAGTTGAAATCCAATAATTAAGTATCCACACCACTTACTTCAGAAGCTTGACTTCAAAGATGAACCGTTATTCATTCATGGATTAGATCTAGTTTTTGAAATTAACTTTTTTAAACTATCTTATGCTTTTAAATAATTTGATTCAATTAATGTAATAATCAAACGATACCGTAAGTAATTCGGTCAACCTTTATAAAATTAGATTTAAAGTAAAATGATGGCGAGTCACGACATTGATACCCGTTTTCATCGCCAAAGTCTGCATTGTCTGGATCTTCTAGCACTATTTTTGCAACTTCTCCACAAATTTCACTGTGACGACAGCTGCGATTTTTTTCTACTGCTACTGCATCTTAGTCACAATTCTCCAGCTCAAATCTCACAACCTTCAAGATAGGAACACTGAGCTACAGCTAAGATTTCCAAATTTTTTAGGCCCTGTCGGTGGGGCATTAGAATATGCCGACTGCCCCCCCCCCCCCTGCAGAGGGTAAAAGTCCCTCAATGGGGGTCCTGGATATGACCTTAAACTATATCCAGTGGTTAGGGTCCCAGCTTGTGGGCTTTGGGGAGTGTGGAGCCACCCTTTAATTACCATTGCTCTCAGGTCCACTTTGACCCGGAGTGCTAGTACCTGTTAGGGTCCCAACTATGGGTTAAATAGAAACTGGCGTGAAAACAACAAATATATTCTATTAAAAAAAAAATTTCTTCCGAATCTTTGGATTCGGCATTAAATAACCTGAAAAGGGTTGATATGCCGTAAAACAAAAATAACCAACGAACCAACCAAATTTTTTAATCCAACATGAATCATATTGATGCAAGTCACTCTCTTTCAATATCCTAGTGTTTTCCGGTTGTCTGTGGTCTCCAGCTTCCAAATCCAATAATAGTACACAGAAACAACTATTCTTTGCTCTCTACTGCTAGTAAATACTTTGAATGGTTTTGAAATGGGAGAATATCAGATAAGAATATGAGTCATGAGGCTTCATACCTTTGCCTGACAATGTAACGTTTTATCTGAGCTTTACTGTATGAAGTATTCCCAAAGTTATGCCAAGGAAACATTCATAACTCCAAAATGATTTATTTGATATGGTGATTACTGTTATTAAAGTATATTGGATCCAGAGGTCATATGTGGAAAAATCAAAAGTTGAAATGTCAAAATTTTGACCATGATCAAACTTTTCAAAGTCAAGGTCATATAATGCAGGACCCCATTCGCTATAATATGGGTCAAGTAGTGAGTCTCTACAATAAACAGAAACAAAGTTATCATCAAAAGTGTAACTTTCCCCTTTTACATGACCTTGACTGTTGATCTGCATATCTCAAAATTAACTCTGTTTTAAATTAAGTGTAAGGCCATTTTTGTTTGGGGCAAAAATGATCCTAGTTGGTTGGTTGTTTTTGTCTTACGGCATATTAACCCTTTTCAGGTTATTTAATGCCGAATCCAGTTATTTTGAAGAAAAACTTATATTTTTTTTTCAAGTCGGTTTCTATTTAACTTATATATTTTTTTTCAAGTCGGTTTCTATTTAACTCATAGTTGGGACCCTAACAGGTACTACCACTCTGGGTCAGAGTGGAGTTGGGAGCAATGGCAATTAAAGGGTGGCTCCACACTCACCAAAGCCCACAAGCTGGGGCCTCACCATCAGATATAGTTTAAGGTCATATCCAGAACCGGATCCTAGTTGGGAAATTATAGAGAGTAAAAACTTTCTATAATAGAAAAGAAAAAGGAGAATTGCAAATATCGGTTGCAGATATAGAAGATGAATAGTACAATGCAAAAGTATAATAGTAGTAGTAATATCATTAATAATGATAATAATCCAAAGGTTAAGTCCATGAAGAGCAGAGCTTAGTTCTGTCCAGTAAGACAATAATAACAAATAACTGGCCAAGTCAAGGAAATTAAATAATACATATTATGGCAAATTTGTTTTCTGATTGCTCCATTGCCTCCATCCCTGGATGTAAATAAAATCTTTCAACTATTCATGCAATACTCACATGAATGTGTCATGCCATCATTTTGACGTTTGGTTGCGAGTGATTTTACACACCAATGGTGGTTCCAACCCCGACAATCAGTCCAGCAGAAACTTGGCCACTTTTGGTGACTTTTTAGCTGTCAGGCTGAGGCATCCATTCTGGGTAGGCCTAGGAGGTCCACCATCCCAGACTTTGCCTCCTGGCTTTCAAGTTGAGCAAGTTTATCACTTGATGTCTGGTTTGCCCTCACCAGGAAATGCCAACAGGCATTCAGGGTCACCAGAGTGGTCCATTCTTTAGGGGCATTGGCTTGATTCTGACTACCTTCCGATCTTGTGTCCCATCCCCCTCATAAAGGGAGAGAGATAAATACCTTCTTACAACAATCATACCATCACTGATATTTGACCATGTTTGGTAACAATTGTTCAAGCAATGCAGATACTGGTCTCTACACAAAGAAACATTCTCAAGCAAAAACATAACCTCCTATGATGGAAGTAAAATGATCAAATTCATTCAGAACACCTTATATTATAATAAATGCAACATCAAGTTAATATAATATCATTTGATATTTATTAGCATTTAATTCAATAGTGCTCAATAGTTTTATAGAACTTATAAAATTAAAAAAAGTATTTTAAATATTTTAAAATGCTTTTTCAGTAGTGCTCAATATATGGAGCCTTCTGAATCTCTTTTATTATATTTAGTTAGTAAGCTGAAAATTTTGGAAATTGAAATTTTTGAAAAAAACATTTTAACTGTTCTGTCATCTATTTTTCATCCTATTCGAATTAATAACACTGTAATTTATGTGTAACAATCCAAAATAAAGTAATATAGATTTATCTCCCTTGCACTTGTCATTATTTGTTAGAAAGCTTTTCTTTTTTATTTTACATAAAAGTACTTATAAAGCAGGCACAAATATATGGCTATGCGATAGGAGCTGTAACTTAGCAGGCAGTGTGGTCAGAAATTATTTTTTATACTCTGTCCAAAAGGGAGGGGCTAGTGTTTAGTGCATCAGCCGAGATGTGGTAACAGTACTCCATACATTGGTGAATTTAGAGATTTACTATAATGGAAGCTGTAAAAAGTTTTCTAGCTCAGCAGGGAGCCTACTTTCTCTGCAGCAAACTTAACAACATCTCTGTACTTATTCCAGCTCATGGTTTAGAATGTCAGTCTAACGAGTTTGAATATTGGGATCTTGAAAATTTATTTGACTAAAAAATTTACAAACTTTACATTTATTTTATTACTTAACTCAGTTGTAAAGAACTAAAAGTGTCGCAAATTTGTTCAGTTTTATTTTTTGTGTTCGGTTTTAATTTTTTTAATTTATTGCTTTCAAATTTATTGAGTCTAAGAATACAATACCATAAATTCTCATGATTTTCTTATACCTTAACTGCAATAGCATATGCTAAATATATATTCGATCCTTATTCAGATTGGCATTTATGACAACAATTAAAAGTAAAGAAAATACAAAAATGTCTGTATGATGAATGTACCACTCATTGAATGAAGATGAAATATTCCAAAAATC